>NC_084796.1:88356549-88671965 GCF_963169125.1 Humulus lupulus | reverse complement strand
AATATAGAATCTGTCAATATTGCTTCTAATCGAACCACTCAAGGAAGAGGTTCTTTCTCTTCTGCTAATGCTCACAGGTTCTCCTATCCTCCTGGTTCTTCCTCAAATTCTGGTGGTCGTGGTGTGTCCCAAGGTGCCTGGAATCCATATGCTGTTTCCTCTCGTGGTGCTTACAACAGCGCTAAGTCCAGTTTTTCTGGAACTTCAGCATTTTCTAGTCCACAGTCAACTTTCCCCACTAATATTGGTGGTTCTCATGGTCGTTCTGCTCCTAACTCTGGAATTTCTAATAGTAGACCTATTTGTCAACTATGCTCACGTCCTGGACATCTAGCTTCACGCTGCTATCAACGGTTCAATTTTGAGTTTCCTGGCGTTGGTGCAGCTAATATGGAAAAAAATTTAGCTAACATTGCCACTACAGACACAGTTTCGGACTCTGCCTGGTATCCGAATTCGGGAGCAACAAGCCATTGCATTGCTGATCAAAGCGTTTTTGCTAAAAAGGACCCCTACTTTGGCACTGACCAGGTGCATATGGGTGATGGTGCAGGCCTGCAGATTCAAAATGTTGGTAAGGCTATTTTCCAAACATCATTTTCTTCTAATCCTCTTGTCCTCAATCGTTTACTTCATGTTCCTCAGATTACAAAAAATCTTATTAGTGTCTCTCAGTTCACCAAGGATAATCATGTTTTCTTTGAGTTCTATCCTAATTTTTGTCTTGTCAAAGATCAGGTTTCCAAGCAAATACTGATGGAGGGCACCCTTGAGAAAGGCCTCTATGTTTTGCATCCATCAAAGCTGCAGTTTCGTTCTTCTTCCCTCCCTTTGTCTCCTTGTAATTCTGTTCATTTGGTCAATAATGTTCACAGTACTTCTTCTTCTTCTTCACATTCACTATTTTCCTTATGGCATTCTAGGCTAGGTCATCCTTCGCCAAAGTAGTGAAGAACATTATGTCTCATTGTAATATTCCAGCTATAAATAAAACTGTTTTTGATTTCTGTGAGGCTTGTTGCAAAGGAAAAATTCATAAATTCCCATTTCCTAATTTAGAAACAACTTATACTAAACCTTTGGAACTCATACACAGTGATCTTTGGGGTCCTTCTCCGACCCCTTCAACAAATGGTTTTCGATATTACATACACTTTATTGATGCATATTCACGATACACATGGGTATTTCTCTTAAAAACAAAATCTGAGGCTTTACAAACATTCATACATTTCAAATCTCAAGTTGAAAAAGAGTTTGAATGCTCCATTAAATCAATCCAATCCGATTGGGGTGGTGAATACCAAGCCTTCAAATCCTATCTTTTATATAAAGGTATTCATCATCGTCTCTCATGTCCTACCACCCATCAACAAAATGGAGTGGCTGAGCGCAAACATAGACACTTAGTGGAAACTTCGCTCACTTTACTTGCTCATGCCTCATTACCTCTTTCTTTTTGGGATGAAGCTGTCAAAGCTTCTACTTTTCTCATAAACAGACTACCTACACCAGTTTTAAACAACTTTACTCCTCTCAATGTTCTCTATGGAAAAGACCCAGATTACAATCAATTAAAAGTTTTTGGGTGTGCTTGTTTTCCAAACACTAGACCCTACAATAAGCATAAACTAGAGTTCCGTTCCACTAAGTGCACCTTACTTGGTTATAGTCTTCAACACAAAGGCTATAAATGTTTAGCACCAAATGGCCGAGTCTATATTTCAAGAGATGTTATCTTTAATGAGTTTGATTTTCCATATGCATATACTGGTTCTCCTTCAAAAACACCATCTAATACTGAACATTATATTTCTGCCTCTATACCTCTGTCTCCTTCTATGGTTCCCACTGTTTCTTCTACACAATCTCCTCCTTCTTCCTCTTCATCTTCTTCTTTAAATGCCTCAACTTTGCCTCCCTTGTTGTCTTTTCCTACTGCTCAGTCTATTACTTCAGCCTCTCAATCTCATTCTGAGTGTTCTCCTTCGGCTGCCACTTCTCCTGCTCTCCATACTCAAATAGATTTACCTACATCAGATCTGCAAACTGCATCCAACACTCATTCTATGGTTACTCGTTTCCAAGGCAGGGGTCTATAAACCCAAAGTTTTTATTGCTTCCAAAGAGCCATTAACAGTTTCTGATGCTTTACAGAATTCAGATTGGAGAAATGCAATGCAAGCTGAGATTGATGCTCTAAAACGAAATGGCACATGGACTTTAGTTTCTCTGCCTGAAGGAAGAAAAGCTGTTGGATGTAAGTGGGTATTTAAGTTGAAAGAAAATGCAGATGTTACTGTGGCAACACATAAGGCTCGGCTGGTTGCTCAAGGTTTTCTACAGCAGTATGGCTTTGATTTTACTGATACCTTCAGTCCTGTAGTGAAGCCTACAACTATTAGAGTAGTTCTCACAATAGCTCTTTCTAGAGGCTGGTCCATAAAACAGCTTGATGTAAATAATGCGTTCCTGAACGGTGACTTAAAGGAAGAGGTTTTCATGCATCAGCCACCTGGATTTAAGGATGTTTCCTCCCCTAGTCTTGTGTGTAAACTTCATAAGGCTCTGTATGGACTACGTCAGGCCCCGCGAGCATGGTTTGATAAACTTAAATCTGCTCTTTTCTCTCTTGGTTTTACTAGTTCCAGAGCTGATACATCTTTATTTTTACAGTTTACTCCTCAACATATTTGCTTCATCGTTGTATATGTTGATGACATTCTTGTCACAGGGAGTGATACAGATGCCATTTCTACTCTTGTTTCTCAGCTTGACAGATTATTTGCTCTTAAAGATCTCGGTCATATAAATTACTTCCTTGGAATTCAGGTTGAGCACATTGATTCAGGACTCCATCTTTGCCTAAAGAAATATATCACTGATCTTCTCTGCCGTGCAAAAATGCAGTTTGCAAACTCTCTCACTAATCCAATGACTTCTGGGGAGAAACTGTCTGCCTTTGGCAGTGATCCTATTACAGAACCTCAATTTTATAGAAGTCTTATTGGGGCTCTACAATATGCTACAATAACCAGGCCAGAGATCACTTATGCTGTAAATCGATTGTCTCAATTTATGCAAAATCCACTTCAAATTCATTTCAAAGTTGTCAAGAAAATTTTGCGTTATCTCAAGGGTACTTTGGATTATGGCTTGCATCTGTCACGGTCTTCCCAACTATCTCTTACTGCCTTTTGTAACGCGGATTGGGCATCTGATCCTGATGATAGGCGCAACACTACTGGTTTCTGCATTTTCCTTGGAGCTAACTTGGTTTCTTGGGCTTCAAAGAAGAAAGGAACTGTTTCCAGATCTAGTACAGAATCTGAGTATCGCAGTCTAGCAAACACTACTGCGGAGTTGGTCTGGATTCAATCCTTACTTGCTGAACTTCGGGTTTTCCAGCAGCTTACTCCAACAATATGGTGTGACAATAAGAGTACTGTTTTGATGTCTCAAAATCCTGTTCTACATGCTAGAACGAAACACATTGAGTTAGACCTGTATTTCATTCGAGAGAAGATCATCAGTGGCCAGCTAACTGTTCGTCATACTCCTGCTCAAGACCAAATCGCAGATATCTTGACAAAAGCATTATCAAGCACTCGTTCTTGTATCTTAGAGACAAACTTAGCGTTGTATCATTATCCACCCTAAGTTTGAAGGGGGGTGTTAGAGACTCCTTATGATTGTTAGTGTTAGTTATTGTTCTGTTAGTGATTAGCTGTCCTAACAGTAATTAGTTTCTGCTCTAACTGTATTCAGTTAGCATATTGTTGTATTGGTCTCAGGTATAAAATACCTTCTGTATTGTTTTTACATCAATATACAATTCATCTTTTCACCATTGATTTCAGTCTTAATATTCAGAGTTTACAGCTCTAGATAAAGCATTCTCATCTACCTTTCTCAACCTAATCTAAAATTCTTTCACTCAACTTCTTATATAAGGAAGTAAGTAAATATATATTTGAAGTTGTGAAGTATATATTACATAACTTGACTTTCTGTATCAAAATTTTATTAGTACATCTAGATCTTTTGTGATGGGGAAATATTGACAATTATTAAAAAAAAATTGAAAATAATGACAAGATAATAAAATAAGGCAGATTTCGCAAATATACTCAAAAATAGTATTTCCTTTTTATCTTTAACTTTTTTGTTTTCTCAAATTTTTAATTATTTTTTATTTCGTTTTCTACTTTGGTTCAAACGCACAAGACACAATATTTGGCTTCTACGCAACCTTATTTAAGGGCATATATTTATATATACGTATAGAAGATTGCATTAGATTTTTTCAAGCTTATACTGATTTGATTATATATATATATATATTTCTTGATTAGGACTTCTCACTAGGCAGACGATATGTCACATGTGAGGCGATGCGTCTCCCAATGCTAGTCAATGCATCGCCTAGCATGTTCATACAAGTCTGTACGATTACGTGGTTTTACCTCCAAACGATGTGTTCAAAGCTTTAATTATATTGGTTAGACTTAATGACAGTGCTTATACTATAAATAAGGATTATTAGAGTTGTAAAGTCTTGATCACACTTTGCAACTCTCCCTTTAGCTCTCAAAGAACATTCATTTTCTCCAAGAAACTCATCAAGCATTGCTTGACTTGTATGAGCTCCAAGACTTGTTTAATCTCACTTCTCATTCAACATTGATGAAACTTCAAGCAATTAAGGGAAGGCTTGAAATAGAGATTTTGGACAGCAATGTACTTATTGTGGTAAGCCTTGGTTTCCAAAAAAAAAGTTGTATCTCTCTAAACCTTAACTTTTTAATTGTGTTATTCTATTGTGATTTACGTCCTTAACTATGTTAATTATTGTTAGTATCAATGATTAAATGTTCATAAATTCATGTTATAATCATTTAATCACTTTTTCTTTGATTTTCAAGATTTGCGTTCATATTTTGAATATAGTTATTTGATTATCAAGATTTGCATTCATATTTTGAATATAGTTCTTTAATTATTAAGATTTATCTTCATACTATGCATGTGATTCTATGAATTTATTCTCATTATTCATTGTTGAAAAAGAAAGTGCAAGCATAAATTTCCGACATACAAAACATCTAAAAAGTAATATATATATATATATTATGATATGAAAATGACATTGATACGGTGAAATGAAAACAACATTAAAAAAATAAAAAGAATAAACAAAATTAAAAAAAAAACAGTAAATAACACAAAGATAATCTGGATAACAATAACATTAAAACAATCAATGAAAAACACAACATAAACTTAAAAGCAACAAAACGAAAATCATATCTTTATTTGCAAATGAAAAAGGAGAATGAGAGCTTCACTGAGTAATATGAAGAGTATGAGATAAAAAATATATTGATTTTAGAAGAAGAAAAAAGATGAAAAATAGAGAAGATGAATAACTAAAATGGGTATTGGGTATAGGATAATGTGTAAGAAAATAAAATAGAAAAATAATTAAAGGTGTAGAATAATTAGAAATTTGTAGAGTGTCATAAAACCTTAACATTTACAGAGAAATAATTGTCTTTCTTTCAAAACCCTCACGTGATGATAATAATAATAATATGTAATAATAACAAATGATGGAGAAGAACAACTAAAGGAGAAGAGTGTAGAATCTCACAAAAAAAAAAGTAGAAGATTGCAGGAGAGGAGAGAGAGAGTGTGTAAAAATAATAAAAATAAAAAAGTAGGAAAAAAAAGAAAATAGATGAATGACTGGTATATACATAAAAGAAGAAGAATACACGTGATCATGTTCAAAAGAAGGTAGTAGTGGAGACAGAGGATAGAGAGTGTCAGAAACTAAGGCTAAACCGTATAGGTGTAAATATAAAAGTTTTAAAACCATATAAAAGATAATACAGAAAAAGTAAAAAAGAAAAAAAATTATGTCTGGTAGTAACTATATAAAAAAGTGACTCATTTAGGTATTTTGTGTAAAAATTCCTAAAATATTTATCTATAACAACATAAAATAAAATATGTTATATTATTTTACAAATATTTTATAAAAAGTTTACAAACCCTAGCACTTGCGATTTTAGGTTTGTGAAGCCTAGGATAAGCGATTTCCAGGGATGTAAAACCCTAGGCCGACCACCTCTTTGAGATCATTATCCTCGCAATTCCTAGGATTCCAAACCCTAGCATAGGCGATTTCCAGGGATGTCTATTCCCTCATGGGCCGACTACCCCTAGGGCTTCATTATGGGCCAAGCACCTCCAAGGTTTCTCTTCCCTTGCCTTATGCAATTTCCAGGTCTAGGATTAGGGTTAGGGCCGACCACCCCTAGAGTTTCCAATCATGGGCCGAGTACCTCCAAGGCTTCCATTTCCTTGCCTTATGCGACTTCCAGGTCTAGGATTTGTTTGGAAAACTTATACATGATCTTTATTTATTTTCATGTAGATCTAATATTAAACAAATTAATATGAGATAACCTAGAACATGTTTCTAAAATTGAATTCAATGAGAAAGAATGATAAGAATACTTACAGTATAAGCAGCGGAATGAATGAGTCGTTCCTTCAGTTTCTCTAACCTTTTTATCCTTTCTGTCGCAGAGTATTATCAAGAAACTAAACCGATCTTCTATTTTCTTCACAGTCTTCCAAAGTATCCTTAGAATCACCTAGAATAGAGTGAGCAATTCTCAACACATGAGATTGATACAGAGAGAAGAAGAGAAAATAACAAAGAGGCTTAGAAAATGACTTGTGTTTAGAGAGAATCTAAAAACTATCAGAAAATCTGACTTGTGACTTATGAACTTATGAACTTGTGTTTTAACTTCTCTCTAAGCACTCATTTTATAGACTCAATTAGGACATTTAATTTAATTAAAAAATCAATAAAAATAATAGCCAATTTGAAGTCCTAGGTCGAAATTATCATGGGCTTTAGGCACGTGAAATTTCACATTTGATTATAAGCCCATTAGACTTAAAATCAAGGCCTGTATTATTTTCTATTGATTTATTTAATTAAATAATTATTTAAATCATTTATCAAATTAATTATGTATAATTTGAACCTTGATTTAAACTTATTTAATAATTTAGATACCAATTTATCTTAATCAATAAATCTGTCATAATTTCTCTTTTCTTCTCTAAATTACATAACTCTGTGAAACTATCCAAAATTGACCTGGTCTAATTGATAATTAAATCAATTAATTGAGACTATCTAGATGATTTTATCCAAGTTACAATGGGGACCATGGGCCTATGAAATCAAGCTTCAATAAGTTATCATAAATCTAACAAATAAATTTACTAGCTTATTTATCCCTCGTGACTCCACTAAAGACTTGGAATCGCACTCTTGAATTCATAGAACGCTCTATAACAAATATAGATACGCTATTAATTATCCATTGTTACAACCACAATTATCACTCAATCCTCTATAGATGATCTACAATGAGATAGGACTAAAATACCGCTTTACCCCTCATTGTATTTTATCCTTAGAACACTTAGTTCCTTGTAAATGATATTTCAGTAAACTAATTTAGTTACTAAAATGAGATCTCTATCATTTAACACCTTGAACCAAACTAAAAGGAAACCATCATTTCACTTCTTCATCAGAAGCTATAGATGTTCACATCTATGATTAACACTCCTACTCAATTATACTACCAAGTTTCCAAGATGTAAGTATAGGCTAGTCCGTAGGGTAAGCTGGTAATGAACAAGTCAAAGAACTCAAATAATACAATCAGTTAGAATACTAACCACTCAGAATTGAGATTGAATTGACCTATTGTAACGACCCAAATTCCCTAATAAGGTTTAGGACCTTGATTAGGAGGCCGGGAGGGCCATAATTGATTTATTGTGCTATTATATGATTATATGCATGATTATGTGGGTCATATTATTATATGATGATAAAGGCATGCATGGGGCTATATACTCTGCTGTGAGGGTAATATGGTAATTTGGCTCATTGAGAGCGTAATTGCATACTTGCGTATATATTGGTAAGCTAAATTTGAGACCACATTATTATGTGGATATATCTGTGATCTACGACTTGAGACGATCCTAGTGAGCAAATTAGCGAAAAAGTCATGGCGGGGATTTATACCCGGCTCGGGGTGAGCCTAGGGGTATAAACGGGAATTCAGTGAGCATATTGGAGTCTATTTTTAACATCAAGGAATATATTTGGAGATTAGTTAGGTATCGGGAATTAAGTGGTAAATATTTAAGACACTTGAGGAATTAGTGGGAATCGGGAGCAATGACTAAAATGCCCTTAGAATGTTTAAAGGTTTAGTTATTATTGGGAGGGCAAGGTGGTCATTTGGCTTACTTAAGGTTAGGCTATGTTCTGCTTTTTGATGTTAGTGGAGGTTGTAGATAAACTTAGAAACTTAAGGAAAAGAAAAGAAGAAGGAAAGAAAGGAAAACAGAACACTTAGAGTTATCTCACTCTCTCTCATTCGGCTGGGGCATCTCTTCACCATTTCTTGTGGGTTTTGGAGCTGGAATTCTAGAGCAAGCTCAGGGTGGAGCTTGGGGCTAGGGACTTTGGTGAAGCTTGAAGAATTAGCAGAGTTAAGCCAGTCAATTGAGGTAAGTTTTAAGGTTTTCTGATGTGAATTTCTGGGTTTTAATGAGATAGTTTTTAAGTTTGAGTTTTGGATGGAATAAAGGGATATGAACCTGAGGAGTTGAAGGGCTTGAAGCTGGTTGGATGCTAGAACGATTCTACAGCTGAGGTAAGGATTAATTTGAAGTTTGATGGTTGAATTTGAGAGTTTTCATGGCTGGTTTTGAGTTTGTAGGTTTGAAATTTCAGAAGTTGGAGTTGGGATTTTGGTGAGTCTTAGGCTGGATTTTTGGTTGGGTTGTGTTGTCTAAATCATTATAATGTTGTTATTATTAATTGGTTTTGAGTTGGGGGCTTTAGGATGGTTTTAGGTGAGGTTTAGAGATTGAAAATGGTGGTTTTTTCTGGGTTCGAAGGGTCGGGCCGCGGCATGGTTCTTGGTGAGCCGCGACCCTTCGATGTTGTGGCATGCTGAGGAAGGAGGGCGGGCCGCGGCATGGTCCAAGCAATGCCGCGGCCCTTACCTGTTTTTGTGCCCATGGAGGGTTCTGTCAGGGGCCATGCCGCGGCATGGATGGCCCATGCCGCGGCGCTTAAGGGATTTTGGGATTTTGAGAATTTAGGCTTGGGAATTTAACCTAGGGTGCTCGGGGTTGAGTCTTTTACCATATTTGGTGAAGTTCAATGTTCCGAGGACTAGAACTTGGCTTAGAAGCTCATTTAAGATTGTTAATGGTAACCTTTATCTTGGTTGTGACTAGGTGCTAAGCTAGGGCTCGGGGATCAGATCGCGCTCAAGGAACATCGCTTATAACTAGCTCGTGTGAAAGCCAAAGGTAAGAAAGATGCACCTGATTATGTGGCTAGGTTGGGACTAAGTGTTCCCTATGTTTGTATGCATTGTTATGTGAATGTGATTAACCATGTGGACACGATGGGACTAAGAGCTCCCTACATTTGTATATCATGTCATGAGATGGTATTATTATGCCATGGGACATGCGATAACCGGCCTAAGAGTGTCGGAATCAATACTTGCGCACAGGGCGCGGCTCAGCCACTGGTAGCTGAGGCAGCTTATCTATCACTGAGCTCGGTTAAGCTGGCCGGAGTCAGTGAGTATTACACTGGGGGCGGCGCAAGAGAGCCGAAGACAGTGTGTTAAATAGAGGGTGCGACTAAGGGCGCTAACCCTGAATATCATGTGATGATGTGATAATCTGTTGATTATGATCGTGAGTATTGTGCTTTGAACATGATTTGTTGGCTGTTTGGATGACAAACTATGAATCTGTTGTATGTTATCACTGATTAGATAAATGTTATGAAATGTTGAATTCCTGGTTGTGCATTGTGGGATATTTGATAAATGATGTTGATCTTGCTATATTATCATACTTTCTTGCTGGGCCTTGGCTCACGGGTGCTACGTGTTGCAGGTAAAGTCAAGGGTAGGCTGAATCGACCATGAGTTGGAGAGCTCTGGGGGCGAGGTGTACATCGTCAGCTGCTCGGCCGCCACGGTCGAGAAATTGTACAGGAACGGAAACCTAAAATGTATATTTTGCCATTAGAGTGGCTTGAACTATTTGTAATTTCTAGAATTTATTGTAACTAAGACATCTAAACCCTATTTTGAGTCTCCAAGTATTAAACCGTCATTTTTAATGAGAATAGCCTGTTTGTGACCAAAATCTTTTTATTCCTACTCTGATAATGGTATAGAGTCTACACTTTGTCTGAATGACTTGATTAGCAGGTCTTGCACTATTTTAAACACACAGTGTAACGGTCTTGGTTATCCAGGGCGTTACACCTATGGTCAACTATATGATATGACTAGAATAGGTAATAACAGTATGCTTACTTATCTTATCAACTATCAATATCGGTCCTATCCAATGTAAAAAATACATCTGATCTTATCTACTTTGCTAATGTTCTGGAAAGAACATAACACCACAATGTGTAAGTAGATCATATCGTAGATTGGCAAGTCAGTGTAAATCCTGTGCACTAACTAATCTTAGGACTAACTTATTTGAATATATAATCATATTTATATTCCATTGTGATTACGCACTATAAATACAATTAGTTATATGCTTGGGATTTAATAGAAGTTTATATTAAACAAATAATCATGAAAATAAAGCATGTGAGCAAAGTGATTGACCAAGTCAAAAAATGATTTCTATTCTTTTATTGATAATAAATGAGATTACAAAGAAATTAGGTTTTAATTAGGGCATAAAACCCCAACAAACTCCCACTTGCACTAATTGAAACTAATGCCTTAATTCTACTAATCACATTTCTTTTATATGCTTATAAAATGTAGCTTCTGGTAGTGTCTTTGTAAATGGGTCTACAAGATTGTCTTCATATGCAATCTTCATAACCTTCACATCTCCCCTGGTCACATATTCTCGAATAATGTGATACTTCTTTTGTAACGACCCAAAATCACTAATATGGCTTAAGGGCCTTGATTAGTGCGCGGGAAGGCATAATTGGTGTATGTGTGAATTTATTGATTTAATGCATGATTAAATGATAAGCATGCTTGTATGATTATATGAATGTAAATGTTGTTAAACTTTATATATGTGAGAACCACATTATTATGTGGGTAGATTTGCAGCGTGCGACTTGAGGCGATCCTAGGGAGCCAGTTAGCGGGAAGTCACAATGGGGCTTAATATTTGACTTTGAACAAGTCAGGGGTATTTCAGGTATCGGGTAGTTATTTAGACTATTGGGTTATGGAAATAAATATATGGAGATATATTTGAGGTTAGGAAGCTTAGGCGGGAATATTGGGGAATTTTACCGTTTTGCCCTCGGGGACGCTTCCCGTACCCCGAGCCTCGGGATTGATCTAATTAGCTAAGATTAGACTAAGTGATCAGAAAGTAGTAGAACAAAAGACCTAAACCGACCCATGCTCTCTCTTCTCCTCTCTTCTCTTTTCTCTCCCAAGAAAACTATAGGGAACTAAGGTGACTTCAACTGGGAATTTTGTGTTTGAGCTGAAAGGATTAGCCTAGTTCTGACCAAGGGACACTCAACCAGGATCAAGGTAAGGATTGAATCTCACTTTTGAACATTAGAACTTTAAGTCTTGACTAGGTATTAAAAGTGTTTCTGGTTTTGATATTAAGGATTGAATTAAAGCTGAGAAGTTTGGATTCTAGCTCAGGAGCCTATTAAGGAAGGGGTTCAACAAAGAAGGTAAGCTCCAATTTCTAATTTAGAGGTTAAAATTTGAGTTTGCATGACTGGTTTTTGGTGTTTTGAGCTGCTGAGTTTCAGGAATCAAAATGGAATTTTAGTAGGCTCTTAAGTTGGATTTCTGTTGGATTATGTTGTTAGAATCATGTTAAAAGTTTTATGATTAATGGGTTTTTGAATTAGGGTGCTTTGGGGTGGTTTTGAAGGAGGTTAGGATGTTAGAAATGGTGAATTTTCTAGGCACAAAGGGGTGGGCCACGGCTCTGTTCTAGAGCGATGCAGCCCTATGAAGCAGTGAAGCCAGGGAGGCTCGGCCAAAGGGAAGCGCCGTGGCGCCACAGGGCAGGGTCGCGGCGTGTGTCTATCTTCTGAAGGGCTTGTTTTCTATTTTAGGGGCGGGCTGCGGCTAGGTTTCAAGGGCTGCAGCCCTTAGGTGCATTTCTGATCTTTTGAGGATTTTAAGCGCAGGAACTTAACCTAGGGTGCTCGGGATCGATTTCACCACTATGTTTGGTAGAATTTGATGTCTCGGAAGCTAGCATTGTACCCGGAAACCTTTATTTGAATATTAATGGAATCCATTACTTTGGTTGTGACTAGGTGATAAGCTAGGGCTCGGGAAACGGATCGTGCTTGAGGGACGTCGCTTGTAGTCAGTGAACGTGGAAATCAAAGGTAAGAAAACTGCACCCGGTTGTGTAATTGTAAAGGGACTAAGGGTTCCCTAATATGTATGCTTTGAAAGGATGGTATTACGCCATGTAAACAGTAAACCAATGACCTAAGAGTGCCAAGGTTACACTAGCGCACAGGGCGCGACTCGGCCACTGGTAGCCGAGGACAGCTTATTATGGACTGAGCTCGGTTTAAGCGGGCCAGAGTCAGTGGGGTAAATAGAGGGTGCGGCCTAAGTTGTCGTCCCTGATAATCGTAAAACTTGATTATTATTAGCGTATAATTGCATCCTTGATTCTGAGTACATGATAAATGATTAATATGAGTGTTAAGTGTTTGTTCATGCTTAAAGGATTAATTTTCTACTATTGTTGTTTGCGATGTATATTATGTTTTCTTGCTGGGCCTTGGCTCACAGGTGCTACGTGGTGCAGGTAAAGGCAAGGGCAAACTTGATCAGCCCTTACTTGGAGTGCTCTATGAGCTGAATGTACATGACCAGCTGCTCAGCCGCCATAGTTGAGGGGGAAGCAGGAACAGGGGAACCAGAAATGTCGATTTTGCCTTAGAATGGCTGATGGTTGCCTGTATTTTGGAGATTCTGTAAACCAACTTTTAAACACTGTTTCTTTTTGGGATCCCATGTGTAAAACTATTTAATTATATAAAATGTATCTTTTGAGACCAAAATATTTTTTAACCCTAGCACATTCATGTTTAGTGACACGTTTTTAATTAAATGACTTGATTAGCAAGTCCTGCACATTTATAAGTGCACAGTGTAGCGGTCTTGGCTATCCAGGGCATTACATCCTTTCTATATGCTTACTCATCTTGTGACTTCGAGGTTCTTTCGAGTTGGCTATCGCTCATGTATTGTCACAAAACAACACAAGCGGTTTATCCATTTCTGGAATAACACCAAGATCCGAATAGTTTTTCTTTAGCAAGACTATTTCCTTAGCTGCTTCTGATGCAGTTACGTACCCAGCCCCCATGGTGGAATCTGAGATTGCAGACTGCTTTACGCTTCTCCATATCACAGCTCCACCCCCAAGAGTAAACACCATTCCAGAAGTAGACTTCCTATCATCAACATTAGTCTGAAAATCTGAATCAGTGTAGCCTACAGGGTTCAAAACACTACCCTTGTAGACTAACATATAATCCCTAGTCTGCCTTAAATACTTTAGGATATGCTTAACTGCTATCCAATGTTCCGGTCCTGGGTTGCATTGATACCTACTCACTACTCCCACTGCATAGCAGATATCTAGTCTAGTACACAACATGGCATACATCAAAATTCCAACTGCAGATGCGTAAGGAACTTTTCTCATTTCATCTTCCTCTTCAGGAGTCTGGGGAGACTGCTTCTTTGCAAGATGAATTCCATGGAGGGACGGTAAACGTCATTTCTTGGAATTTTTCATTGAGAAATGTTCAAGCACTTTATATATGTAAGCTGCTTGAGATAGAGCTAAGAGTTTGTTCTTTCTATCCCTGATGATCTAGATACCTAGAACATAACTTGCTTCACTCAAATCCTTCATTTGGAATTGAGTGCTCAGCCAATTCTTCACATTTGATAATTTCTTAACATTGTTTCTAATGAGTAAGATATTTTCTACATAAAGAACCAAGAATACCACTATTTGATTTGCCTTCAGTTGGTAAACATAGGGCTCATCAATATTTTGTTCAAAGCCATAGGTTTTGATTATTTCATCAAACCTAAGATTCCAGGAACAAGAAGCTTGCTTAAGTCCATAAATGGACTTATTCAACTTGCAACTTTTCCTTCTTGTCCAGCTACTTTAAATCCTTCTGGCTGATCCATATAAATGACTTCGTCAAGCTTTCCATTAAGAAAAGTTGTCTCGACTTCCATTTGCCAGATCTCATAGTCTAGAGAAGCTGCTATGGACAGGAGGATGCGAATGGACTTGAGCATGGCTACCGGACTAAAAGTTTCCTCATAGTCCAGGCCTTCTCTTTGGGTATAACCCTTTGCCACTAATCGAGCTTTATAAGTCTCGATATTTCCATCAACACCTCGTTTCTTCTTGTAGATCCACTTGCACCCAATGGCTTGCACCCAATGGCCCTAAAGTCACTAGGTGCTTCCACAAGATCCCAAACGGAATTCGAGTACATGGACTCCATTTCCTGTTTCATGTCTTCGAGCCATAGTTCCTTTTCAGGGCTAACCATTGCTTGTTTGAAAGACAATGGATCATCATCACTAGTATCACCAACAACCATATTGGTTTCACCATCCAAACCATAGCGAACTGGGTTCTTAGAAACCCTCCCACTACGATGAGGCTCCGTGACTGTTTACTCAGGAACTGTGGTACTTTCATCATTTAAATTGACTTGCGTCGATTGGACATGAAGAGTGGGAATTTCATCATCAACTCGCATTGATGATGATGGAACATTGGTTGGATTCAATTCTTTAACCATCTCCTCTAAAACTACTTTGCTGCGAGGTTTGAAGTTTTGGACATAGTCATTTTCCATAAAAGTGGCATTCGTAGAAGTAAACACTTTGTTTTCTGAATGACTATAGAAAATTTTACCCCGAGTACCTTTAAGATAGCCAAAAAACATGCAAACTTCAGTTTGCGATTCTAGCTTTCCTTCTTTTTTCTTCAGGACATGATTAGGACACCCCCAGATTCTATAATGGTGTAAACTAGGTTCACGACCGTTCTAGCGTTCTAAAGGTGTTTTGGGGATTGATTTAGACGGCACGACATTGAGAATGTCATTCGCGGTTTCAATTGCATGTCCCCAGAACGAAGTTGGTAGAGTTGAGTAACTAAGCATGCATCTAACCATTTCCAATAAAGTTCTGTTCCGGCATTCCGCTACACCATTTTGTTGCGGAGTACCTAGGGCAGTAAGTTGTGATAAAATCCTAAGTTCAGTTAAATGCTCTTGGACCTGCATATCCAAATATTCTCCACCTCTATAAGATCGCAAGATCTTTAACATTTTACCTAATTGGTTCTGAGCCATTGCTAGGAATTCCTGAAACTTTGAAAATGTTTCTGATTTTTTATGCATTAGGTAAAGACATGAGTACTAGAGTAATCGTCAATGAAAGTGACGAAATACTCAAAACAACCCCTGGCTTGTACATTCAAAGGTCCACAAATATCTGAATGAACAAGTCCAAGTGGTTCTTTGGCCCTATCACCCTTTGCAGAGAATGGATGCATGGTCAGTTTGCCTTCTAGACAAGATTCACAGACAGGTAATTCACCTAAGGTGAGTTCCCTCAAAGGTCTGTCCTTTGTAAGTCTTTAAATCCTATCATAGCCAATGTGACCTAGTCTCAAGTGTCATAAATACGTCATATTATCGTTATCGGTCTTTTGACGTTTATTGGTCCTAAGTTTAGCTACTTTGAATAAATCATTTTTAAGAGCGAGGGGTTCGTTAGGTGGCAGAATATAAAGCCCGTTTTTCAAACATGGAATACACAATTGTGATCCATTGAAAGAAATAGATATATTAGAACATGAGAAAGTCATAACAAATCGTTCTAATTGCAACATGGAAACTGAAATTAAATTTCTACTAAAATCCAAAATTAAAAAATACATCTTTTAAAATTAAGTATTTATTTCTGAACTCCAGACGAGTTTTTCCTCTAGTTTGGACTGCAACGAACACTCCGTTCCCAACTCTAAGCTTTAAGTCGCCTTCGTCCACTTCCTCCCACGATTCAAGAAGCTGTAAAGAGTTACAAACATGGTTAGTAGATCCAGAATCAATAATCCAAACAGATTTATCATTCTCTAAAACACATGTGTTCCAAGATAAATGAACTATAATCATTACCTTTGTTTTTAGTTGCTAGAAACTTGGGGCAATCCTGTTTCCAATGCCCATTCTCTTTGTAGTGAAAACACTTACCTTTAACTTTCTTGTTTGTCTTATTCTTCCCCTTAGGTGTCTATGCATTTGATTGTGCACTCGTCTTTGCAGCCTTCGCAGGCTTGGGGTTATTTTTTTGTCCACCTTTCCTCTTGTTTCCAGCTTTCGAAGACGGAGCTTGGTTAGCTTCAGCCTTAACTGGATCAGCAGCAACAACAGCAGTCTTATTTTCTCCTCCTTTACTAGGTCCACCCATGATAGACTCAAAAGTCTGAAGCTCGTTCATGAGCTACGTCAGACCACAGTTGAGTTGATCACGAATGTGCAGACAGGATGCCATTCGAGCATTTATGGTGTCTTCACGTATGTGGAGACACGGTGCTATCCAAGCATTTACTGTGCCATCACGAGCATTAACGGTGCCATCACTAACGTGCGGACACAATGCTCGTTTTGGGGATTTCTCAATCATGACAAATTCGGAGTGGTCATCAATCAACTCTATGCTGATATTCTGTTTCCAATTAAGGAAGTTTTCTCCAGTGAGTTTCTCTATCGAAAGTTGAGAAAGGATGGGAGTAGACACAGACACTACTTAACTTAAAACTATAAATTATCAATAAAATAGAAATCAATTACATTTGCTCAATAAAACTTCTATTCACACAAATTTCAAGAAATAGCACAACATATACAAAAAATATGTAAGATATGAGAAAAAAATACCAAAAACAATCATATCTCTATTTCCTTAGGTTTTTAACTAATCTATGATATCCTTGTCCCGGTTGGTGAGAGTAAAAAATACCACTAGTTAAATAGAGTTGTAAACTCATTTAATAATGGACACCACTATTAACAACCTACTATTTGATCAAAATAAGAAAACAAAATCTCTTATTTTATGAACTAGACCCACGGTTTCGATAATCATAGATTTAGTTCTTGTAGTCACCGTAAGGGTGAGTCTATTAGAATTTGACCTATAATTATCTATCTTTCGAAATCTAACATTGTCAAAATAGCTAATGAACACCTTCCATAGGGGATTGAATCAAAGCGTCTCAAGGCCCCATTAAGCTATTGACATTGTTAAACCAACGGTGGAGATCGAATATAATTCTTAAAATAAGCTCATGATAAAATTAAAAAATAGTATTTTTATTATTTATTTTTTAGAAAATTAATGACTATGGTTCTCCAAAAAATTGAAAAGATGAAATTTTTAAAATCAAAGTCCTATAATTTCTTATTAATTCTAAAGTGTCACATTGAAACAAATTCAATTAATTTAGAATTAATTTGTTGCTAATCAATATTTATGTTTAACTAATATAATGAAGTTATACAATTCAGTCCAACTCAGGTAAATGGGCCTTAACAATTGGGCTTGTATGGAGGAGGGCTGGGTCCAGTATGTCGTTCCCACTACAGAGGCCCCCAATCTTCCATACAAGGTCTAAAAGACAGGAATTTAAACCTTCGTTTTATTAATTGTTATTAATTGATTAGGCCCACTAATGTCATGCAAAGCAAATGTGCCTTCACAAATGGAATCACCCATAAGAGAGGAATTTAAACTTTCAATTTCTAATGGGCCCAAATAAAACCTATCATTTTATGAATATTTTATTCGGCAAAAACCATATATCTAACAAACATATGGGTCACTATATGCATATAAGTCCGATTGCAAAAATATCACATATAGTGCAAACAGACATGTTATAATTGGATGGGCCTAATCATGTTACTTTATGAGCAATTCTATGAATTTATGCAAAAATAACACAATTTATTTCTTTTGCAAAAATACCACAATTAATTATCTAGAATTTATCAAAAAATTCAAATTAATTAAATTTTTACAAAAAAATAAGTCAATTTAAATAAAATTTATCAACAATTAACAAAAGTTAATTTAAATTTCATTTATCAACAATCAGCTTGATTTAGGTTAATTTGAAAAAAAAAATATCAATTTAATTTAAATAGGATTTATCAACAATTAACCAAAGTTAATTTAAATCTCATTTATTAAAAAAATATTTTATTAATTGGTTGAAAAAATGATATTTTTCAAAATTTAACCAATTTAAAATTTTAAAAACAATATCTTAATTGTTTTTCAAAAATATCTTGTGTTGTTACAACTATAAGCAAATATTTTAACTATTTAAAAAAATATTAATAGTTATAACAACCCTAAAATATCTCAAAACAGTTAATCAAATTCAAATATCCATGAAAATATTTAACTAACAAATTTCAAATTCAAATAATTTAAATATTAAAAACTACAGAATAAACAGATATTTATATTTTCCAATAAAGATTTAATAAAATGTCAAAAATTTAAAAGAAAATGTCTTAAATATCTAATATCTAATATCTAAATTCTAATATTTTAATATTTTAATATATTAAAATATTTAAAATTATGTTGTTAGTCTATTTTTAAATTTGAATTTGAATCTTTGTAGAAAATATATAATTATTTAAATCTCAACTAACAAAAATATCTTATTTTAAAAAATCATTTTAAATGATAAAACAAATATGATATTTTTGGTTTTGATTATAAATAATTAATTTTAACAATTTTTATTTTTCTTTAATTAATTTTTTTTTTTTAATTTTGAATGAATAGTACCCGGTACTGTTCATCGCGTGCTCGGGTGGTGCACGCATGGGCAGCCAGGCCAATTTTTACAAAAAAAATAAAAATTTGAGCAATTTTTCAAACCAAAATCATTTTCTAATTAATTTTTAACATGTTTTACACAAAATAAAGCATATATAAAAATTAATGGTATAGAAAACACAACAAAATAACCTAAAAATTGCTAATAATCACATAAAATCAATATGCTTCATAAAAACAAGAAAAATCATCCAATTATTCAAACACATCAAATAATCATATTTTTAACATGTTCATGCATGAAAATAAAGATTACTAAAGGCTCTGAAGCTAGTTGTTTGGAAAACTTATACAGGATCTTTATTTATTTTCATGTAGATCTAATATTAAACAAATTAATATGAGATAACCTATAACATGTTTCTAAAATTGAATTCAAAGAGAAACAATGATAAAAATACTTACAGTATACACAGCCGAATGAATGAGTCATTCCTTCAGTTTCTCTATCCCTTGTATCCTTTCTGTCGCTGAGTATTATCAAGAAATTGAACCGATAGTCTATTTTCTTCACAGTCTTCAAAAGTATCCTTAGAATCACCTAGACTAGAATGGAAAATTCTCAACACATGAGATAGATACAGAGAGAAGAAGAGAAAATAACAAAGAGGCTTAGAAAAAGACTTGTGTTTAGAGAGAATCTAATAACTATAAAAAAATCTGACTTGTGACTTATGAACTTGTGTTTTGACTTCTCTCTAAGCACTCATTTTATAGGCTCAATTAGGTCATTTAATTTAATTTAAAAATCAATAAAATAATAGCCAATTTGAAGCCCTAGGTCGAAATTATCATGGGCTTTAGGCCTGTGAAATTTCCCATTTGATTATAAGCCCATTGGACTTAAAATCAAGGCATGTATTATTTTCTATTGATTTAACTAATTAAATAATTATTTAAATCCTTTATCAAATTAATTATTTATAATTTGAACATTGATTTAAACTTATTTATTAATTTAGATACCAATTTATCTTAATTAATAAATCTACCATAATTTCTCTTTTCTTCTATAAATTACATAACTCTGTCAAACTATCAAAAATTGACCTGGTCAACTTTGATAATTCTAATTGATAATTAAATCAATTAATTGAAATTATCTAGATTATTTTATCCAAGGTACAATGGGGACCATGGGCCTATGAAATCAAGCTCCAATAAGTTATCATAAACCTAACAAATAAATTTACTAACTTATTAATTCCTCGTGACTCCACTAAAGACTCGAAATTGCACTCTTGAATTCATAGAACGCTCTATATCAAAGATAGATACGTTATTAATTATCCATTGTTACAAACACAATTGTCACTCAATCCTCTATAGATGATCTACAATGAGATAGGACTAAAATACAGTTTTACCCCTCATTATATTTTATCCTTAGAACCCTTAGTTCCTTGTAAATGATATTTTAGTAAACTAATTTAATTACTGAAATGAGATCTCTATCATTTAACACCTTGAACCAAACTAAAAGGAAACCATCGTTTCACTTCTTCATCAGAAGCTATAGATGTTCATATCTATGATTAACACTCCCACTCAATTATACTACCGAGTTCCCAAGATGTAAGTATGGGCTAGTCCGTAGGGTAAGCTGGTAACGAACAAGTCAAAGAACTCAAATAATACAATAAGTTAGAATACTAACCACTCAGAATTGAGATTGAATTGACCTATGGTATACTGTATGATATGACTAGAATAGATAATAACGGTATGTTTACTTATCTTATCAACTATCAATATCGGTCCTGTCCGATGTAACAAATACATCTGATCTTATCTACTTTGCTAATGTTCTAGAAAGAACATAACACCACAATGTGTAAGTAGATCATATTGTAGATTGGCAAGTCATTGTAAATCATGTGCACTGACTAATCTTAGGACTAACTTATTTTGAACATATAATCATATTTATATTCCACTGTGATTACATCACTATAAATACGATTAGCTATATGCTCGGGATTTAATAGAAGTTTATATTAAACAAATAATCATGAAAATAAAACATGTGAGCAAAGTGATTGACCAAGTCAAAAAAATGATTTCTATTCTTTTATTGATAATAAATGAGATCACAAAGAAATTGGGTTTTAATTAGGGCATGAGTCGAGCAGTGCTTACCTCATCGGCCGACCACCACACCCTTGGGCGACTTCCAGGGATCCAGGGTGGTCGGCCCAAGCATAAGCCGACCACCTGAGACCCTAAAAATAATTTTTTTTTCTCTTCTCAACTGATCTCTTTGGGGTCTTCCTTGTACTTTACAAATTATTTTTATTTGAGACTTGAACAATCTTCTGGCATTTTTCTGAGGCTTGCATCCCTGAAGTGGTCGGCCTAAGGTGGTAGGCCGACCACCTATGCCCCATATTTCATGCTTTATAATCTTATGGATTCAGAGTGGTCGGCCCAGGTTTAGTCTCATTGTGCCAACCCCCTATATAGACTTTTTCTACTGATTTGTTCATTTTTGCTCCTTAGTTCATGGATATGCCCCCAGCTATTGGCTTCATTATGCTCACTTACTAACTTTACTCTTTATTTTTCTTCTGTTGCAGATGTCCAGCTCCTCTTCATCAGACAAGTCAGTAAGTGAGCATACTCCCCAGGAGTTCTTGGAAAGGGTGAAAAGTATTTTCCCTCGCTTTGCTTTATATTTGTTCAGTGAGGAAGACTTCTTGAAAAGGTATAGCCCAATGGAGAGAGTAAAATAGACAACTTGGCAATCTTCCAAAGATGATCCTCATATCTCCAGGCACATCACTCAGGGCTCTTCGCTGGGCTCTTCTCAGATCTCTTCTTAGCACAGTACGCCCCGCGGCTCTCAAGGCACATCTTAGTGAAGTCATTCTTCTCAGCAGAATATGTCTGGTCAGCGAGACCCATTACAACGCCCATTGCATCGGGATACCAGTCGGGTTCCCCATCACTCTTCTTCTTAGCGAGAACATACCAAGGGCTCTCATCGCCTTGCTACTCATCCTCAGGAGCTTTCTATTCGCAGGTTCTAGCCTAAGGTGGTTTGCCCTCCTTCCAAGAGTAAGACAATCTCGCCAGCTGCGCAACAAAAGAAGAGACGACAAAAGGAGATCCATTCATCATATTCTGGGGCCACCTTGCTCAGTGAGATCATATGGAAACCGGTTGAGAAGCCTCACCCTATTGAGTATGAGGTTGTGTGGTTAAAGGGGGATGCCTCTGACATGACTGAAGAGAAGGTAAAGAAGTTAAGGAAGACATTTGACCTCTCTTGCGTTTTTATTACTATCCTTGGTCCAAGACAGAGTTGAGGACCCCTATCTGAGTATGTGCGCTTGGACACGTTCTGCCATCAAGTATGGCGCCTACTTCCTCTTCATCCATACTTCAGTAGTGTCGCAGACTATTTCGATATTAGTCCTTCTCAACTGGATCCTAATGCGATCTTGGTCTTATCTGCGTTGTACATTATCTATCTTCGCAGAAAATGGGCTGCTCCAGTGCCTCACGAGATCCACTACTTGTTTGACCTGAAGACGAACCCTTCTCAGCACAACTCGCGGTATTTCCACTTCCACCATTATATGAGCGAGGGTACCAACACCTTCTTGGAAGAGATCTCTGGAAATAGCAAGGCATTTAGGTATGCCGGCAACTATTTTTTTACTAAGGATGCAGAGGCCAACTACTCAAAGTTTGAGCACGTTGGGCCTTTTATAGACCGCTCCTGACCTAGGCTATGACAGTTATGGCCAAGGTATTGATTGCCATAACCCCTGAGGAGAAGAATGTCAAGACCCTCATTACTTCAAGGAACCTTAGGAAGGTCGGGCTGTTTCCTCCTACTATAGTCGATGTTCCGGATGACGATGGTCCCGAGCCCGTGATCGCCATAGACTCCCCGGGACCCATTCATGTCGAGGAGGTACCCTCTTCACCTATGATATCTAGACAGGAGGGTGATGAGGTTGGTGCATCTGTCGCGTACTCATCGCTTGCTTTGGACGACTTTGATAAGACTACATTCGAACCCAAATCTCATTCAGAAGGTTCGAAACTTTATCACCTTTATTTTATTATTCATCTGCGCTTAATATCCTTCTAATATTTGCTCTTCTTTTTTAGGCTCGGACATGTTTGGCTTTGTTCATACCCAGCAGAGGTCGACTCCCATCGAAGCCAGTCCTTCTATTCAAGTGGCAAAAAGGGCCAGGGTTGAGGCTGAGTTGGTAATGGAGGTTCCTCTCACGATGTCTCCTCCAACTCCTTCGGTGTCTAGTTTGATTATTTTGGCATCTAGTCTTGTTGCAGAGGTAGAGCCATCTCTGTCTACACCAGTTGCTCCCATTTTCACTAATGCGGGTGCTTCTTGTTCTACGCCTGCTCCCTTATCTGAGCCACACCAGTCTGCTATACGGAACTTAGGTGCCCTCATGGACTGATAGTCTCATCTGGAGCAGACAACAACGACTTTTAATGGGATTAAGAATGAGGACTTGAGCACCATTATAACGAAGTCACTCCTAGACATTCAAGTGTGAGTCTTTTACAATTCTCTTCTTGTCTTGTTAGCTTGTGTGCTGACGTTTACCTAACAGTTATATGTTTTTTGTAGGAACTGATGCTGGTCTCTCATGTCCATGACAGGTCTGTGGAGTATATCTCTATGCTCTCCAACCTTCGGTCTGAGCTTGAAGTTGTCCGCCAAGAGTTGCTGGACCTTAGGCGTGTTCTCGACTCTAGGGATGCTGACATTGCTTCGAAGGATGAAGAGATTAACACCCTCCGTAGTACCGTGGAGCTCAAACAGCAGGAAGTGACCGAGTTGACTCTTAGGATAATCTAGATGGAGGGGAAACTTGCCGATCAGCTCCCACAGTCTAAAGTTGAGAAAGAGAAGTTGATTGCTAACATGGACCAATTGTGAAAGGATGCTCTTGTTGAGAAGGGGAAAGAGGTCAAAGTTGCGCAGGACAAGGCTTGAGAGGAGTATTCAGAGATAGCTTTTTCTTGCTTCTACTTGATCTGGAAGTCCAACAAAGATCTGAACTTGGATTTCCTTCCCAAGAAGACACGAGCGAAGGAGCTTAGGAAGTGACTGGCTCGTGAGGCTGCCGAGGCTCAGGGTGGTCTTTCAGATGGTACTCCTCGCCCTAGTTAGTCTTCTCTTGGTCTTTTATTCTGTCTTTCTTTTTATGCCATTGGCGGGGCACCTTATACTTGACAGTTTTTACATATGACATTTTATGCCTTTATGCTTTTTTGTTATGAGTACTCAATGTATTGATTGAAATTTTTTTATCTCCAATGCTTACTAAGTATATCAACTCATAACCCTCATTGGTTCAGGTATCAGTATACTCTGAACACATGTATTTCATGTGTCATACTAACCTTACTCTTTTATGTTTTTCATGCTAACAACCATGGTAATGTGAGTAGTATGATACTTCACCAAGTACCATGAACAAAACAGGTCAGGTCGACCACCCCATGGGTGATAGGTCAACACCCAATGCTTGTTTTGTTTTTGTTTTTTTGCATTTTCGGAACATATGTTGAACAAATGTCCTAGAAAAAATTAAGCTTGCTTAGTACTTAAGGCCACGCCCTCATTGCTTGTGTATACCTCAATCGGTATGTACTATGTGCCCCCCCAAGTGAGCATGGGTTTAAAAGCCTTGGTCACTTGCTACTTGACCATGCCTTGCTTCGAGCGTTTAGACACATAGTACTATCCTTTTCACCCAATGATGGAAGCAGCAAATGCTTGTCCCTCATTGGTAGTCGGGTGATGGTTTCATACTCAGTAGTAATGATACCTATACACAGATGCAGATTGTGTAGCAAGTGTCGATCACGATCTACATAATCTCTCATGTACTTGTTATAATGATTGTATACTGAAGTGTCTACGTTGGACCAACCGAGTCTAGATGGGCTAATCGAGCCTGTAACGAGTCTTTGATCAAATTATCAATCGGTCCCTCAAGGACCAGATTCGATTATGATCCGATGATGGCAACTGGTCTTTAAACCAGTCTCTTTTTTTATCGTATGGGTCGATAGGTTCCTCAAGAACCAGGATCGAACGTGATCAAATAATGGCGACTGGTCCTCGGACTAGTCTTTTTTTTTATCGTATAGGTTGATAGGTTCCTCAAGAACCAAGATCGAACATGATCAAATAAGTTGGCGACAAGGTCCTTGGACCAGTCTCTTGTTTGGATCGTATGGGTTGATAAGCTCCTCAAGAACCAAGATCGAACATGATCCATAAATTTGGCGACAAGGTCCTAGGACTTGTCTCTCGTTTGGATCGTATGGGTCGATAGGCTCCTCAAGAACCAAGATCGAACATGATCCATAATTTGGCAACAAGGTCCTAGGACCTGTCTCTTGTTTGGATCGTATGGGTCGATAGGCTCCTCTAGAACCAAGATCGAGCATGATCCATAATTTGGAGACAAGGTCCTAGGACCTGTCTCTCATTTGGATCATATGGGTCGATAGATTCCTCAAGAACCAAGATCGAACATGATTCATAAATTGGCGACAAGGTCCTAGATCCTGTCTCTCATTTGGATCGTATAGGTCGAAGGCTCCTTAAGAACCAAGATCGAACATGATCCATATTTTGGCGACAAGATCCTAGGACCTGTCTCTCATTTGGATCGTATGGGTCGATAGGCTCCTCAAGAACCAAGATCGAACATGATCCATATTTTGGCGACAAGGTCCTAGGACCTGTCTCTCGTTTGGATTGAATGGGTCAATAGGCTCTTCAAGAACCAAGATTGAACATGATCCATATTTTGGCGACAAGGTCCTCGGACTTGTTCCTTGTTCAATGTAATTTAAAGAATTAAGAGAAACTTAAGAAATTAAGTTCATTCATTGAAGCACAATGACTGTTACATAGATAATTTGAAAAATAATACATTTGCAAATTCAAACTTGTGTCGCTGCTGGACAACTTCACTGATAGTACCGGTGGAGGTGTTCACCATTCCAGTAGTTTTTCATTAGTTCTCCATTCAGCCGAGCTATCTTGTACGTCTCTGGTGGGATCACCTCCTCCACAAGGTATGGCCCTTCCCAGTTAGGTCCTAGTACCCCTATTGTAGTGTCCTTAGTGTTTAGGAACACCCTCCTGAGTACTAAGTCCCCAACTTGGAATTTTTCGATCTTTCACTCTAGAGTTGAAGTATCTGGACACTTTTTGTTGATGTGCTGCTACTCTGAGACTTGCCTTTTCTCATCTTTCTTAGATTAAATCGAGCGACTCTTCTATCAGTTGATGGTTGCTCCCTTGATCGTATGTCTCCCATCTATGCAATGGGGGAGTTAGTTCAACTGGCAACATGGCTTCATACCCAAATGCCAAAGAGAATGGCGTATGACATGTCCTTGTTCGTGTCGTCGTTCGATGTGACCATAGGACCTCCGAAAGTAACTCTCGCCAGGCACCTTTGTCTTGTTCAAGGCGTTTCTTCAGAGTATCTTTGATAGTCTTGTTCACTGCTTCTACTTGACTATTAGCTTGGGGTGTGCTACCAAGGAAAAGCTCTTTGTGATTCCATGCCTCCTACAAAAGTCAGTGAACATGTCACTGTCGAATTGAGTCTCATTGAGACTATCTTCCTTGGTAGGCCAAATCGACATATGATATTCTTCACCACAAAGGCTAAGACTTTCTTCAAGGTTATGGTAGCGAGCAGTTCTGCTTCAGTCCACTTGGTGAAGTAGTCCATGGCTACAACAAAAATTGGACTCCTCCTCTTCCCGTAGGTAGCTTTCTGATCAGGTCGATCCCCCATACAATGAAGGGCCAAGGGCTTTGCATTTATGTTAATTTGTTAGGTGCCGCCCGGGGTATCTTGGAGAACATCTGACACTTGTGGCATCTTCTGACATACTCCATAGAGTCTTCATTCATCTTCGGCCAAAAGTATCCTTGTCTTAGGATTTTCTTTGATAGGCTCTGCTCCCCAGCGTGATCTCCACAAAACCCCTCGTGTACCTCAATCATTAATAACTTTGACTGGTTGGGTGTAACCACCTTAGTAGTGGTAGGGAGTACCCTCGTCGATACAGGACCCCTTCGACTATCACATATCGTGCAGCTTGTCTCACCAATTTCCTTGCTTTATTCCGAACATTGGGTACTACTCCTTGGTTGAGATAGTCAACAATAGGGGTCATCCATGTATCTCCTAACTCAACAGGTAGTGCTTCCTGCTCGGTTGTGCTTCTTTTCACCAGGTATTTGACTGGAATGACATTTAGGGTGTCTGCATCTTTGGCACCAGCAAGCTGGCTAAGGCATCAGCATTGGCATTCTGTTTTATCAAGACTTGTATAATTGGGTATTTTTTGGACTACGCCAACAAGTCCTTCACCTTGTTCAGGTACTGCCCCATCCTAAGTCCCTTGGCTTGATACTCCCCCAGTATCTGGTACACCACTAGCTAGATATCGCTGAATATCTCTAAAGATTGTGCATGCACATCCCGAGACAAGCGTAATCCTGCTAATAATGCCTTGTACTCAACCTCGTTGTTTGAAGCGTTGAATCCAAATCTGAGAGCGCAATGGATTCAGTGATTCTCTAGAGTGATCAGTATGATTTCTGCGCCTGAGTTGTGTTCATTGGATGCTCCATCAACATATAACTTCCATACAAGAGTATCCCCTTCCTTCTCGGTATCTCCATTCTCCGATTGGTAGGAAGGGTCTTCAAGGTTGGTGCCTTTGACTGTGAAGTCTGCCAATGCTTGTTCTTTTATTTCTGTCCTCGAATGATAAGTGATAACAAACTGTCCTAGTTCCATTGCCCACTTGAGTAATCGTCCCGAGGCCTCTGGTTTCTGAAGAACTTGTGTCAGCAATTGATCGGTCAGGACTCAGATCGAGTGAGCTTGGAAATATGGATGCAACTTTCGAGAGGCGATTACTAAAAATTAGGCTAGCTTTTCAAGAGGGGGATACCTATTCTCTGCACCTACTAGCCTTTGACTGATATAGTACATAGGGTGTTGTACCCTGTTCTCTTCTTTTACTAAAGCAGCACTGATTGCATGCTCGGTGATTGCCAAATAGATGAGTAGTACTTCACCATATATTGGCTTCGCTAGGACGGGAGGTTGAGCGAGATGCTCCTTAAAGGTTTGGAAGGCTTCTTCACATTCCTCGGTCCATTGAATCTTCTTCCTGCCCCTCAATAAGTTAAAGAAAGGGACACACTTGTCCGTAGAATTTGATATGAACCTATAGAGGGTAGATACTCTTTCGGTTAAGCTTTGCACTTCTTTGATTGTGGTAGGTGACTTCATGTCGATCAATGCTTTGATCTTCTCAGGGTTAGCCTCGATTCCACGTGAATTAACTATGTATCCCAGAAACTTACCAGAACCAACTCCAAACGAGCATTTGAGAGGGTTTAACTTCATGCTATACTTTCTAAGTATTGCAAAGCATTCCTCCAAGTCTCGAACATGCCCTCTAGCTTCTTTGGACTTGACCAACATGTCATCGACATATACCTCCATATTTTTGCCGATCAAGTCTCGGAACATGCCATTCACTAAACACTGGTAGGTGGCTCCTGCGTTCTTCAAGCCAAATGACATCACCTTATAATAGTACAATCCCTTGTCTATCCAAAAGCTGGTATGTTCCTCGTCGGGAGAGTGCATACTTATTTGATTATACCCAGAATACGCATCCATGAATGAGAGTATTTCATGTCCTATTGTTGCATCGACTAGTTGGTCTATTCTGGGTAGTGGGAAGTAGTCTTTAGGGCATGCCTTGTTCAAATCTGTGAAGTCCATGCATGTTCTCCACTTCCCATTTGGCTTTGGCACCAGCACGGGCTTCGATACCCAATCTGGGTAGTAGGCCTACCTTATAAAACCATTTTCCTTAAGCCGCTCGACCTCCTCCTTCAGGGCTTAAGATCGGTCTTTGTCAAGCAGTCTCCTTTTTTGTTGCGATGGTGGTTAGTTCTTGTCCACATTGAGGACATGGCTTATCACAGATGGAGAAATTCCAACTATGCCCTTATGTGACCAGACAAAGATGTCCTGGTTCTTCGTCAAAAATTCTACCAACCTTGCCTTAATTTCCACCTTTTGCTCCTTCCCAACTTTAATTACTCTAGTCGGGTCCTCATCATCTAGTAGGACTTCGTCAAGATCTTCGACTGGTCCTACCCCCATGACGTCATCCCCAAAGCGAGGATTGATGTCGTTTCCCTCGCTTTGGGAAACTTGCTATAATAACAAATCTTCGTTAAAAGGAGCCATTGGCTCCAGAAGAGTGTTTCTTTCAACGTTCCATGTTGACAACCTCATCGGTTCATTCCTTCTCTTCGCAGCAGGTTACTACCATGTTGTTTACACATGGTCCTTTCTTTGCCTTGACCACTGATGCATTATAGCATTCTCGTGCCTCCCTTTGGTTACCCTATACGCATCCTTGCCCTGTGCTTGTGGGGAACTTCAAAGATAGATGCTAGATATATACTGTTGCGTGTCATGCCATCAGGAGGGGTCTCCCGAGAACTACATTGTAAGCCAATGAACAATCTACCACTAGGAACTCTGTCATCACAGCCTCGTGCCTGGGGGCATCCCCCACCATGACCGGTAGTCTGATAGTTCCTGCTGGTGCTAGGCATTCTCCTATGAACCCATATATCACTTGGGAACACGGTGTCAGGTCCTTGACCGTGAGCTTCATCTTCTCGAGGGATGATTTGTAGATGATATCTACTGAGCTTCTCGTATCCACCAAGCATCTTTTCACCCAGGCATTGGCTATTTGAATGGTAAGGATTGTAGGGTCATTGTGGGGGTACCTCACGTGCCTAGCATCATCCTCTGTAAAAGTGAGAGTTTCACTTTCATACTTTGGATTTTTTGGAGACCGCTCCTCGACTACCATGCAATGTGAAGACTCCATTACCTCATGTCTGAGGGTCCTTGCATATCGTTCATGAGCATTGTTACTATTACCTGCTATGTGGGGCCCCCCACATATGGTATCCAGTGTGAAGTCTACGGCCGATGGCTCTAGTGGTGGACTCCTCTGCCTTTGGAATTCTGGATTCCTGCTCGGGGTTTCGGTCTTGACTCGGTACCTCGAGAGTTTTCCTGATTGGAGAAGGAACTCTACATCATCCTTCAATTGTTTGCACCCATTTGTGTTGTGCCCATAATCATTATGGAAACGACAAAACTTATTCTTGTCCTTCTTTCCTTCCGATGCAAGGGTGGTGGCTTTTGGTACAGTACCTCTTAGTATGTTGCCAGGTAAATCTCAACCCTTGATGTAATCAGGACAGTATAATTAGTGAACCTGGGCTGATGCTTAGGTTGTTTGTCAGCGAGTGCTGACTTAGCTTTCTTCTCTCCACCCTGCTCAGCACCTGAGGTATTCCTCTTCTTACTGTTGCTCCCACTGCCGCCCTGAGGGTTTGCCCCATTCTTATCTGCCTTGACAGTGGTCGGATGGTTTATGCCTTTTTTCTTCCTTCATGATAGCGTCATCTAGCTTCACATATTTTTCTGCTCGGTCCAAGAACTCCTACAAGGTATTGATGGGGTTCCTGTTTATGCTATCCCACAAGGGACTACGATAAATAATTCCTGCCGAGATGGCAATGAACTTCCCTTCATCTTCTACTGTGGACGCTCAGTTTGACTCTCTCATGAATCTTTGGATGTAATCCTTCAAGGATTCATCCTTCCCTTGCTTGATGTCAGCTAGCTGATTGGCATAAACTGGTTGAATCAGTCTGGCATAGAAGACCTTGCAAAATTCCTTCCTGAACTGCTCCGAGGAAGTGATGGATCCAGGTTTGAATTTCCAATACCATTCCTGAGCTGAATCAGAGAGAGAGGTAGGGAATACTCTGCACCTATAATCATGCTCCACACCAAGTAACTCCATCTAATCCTCAAACTTCCCAATGTGTCGTATTGGGTCCTCTTTCCCAATGTATGTTGGGAGTTTCAGGGTCTTGTATTTTGGTGGTGGTTGAGTAGCTTGGATATTAACACTGAAGGAACTCCCACTTCTATGAGCCAGTTCGATGTTGGAAGGTTCTTTGTCAGACCCTAGACAGCCATGACGAGTGCATCTATTTGAGCCTGCACTGCTAGTGGGATCGTTACTCCAGGTGGGGTAGACGCACTAGGTACCCCCTCCTGAGCGTTGGTCCTCCTATTGATGACCTCCATCAAATCCTGAGGTTGTGCATCTTTCCCGAGCCTATCGAACACAATATTGGTGTTGTCCAGCCCTGTGCGCACCCGCGCCTCTGCACTGCCAGACCCACGCACACCCGTGCCCCTGCACCTGCCAGTCCCGCGTGCCCATGCCGAGCCAACAAGTGCAGCTGAACCTTCCAGGAGCCACTTGCCACTTGTCTCCTGTCCCATGTCAAGCCTCATGCAGCTGCCCCTAGGGTTTCTAAACCCTAGGGCTTACATCTAAGTTATCCATTTATATGGGCCTAATTAATTTTAGCCCATAATTAAAAATTGTTTTATTTTGAATTAATTGTGTGAGCCCAAATTCAAAACTGGGCCTAATAACTTATTGGGCATTAAAGCCCAAGTTAATTATTCTTAAAATTTGTTTAAGATAATTCAAAGTTATTTTAATTCAAAATTAAATGGATAAATGACTTAATGGATCAAGACTACTTGTGAAGGCCCAAAGTTGAAGATTGTGTTTTCTTTAGGTCTTATTTAGCTTCTTACATTTTTGTGTATATTTTTGCAAGTGTTGTAATTTTTCTAGAAATACCCAAGACACCCGGCCCGCATTTATTTATTTAATTAACTAGTATTTATTTATTTAAATATTTGAATGTGATTAAATAGTTTAATACTTTATCATGCATTTTTGACATGCCATATATATTACCCACACAGTATTTAAAATTAGCATGCATCTCATATGAGTAGAATCATGCCTTAGGATTGTCCTTTGTGATTATATGATTTATGTGATGGACCATATAATAATAAATCTAGTTTTAACTAGTTCAAGAGCATAAATAGATTTTAAAAGTTGTTTAATTTCTAGTATTTAATAAAATTATTTTATTAAATAATAAATGATATTCCAATCAATTATAGCAAATTAAAATTGAATTAATTAGGGCATAGTTCTATAATTTTAATTTTGCTTAATTTGATTAGTAATTATTATACTATCATTTGGTAAAAATAGATAACTTTATTTTTACAAACCAATTAAAAAGCATGGGATGTTTTAAGAAAACACATATTTCAAATAGTGAGTGGGAGAGGGAGTTATGACAATAAGTCTCATGGTCTCCATTATTAGTTAGTACCGAGGTAGCATGGAGAGGGTCTCGCGGCACCATTGCTTGTGTCCCCCTAAGGAAGGCTTCTGACTGTGTTATTATCAAGGCAAACTTCTTTTTCAAGAATAGGATTTAATGATGTATTTCAACTTTGACTGACCCTAAGGCACACTCTTGACTTAAGTCATTGATTTAAAATAATGGGTTACACTTACAAGGTACATTAGGCTTTCAAGCGGACTAGTGTATTCTTGACCAAACAAGCGGTTTTTTATAAGTCAAAAGAGAAATGTTGATTTAAGTTTTCACTTATAATTTGAGAACTTGTCTCAAAATTGATTTCAAATTAGTCTGGCCTACCCTAAGGCTGGTCCATTAATGTTCAAATTAATTAATCGTGGAATTAGTAATTATTTTTTCTGTGCTCTTTAATTGTTGCATTCATGCATCACGTTTACTATTCCAAAAATTACTAATATTTGTTATATGCATAAATTCATTTTTGTTTATTTATTTATTTTCAGCAATCATCTCTAGCCAAATCTTGTATCTTCTTTACTTGCAAATGAAAAGTTAACTCTTGAAAACTACATGAAATGGAAATCAAACTTGAACATTGTATTAATATGTGAGAGCCACAAATTTGTCTTGACTGAGGAATGTTCTGAAGTCCGTCCCGCTACTGCTGCCAAAACTGCAAGGGAAAAGTTTGATAATTAGATCTTCTCAAACAACAAAGCAAAGTGTTATATGCTTGCAAGTATGAGCGATGTGCTCAGAAAGAAGTTTGAGAACACTAAAAATTCTTATGAGATATGGGATACCCTTCAAGATATGTTTGGGCAGCAGTCACATCAGTGCAGGCATGAGGCCACTAGATCCTACATGACCAAGAAAATGAAGAAAGGAGTTTCTGTCAGAGAACATGTATTAAACATGATCAATATAATGCACGATGCCATTATCCATTGGGCAGTCATTAATGAAAGGACTCAAGTAAGCATTATACTTGAATCGCTTTCTCCAGCTTTTAATGGTTTCACAACCAACTATCTCATGAACAAATTATCATATAATATGGCACAGTTGTTGAATGAGTGGAAAACTTAAGAATCTCTTAACAAAGGTTATGAGAAAGAAGGAGAAGGAAATGTTGCTGATTCTAACCTATCCTCTTCAAAGGCTAAAACCAAAAAGAGGAAAAATGGAAATGGAAAGGACAAGGAGAAAGAAAAAGACAAGAATTCAAAGAAGCCTAACAAGCCATCCAAAGGCAAAGAGAACAAGAACACCAAGAGCTCCAAAAAGAAGGCCCTTAAAGGGACTTGTTTTCACTATGGAGTAGATGGTCACTGGAAGAGAAACTGTCCAAAGTATCTCGCTGGCCTAAAAGAGAAAAACAAAGGTAAATTTGATTTACGTGTGTTAGAAGCTTGTTTAGTGGAAAACAATTCCTCATCTTGGATAGTAGATTCAGGAGTCAATAATCATGTTTGTTTTTCTCTACAGATTCTTAGTTCGCCGAGGAAGCTTGCTGATGGAGAGGTGACTATGAGGGTAGGCAGTAGTCAAATTGTCATTGCAGCAGCAGTTAGAACAGCCTGTCTGGAATTTGAGAAGAATAAATTTCTTGTTTTAGAGAACGTTTATTATATTCCTAGATTTTCTAGAGACTTAATTTCTGTTTCTATGTTGCAAGAACAAGGTTTTAAAATTTCTTTTAATAATAATTTGATTGTTATTTCAAGATATGGTTTTAAGATATGTTCTGCAAAATCTATTGATGGGCTTTATAAACTACAAGCTAAAGAGAAATTTGCTTATAATTATGAATTATTTAAAACAGTTAATCCTAGATCTATTAAATGACAAAAGACTGATTCCGATAGTGAAACATATCTATTGCACTTGAGATTGGGCCATATTGGTGTAGACAAAATTAATAGGCTTGTAAAGGATGGTCCTTTAAGAGAACTATATATTGGATCTCACCTTGTTTGTGAATCCTGTCTAGAAGGCAAGATGACCAAGAGACCTTTCTCTGCTAAAGGTTCAAGAGCCACAGAACCACTTCCGCTGGTACATACGAATGTTTACGGTCCACATAATGTACAAGCAAGAGGAGGTTATGAATACTTCATCACTTTCGTTGACGATTATTCAAGATATGGTTACCTATACTTAATGCAAAGAAAATCTGAAACTTTTGGAAAGTTCAAAGAATTTCGAGCAGAGGCTGAAAAGAAATTAGGTAAATCACTAAAAGTTCTTCGATCTGATCGAGGAGGAGAGTACTTGGATTTTGAATTCGAGGACCATCTGCGTGAGCATGGTATTCAATCCCAACTCACAGCATCTGGAATGCCACAACAAAATGGTGTTTCAGAAAGACGGAACAAAACATTACTAGATATGGTTAGATCATTGATGAGCTTCTCATCATTACCACTGTCATTATGGGGCTATGCAATTCAATTTGCTCTATAAATATTGAATGTTGTTCCATCTAGTCTATCCAGAAGACGCCCATGGAATTATGGAATGATTGTAAACCTAGTTTACACCATTTTTGAATTTCGGGGTGTCCTACACATGTGCATAAAGGAAAGACTGGGAAGTTGGAATCACGCTCTAAAGTGTGCATGTTTGTGGGATATTCCAAAGAGACTAGAGGTGGAATTTTCTATAGTCCAAAAGAAAATAAAACATTTGTATCGACAAATGCAACTTTTCTTGAACTTGACTATGTAAATAACCACAAACCTCGCAGTAAGGTTGTACTGAAGAAGACAGTCTCGAATGAAGTAGCAAAGTCACCAGCAACAACCAATGAAAAATGGCAAGAGGAAACTACTAGCTCTAGTCAGAATAGTAGAAAGCCTCGTCGTAGTTGGAGGGTTAGTAAGCAACCCATACGCTATGAACACGAAGTTCAAATGGTTGTGTCTGACACAAATAAAGACAATCCATTTACATTTAAAGATGCAATGAATGATTCTGACAAGGACAAATGGCAAGACGCCATGAACCAAGAAATGAAATCAATGTATTCCAATTATGTCTAGTTTCTTGAAGATCCACCTGAGAATATCAAACCCATTAGTTGCAAGTGGATATTCAAGAAGAAAAGAAGAGTGGGTGTTAAAGTGGAGACTTTCAAAGCAAGGCTTGTAGACAAAGGCTACACAAAGAAAAAAAGGGTTGATTATGAAGAAACCTTTTCTCCTGTAGCCATGCTAAATTCATTCGCATACTCTTATCCATTGCTGCGTGCATGGATTATGAGATTTTGAAAATGGATGTCAAAACAACTTTTTTGAATGGCAACCTTGACGAAACCATTTACATGTCTCAACCAGAAGGGTTCGGAGTAAAAGGTCAAGAGCAAAAAGTTTGCCAGCTTCTTAGGTCCATCTATGGACTTAGACAAGCTTCTAGATCTTGGAATCTTTGATTTGATGACACAATTAAAATGTTTTGTTTTGAACAAAACATTGACGAACCTTGTGTCTATAACAAATCAAAGATGGTGTAGTAGTATTCCTCGTTCTTTATGTTGATGATATATTACCGATTGGAAATGACGTACATCATTATCAAAGGTAAAGAACTGGTTAGCTGAACAATTCTAAATGAAAGATTTGGGAGAAGCCAAGTATGTTCGGGGCATTAAGATTCTTAGAGATAGATAGAACAAAACATTGGCACTGTCTCAAGCAACTTATATTGATAAGGTGCTAGAACGCTTGAATATGCAAAACTATGAAAAGGGTGTTATGCCAACCCGTTCTGGATTATTCCTTTCCTAGGAGCAGTGTCATAAATCACCTCAAGAAGAGGAAGATATGAGACAATATCCCTATGCCTCAGTGGTAGGCAATCTTATCTACGCTATGTTGTGTACTAAACCTGACATTTGTTATACAGTAGGGATAGTCACTCGTTATCAATCCAATCCTGGATTGATTCATTGGATTGCAGTGCAGAATATTCTCAAGTATCTTAAAAATACTAGAGATTATATGCTTGTATATTCAGGTGGAGACCTAAACCCCACTGGTTAGACTAATTCTGATTTTTAATCAGGCCGAGATAGTCGAATATCGACTTCTGGACCAGCGTTTACTCTTAGAGGAGCAGAAGTAGTCTGGCGAAGTATTAAATAAACCAGCATTGCAGATTCCACCATGGAATTCGAGTATATAGCAGCTAAGGAGGTTGTGTGGCTCAAGAAGTTCTATTATGATCTGGAAGTAGTGCTAGATGTGGATAAGCCACTAGTCCTATACTGTGACAATAGTGGGGCAGTAGCTAACTCAAAGGAACCACGAAGTCACAAGAGGACAAAGCACATCAAGAGGAAGTATCACTTGGTAAGATAGATAGCTCATCGAGGAGATGTTGCAGTTATGAAGATTGCTTCAGAGCATAATCATGCAGATCCTTTCACAAAGACTTTATCCATAAAATCTTTTAAGAAGCATGTAAGAAACATGGGAATGAGAGAGATGCCTCATTTACTTTAGGGAAAAGTGGGAGATTGTTGGGAATTGTGCCCTGAAAGCATATGTAGTTGACATTTTTTTAAGAAATAAATAAATAAATTGAATTTGTTATGCATATATTTTATGGACTATATTATTCTGTGATAATATTAAGTAAATATCAAATAAATTCCTAAGTTCATATGTGTGATCTCAACCACGTATTGGTACGAAAGGATTGTGTTTGAGATAAATGAACTTGAATAGTTCGCAGTAAAATAAAGTTATGGAATCTTTAGATTAATTACTTCAAGTACGGTCCACTAGTATTATGAATACATGTGATCTAGATCTGGATCACTAGTGTAGAAGGACACTTTAGTGGAGGTACTTTATATATTAGAGAGTATATAGAACTAGACCAGATATGTTTATTAATACTTAGTTAAATACCGTTTCAATATTAATTAAATATATCAACCGATGATCATAGACAAATATATCTTAATCCTGAAGTTACTATGAGCTCTTGTTTATGTTATATGAGTTCTTTGATTCACTTGTTAGGGTTTGTCAGAATAATCAGGCTAGAAACTTTTGTTTTGGGAACTCATTAATGTAAACGGTTGGGGACATCGTATACAGATATGGAATCTATGTCTTCTCGCAAAAGACTGAATAATGGTTCTCTTAAGGGTTGACTTTTGGGACTGAAAGGTTATTGTGCTCAAATTCATAATTTACTTATGAATTAACCTTCACTAGTAAAGTCAATGGTACTTAAGGAAGCAAGAAATAATTAAAAGGGTAAAACGGTAATTTTACTCCCGGTTAATCATGAACCATTATAAGTGGGTTAATTTGTATGCAATGATTATATCAATGGACGCTTTATCATTATAAAGCACTCAGTAAATGAAATGGCTATAATTACAAGAGTGCGGTCTCATATTTATAGTAGAGTAATCATGAGATTAATAAATTAACATTATTTAGTTAAAGAGTTTAATTAATAATCTCAAATTTATTGGAGCTTGGAATTATAGGTCCATAAGTCCCCACAGCGGCTCTATCAACACTATTCAAGGCAAGAGTTGATATAAAGGGAAACATGGTTAAAAGGCATATTTAAGAAGAAATTTGTTCTTCGGGCCAAATATGCAATTATATGATAATAGTGATTAATTAATTAATTACAAATTAGTTGTAATTAACAAAATTAATTAATATTTCATTATAATATAATTTTCAAATTTATATTAAATAATTAAATTAATTTCGAAATTAAATTAAATAATTAATTAATTATAATTTTTGAAATTATAATAAATTAAATATCTATTTTCGATATTATATTGGATTTAATTAATTAGTAGAATTAATTAAATATATTTATTTGAGAGGGAGATAATAATCTAATAAGTTCAAAATGGATTTGAATTTAAAAAATTGACATTTATTCAAATAATTAATTATATTTGATAATTAGTTAAAAAGATATTTAATTTAAATTTGAATTTATTATTAGGTTGTTAGATTTTTATCTGACAAAGTAGTTTGAATAAATAATTAATTAAAAATAGAAAAATCAAATATCCCTAAAAATTAGGGTGGTACACGACCACACAGAGTCCATGGATTATGGACCACACACAGTCCATGGACTGTGTGTGGCGTGTACTGCATATTTGCAGGGACAAATTTTCAATTTTATTTAATTAATTAATTAATGGATAATTCAAATTTTAGTTTTTGTATATTTTCATTAATAAGATAATTAATTCATTAATTAAAAGATAAATTGTAAGCTGGTTATAGATTTATTTTTTAAATTTGAATATTTTCTATTTAAGTAAGACTTATCCGAAAATATACAGATATTCAAAAGAACAGTCATTCGCTCTCTGAAAAATACAACCATACTTTTCAATCTCTCTCTGAAAAGATAAAGAACCAATTCTCAGGCCTATTCTCTTGATCTCATGTGTTGAGTACATCAAGTAGAATCACAAATTAACTATCATTTATTCTCTAAGTGCCCACACACTTCTTGAGGTGTAGAGAACACTATGGAAGATCTTGGTGTGAGTACCTGGGAGCAGCTTGGATAGGAAGATTGTTTTTATTACAAAAAGATAGCAAGGACACTTGATAGACTTCAGGAGGTATGATTTCTATTCCTATGTATGTATATTAATGGATCCACATATTTAAAGGTAGTTTAAATGTGATACAAAAAAATTTCTTGTACACTGGGCCAACCCACCACCATTCCGCTGCGTATTAGGAAACTTTGTTCCTAACAATTGGTACTAGAGAGGTCATTAATCTCTGCATACATTAATTACTGTGTGGGCATAATATGCATTCTTATGTTATTGTAATATATGTGAATGGATGGATGTATGTATGATTATAGTTTATTCTTAAGGGTCGTTAATTATATGGTGTTTTGGGTTTAGGAATTGTTCTTAAAATTCTAGATGAAAAATGTAAGTCATTTTGGGGCATAGAAAGTTTTTGTAATTTAAGTTTCTGCATTAAATTATTTGAAAAAATTCTGTAAGGCCCGAGCCCCGGGTTCCGTTCCCCGAAGCCCGAGCCTCGCCCCTGCACTCCTGCACACCTCGCCAGCTGCGTGCCCAGCGCGCCCCTACGCCTTCACCAGCCACGCGCACCCGTGCCCCTACGCTCCTCACCAGCCCCGTACGCCCATGCCGAGCCACCAGCAACAGCCCGTGCGCCCCATCCGTACCTCCCAACTACTTGTTGCATGCCCCATGCCGAGCCTACTTGTGCCGCCAGCCCTAGGGTTTTTAATCCTAGGGTTTGCACATTGTTATTCATTTAAATTATGGACCTAATTAATTTTAGCCCATAATTAAAATTGTTTTATTTTGAGTTAATTGTATGAGCCCAAATTTAAATCTACGCCCAATAACTTATTGGACATTAAAGCCCAAGTTAATTATTCTTAAAATTTGTTTAAGATAATTAAAAGTTATTTTAATTCAAAATTAAATGGATAAATGGCTTACTGGATCAAGACTACTTGTGAAGGCCCAAAGTTGAAGATTGAGATCTCTTTAGGTCTTATTTAGTTTCTTACATTTTTATGTATATTTTTGGAAGTGTTGTAATTATTCTAGAAATACCCAAGGCACCCGGCCCACATTTATTTATTTATTTAGTCAGTATTTATTTATTTAAATGTTTGAATGTGATTAAATTGTTTGATACTTTATCATGCGTTTTTGACATGCCATACATATCACCCACATAGTATTTAAAATTTTCCATGCATCTCATATGAGTAGGAACATGCCTTAGGATTGTCCTTTGTGATAATATGTTTTATGTGATGGACCATATAATAATACATCTAGTTTTAACTAGTTCAAGAGCGGAAATAGACTTTAAAAGTTGTTTAATTTCTAGTATTTAATAAAATTATTTTATTAATTAAATAAATGATATTCTTAGTAATTATAGCAAATTAAAATTGAATTAATTAGGGCATAGTTCTATAATTTTAATTTTGCTTAATTTGATTAGTAATTATTAGAATATCATTTGGTAAAAATAGATCACTTTATTTTTACAACCAATTAAAAAGCATAGGACGTTTTGAGAAAACACATATTCTAAAATAGTGAGTGGGAGAGGGGGTTATGACAATAACTCTCATGGTCTCCATTATTAGTTGGCACCGAGGTAGCATGGAGAGGGCCTCATGGCACCATTGCTTGTGTCCCCCTAAGGAAGGCTTCCGACTGTGTAATTCTCAAGGCAAACTTCTTTTTCAAGAATAGGATTTAATGATGTATTTCAAGTTTGACTGATCCTAAGGCACACTCTTGAGTTAAGTCATTGATCTAAAATAATGGGTTACACTCACAAGGTACATTATGCTTTTGAAAGAGAAATATTAATTTAAGTTTTCACTTATAAATTTGAGAACTTGTCTCAAAATTAATTTGGAATTAGTCTGACCTACCCTAAGGCTGGTCCATTGATGTTCAAATTAATTAATCGTGGAATTAGTAATTATTTTTTATGTGTTCTTTAATTGTTTCATTCATGCATCACGTTTACTATTCCGAAAATTACTGATATTTATTATATGCATAAATTCTTTTTTGTTTATTTATTTATTTTCAGCAATTATGTCTAGCTCAAATCTTGTATCTTCTTTACTTGCAAATGAAAAGTTGACTGGTGAAAACTACATGAAATGGAAATCAAACTTGAACATTGTATTAATATGTGAGAACCACAAATTTTTCTTGACTGAGGAATGTTATGAAGTCCCTCCCGCTACTACTGCCAAAACTACAAGGGAAAACTTTGATAATTGGATCTTATCAAACAACAAAGCAAAGTGTTATATGCTTGCGAGTATGAGCAATGTGCTCAAAAAGAAGTTTGAGAACACTGAAAATGCTTATGAGATCTGGAATACCCTTCAAGATATGTTTGGGCAGCAGTCAGACCATTGCAGGCATGAGGCCACCAGATCCTACATGACCCAGAAAATGAAGAAAGGAGTTTCTGTCAGAGAACATGTATTAGACATGATCAATATAATGCACGATGCCATTATCCATGAGGCAATCATTAATGAAAGGACTCAAGTAAGCATTATACTTGAATCGCTTTCTCCAGCTTTTAAAGGTTTCACAACCAATTATGTCATGAACAAATTATCATATAACACGACACAGTTGTTGAATGAATTGCAAACTTATGAATCTCTTAACAAAGGTTCTGAGAAAGAAGGAGAAGCAAATGTTGCTAATTCTAACCCATCCTCTTCAAAGGCTAAAACCAAAAAGAGAAAAAATGGAAATGGCAAGGACAAGGAGAAAGAAAAGAATACAAAGAAGCCTAAAAAGTCATCCAAAGGCAAAGAGAACTAGAACACCAAAAACTCCAAAAAGAAGACCCCAAAATGGACTTGCTTTCACTGGAGAAGAAGGTCAATAGAAGAGAACCTGTCCAAAGTATATCGCTGACCTAAAAGAGAAAAGGAAAGGTATATTTGATTTACTTGTGTTAGAAGTTTTTTTAGTGGAAGACAATTCCTCAACTTGGATAGTAGATTCAGGAGCCACTAATCATGTTTGTTTTTCTCTACAGATTCTTAGTTCGACGAGGAAGTTTGCTGATGGAGAGGTGACTATGAGGGTAGGCAGTGGTCAGATTGTCTTTGCAGCAGCAGTTAGAACAGCCCATCTGGAATTTGAAAAGAACAAATTTCTTGTTTTAGAGAACGTTTATTATATTCCTAGATTTTCTAGAAACTTAATTTATGTTTCTATGTTGCATGAACAAGGTTTTAAAATTTCTTTTAATAATTATTTGATTGTTATTTCAAGATATGGTTTTAAGATATGTTCTGCAAAATCTATTGATGGGCTTTATAAACTGTAGGCTAAAGAGAAATCTGCTTATAATTCTGAATTATTTAAAACAGTTAATCCTAGATCTATTAAATGACAAAAGACTGATTCCGATAGAAAAACATATCTGTGGCACTTGAGATTGGGCCATATTGGTCTAGACAGAATTAATAGGCTTGTAAAGGATGGTCCTTTAAGAGAAATATATATTGGATCTCTCCTTGTTTGTGAATCATGTCTAGAAAGCAAGATGACCAAGAGACCTTTCTCTGCTAAAGGTTCAAGAGCCACAGAACCACTTCAGCTAGTACATACGGATGTTTGCGGTCCACTTAATGTACAAGCAAGAGGAGGTTATTAATACTTCGTCACTTTTATTGGCGATTATTCAAGATATGGATACCTATACTTAATGCAAAGAAAATATGAAACTTTTGGAAAGTTCAAAGAATTTCAAGCAGAGGCCGAAAAACAATTAGGTAAATCACTAAAAGCTCTTCGATCTGATCGAGGAGGAGAGTACTTGGATTTTGAATTCGAGGACCATCTGCGTGAGCATAGTATTCAATCCCAACTCACAGCAATTAATGTACAAGCAAGAGGAGGTTATTAATACTTCGTCACTTTTATTGATGATTATTCAAGATATGGATACCTATACTTAATGCAAAGAAAATCTGAAACTTTTGGAAAGTTCAAAGAATTTCAAGGAGAGGCTGAAAAGAAATTAGGTAAATCACTAAAAGTTCTTCGATCTGATTGAGGACGAGAGTACTTGGATTTTGAATATGAGGACCATCTGCGTGAGCATAGTATTCAATCCCATCTCACAGCACTTGGAACGCCACAACAAAATGGTGTTTCGGAAAGACGGAACAAAACATTATTAGATATGGTTAGATCAATGATGAGTTTCTCATCATTACCAGTGTCATTCTATAGCTATGCGATTCAATGTGCATGATACATATTGAATGTTGTTCCATTTAAGTCTATTCAAAAGACACCCATGGAATTATGGAAAGGTTGTAACCCTAGTTTACACCAGTTTCGAATTTGGGGAGGTCCTACCCTAGGAAAGACTGTGAACTTTGAATCATGCTCAGAAGTGTGCACTTTTGTGGGATATTCCAAAGAGACTAGAGGTGGAATTTTCTATAGTCCAAAAGAAAATAAAATATTTGTATCAAAAAATGCAACTTTTCTTGAACATGACTATGTTAATAACCCCAAACCTCGCAGTAAGGTTGTACTGGAGGAGATGGTCTCGAATGAAGTTGCAAAGTCACCTGTCACAACAAATGAAAAACGGTAAGAGGAAACTTCTAGTTCTAGTCAGAATAGTAGAGAGTCTCATCGTAGTGGGAGGGTTAGTAAGCAACCCACATGCTAGGAACACGATGTTCAAATGCTTGTGTCTGACACAAACAAAGACGATCCATTGACATTTAAAGATGCAATGAATGATTCTGACAAGGATAAATGGCAAGAAGCCATGAACCAAGAAGTGGAATCAATGTATTCCAATTCTGTCTTGGTTCTTGAAGATCCACCTGAGAATATCAAACCCATTGGTTGCAAGTGGATATTCAAGAAGAAAAGAGGAGTGGATGGGAAAGTAGAGACTTTCAAAGCAAGGCTTGTAGCCAAAGGTTCCACACAAAAAGAAGGGGTTGACTATGAAGAAACCTTTTCTCTTGTAGCCATGCTAAAATCCATTCGTATACTCTTATCCATTGCTGCGTGCATGGATTATGAGATTTGGCAAATGGATCTCAAAACAACTTTTCTGAATGGCTACCTTGATGAAACCATTTACATGTCTCAACCAGAAGGGTTCGAAGTAAAAGGTCAAGAGAAAAAAGTTTGCAAGCTTCTTAGGTCCATCTATGGACTCAAACAAGATTCTAGATCTTGGAATCCTTTATTTGATGACACAATTAAAACGTTTGTTTTTTTAACAAAATGTTGACGAACCTTGTGTCTATAAACAAATCAAAGATGGTGTAGTAGTATTCCTCGTTCTTTATATTGATGATATATTATTGATTGGAAATGACGTAACATCATTATCAAAGGTAAAGAATTGGTTAGCTAAACAATTCTAAATGAAAGATTTGGGAGAAGCCAAGTATGTTCTGGGCATTAAGATTCTTAGAGATAGACAGAACAAAACTTTGGCACTGTCTCAAGCAACTTATATTGATAAGGTGCTAGAACGCTTGAATATGCAATACTCTGAAAAGTGTTTTATGCCAACCTGTTCTGGAGTATTCCTTTCCAAGGAGCAGTGTCCAAAAACACCTCAAGATGAGGAAGACATGAGACAGTATCCCTATGCCTCAACGGTAGGCAGTCTTATGTACGTGATGTTGTGTACTAGACCTGACATTTGTTATGCAGTAGGGATAGTCAGCCATTATCAATCCAATCCTGGATTGATTCATTGGATTCCAGTGAAGAATATTCTCATGTATCTTAGAAATACTAGAGATTATATGCTTGTATATTCAGGTGGAGATCTGAACCCCACATATTCTGATTTTCAATCAGGCAAAGATAGTCAGAAATCGACTTCTGGACCAGTGTTTACTCTTAGAGGAGCGGCAGTAGTCTGGCAAAGTATTAAACAAACCAGCATTGCAGACTCCACCATGGAAGCCGAGTATATAGCAGCTAAGGAGGTTGTATGGCTCAAGAAGTTCTATTCCGATCTGGAAGTAGTGATAGATGTGGATAAGCCACTAGTCCTATACTGTGACAATATTGGGGCAATAGCTAACTCAAAGGAACCACGGAGTCACAAGAGGGGAAAGCACATCGAGAGGAAGTATCACTTGGTAAGAGAGATAGTTAATCGAGGAGATGTTGCAGTTATGAAGATTGCTTCAGAGCATAATCTTGTAGATCCTTTCACAAAGACTTTTTCCATAAAATCTTTTAAGGAGCATGTAAGAAACATGGGAATGAGAGAGATGCCTCATTTGCTTTAGGGCAAGTGGGAGATTGTTGGGAATTGTGCCCTGAAATCATATGTGGTAGACATTGTTTTATTAAATAAATAAATTGAATTTGTTATGCATATATTTTATGGACTATATTATTCTGTGATAATATTAAGTAAATATCAAAAAAAATCCTAAGTTCATATGTGTGATCTCAACCACATATTGGTATGGGAGGATTGTGTTTGAGATAAATGAACTTGAATAGTTCGCAGTAAAATAAAGTTATGGAATCTTTAGATTAATTACTACGGTCCACTAGTATTATGAATACATGTGATCTAGATCTAAATCACTAGTGTAGTAGGACACTTTAGTGGAGGTACTTTATATATTAGAGAATATATAGAACTAGACCAGATATGTTTATTAATACTTAGTTAAATACCGTTTCGAAGTATTAATTAAATATATCAACTGATGATCATATACAAATATATCGTAATCATGAAGTTACTATGAGCTCCTGTTTATGTTATATGAGTTCTTTGATTCACTCGATAGGGTCTGTCAGAATGATCAGGCTAGAAACTTTTGTTTTGGGGACTCATTAATGTAAATGGCTGGGGACATAGTATACAGATATGGAATCTATGCCTTCTCGCAAAAGATTGAATAATGGTTCTCTTAAGGGTTGACTTTTGGGACTGAAAAGTTACTGAGCTCAAATTTATAATTTAGTTATGAATTAACCTTCACTAGTAAAGGCAGTGGTACTTAAGGAAACAAGAGATAATTAAAAGGGTAAAACGATAATTTTATTCCCGATTAATTATTAACCATTATTAGAGGGTTAATTTTTATGCAATGATTATATCAATGGATGTTTTATCATTATAAAGTACTCAGTAAATGAAATGTCGATAATTACAAGAGTGCAGTCTCATATTTATAGTGGAGTAATCATGAGATTAATAAATTAACATTATTTAATTAAAGAGTTTAATTAATAATCTCAAATTTATTGGAGCTTGGAATTATAGGTCCATAGGTCCCCACAAAGGCTCTATCCATAATATTTAAGGCAAGAGTTGATATAAATGGTGTTATCCCCAAAATTTCAGTTCGATGACGTGGCAATCAAAAGTGACAAGTGGCAATGCATGGTCAGTAAATGGCACATTAATAGTCAATAAATGTGTTGGCTCTTTGGAGTTGTGATAAAGTGATATGACCGATCTGATAGAATTTTTGTCCGACCGGTAAAGATTTTTGACTGACTACTCCAACGTTTTGACTGACCAGTCAATTGTTTTGGTCGACCAGTCAATTGTTTTGGCCGACCAGTCAAGTGTTTTGCTAGACCGGAGATGTGTCACGCTAGACCAGAGAAGTGTCATGCTAGACCAGAGATGTGCCATGTTAGACCAGCGATGTGTCATGTTAGACCAGAGAGTGTCATGCTAGACCAGAGATGTGCCATGTTAGACCAGAGATGTGTCATGTTAGACCGGTGGAGTGCATGTCCGACCAGTGAGGTGTTTGGCCGACCGATGGAGTGCATGGCTGACCGGTAAAGTAAATGGCTGATCGGTGGAGTGCATGGCCCATCGGTGAAGTATTTGGCCGACCAGTGGAGTGCATGGCCGACCAGTTAGGTGTTTGGCGGACCGGTGGAGTGCATGGCCGACCAGTTAATTATTTGGCCGACTGGTGGAGTGCATGGCCGACCAGTGATGTATTTGGCCGACTGGTGGAGTGCATGGCCGACCAGTTAGGTGTTTGGCCGACCAGTGGAGTGCATGGGCGACCAGTGAAGTATTTGGCCGACCGATGGAGTGCATGGGCGACCACTCAGCTGTTTTGGCCGACCAGTCGAGTGTTTTGGCCGACCAATCTTTCTTCAAGGAGTGAAGTTGGCCGACTAGACAGATCATCGTTATGCAAGTGAAGTTCCAGTAACGACTTCGGCTAGAATTAGTCGTACCTACGCGGGAATCTCTTAGTTTATCCCAAAGAAGTCGCATATTGTTGTATTTTAAATGTTATTATTAATTAAATACTGTGAGAGTAACAGAAATGACCCGGTCAAAGGGAATATTTGAGGTACGATCCATGAGCCTATAAATAAATGGCTCATGGCATCATTTTGGGGGGATCTGATCTTTTTAGATTGAGAAAAACTCTCTAGTTTGGAGACTTTGGGACTGTTACTTTGGGTATTCTTGGGGCATTATCTGAGAGAGTTTAGAGAGAGAAACTATGTATTTTTCTACTTACACTTAAGAAACTCAGTTGTCTCAAGTTCATCTGATCTTAAGTGTAACGACCCAAAATCGCTAATAAGGCTTAAGGGCCTTGATTAGTGTGCCAGGAGGGCATGTTGGGATTTATGTGTGATTTTATGAGTTAAATGCATGGTTATGATTTAAAGCGTGTTATGTGACTATTTGATTATTTGAGATGCATGACTATGTATATTAGTATGCATGTAGGCCCGGATTGTGTTAGAAGGGCATAATTGTAATTTTGGCCATGTTGGGCATAACTGTATTAATATATGATGATTGTTGAGACCACAGTGGTATGTGGGTATATCCGTGATTTGTAACTTTCGGCACGAGGCGATCCTAGAGCTGGATAGCGGGGAAAAGTCACAACGGGGCATTATGATTGACTTTGGGCAAGTCAAGGAGTATTTTTGGTATTGGGTTATGAAAATAAATAATTGGAGATATATTTGAGGTTAGGATGTCTAGGCGGGAATACTGGGGGATTTTACCATTTTTGCCTCGGGGATATTTTGGTACCCCGAACCTTGAGGTAACCAGCTTAAGTTATAAAAACAAAACAAATAAACCATTTGGAGACTTAGAGAAACCGACCCAGCCTCCACCCTCTCCTCTTCTTCTTTCTTTCCTCTTTCTTTCATGAAATCCACAGAAATCTTAGGAGAAATCAAGCTTGAATTTCTGAATATTGATGGTGGGATTTGGAGGTTTAGCTCAAGAGTTAATCAAGAACAAATCAGGGTAAAGGTAAGCAAGTAATTCTTTTTCTCAAGTTAAATTCTGAGATTTTGTTGGGTTGTGAATGTTTGTGGATTTTGATATTCAAGGTGGAGTTTGAGGCTTGAAACTTTGAAGAAAGGTCATGGGATCCTTTGGGAAACGATTCTACAACTGAGGTAAGGTTTAAATTAAAGTTTGATGGTTGAAATTGAGAATTTCCATGGTTGGTTTTGAGTTTTAGGTTTGAAATTTCAGAAATTTGGAATTGGGATCTTGGTGAGTGTTAGGTTGGATTTTTGGTGGAATTGTGTTGTTTAAACCATCCTAATGTTGTGATTATTAATTGGTTTTGAATTGGGAGCTTTGGGATGGCTTAAGGTGAGGTTTTAAGCTTGAAAATGGTGGGTTTTTCTGGGTTCGAAGGGTCGGGCCGCGGCATGGTTCTTGGAGGGCCGCGGCCCTTGAAGGCTAAGATGTGCTGAGGATGGAGGGCGGGCCGCGGCATGGTCCTTGTAGGGCCGCGGCCCTTACCTGTTTCTGGGCATTTTTGTGGCCCTGTTTGGGGGCCATGCCGCGGCACGGTTGGGCCATGCCGCGGCACGGTTGGGCCATGCCGCGGCGCTTAAGGAATTTTGGGATTTTGAGAATTTAGACTTGGGAATTTAACCACGGGTGCTCGGGATTGAATCTTTTTATATTTTTGGTGAAGTTCAATGTTCCGAGGACTAGAACTTGGTTTAGAAACTCATTTGAGATTAATCTTATTGGTATCCATTATCTTGGTTGTGACTAGGTGTTAAGCTAGTGCTCGGGAAGTGGATCGTGCTCGGGAGGCCGTCATTTTTTTCTATTTAAAGCATTTGGAATTAAGGTAAGAAAACCGTAACACCCGAGATTAGGGCATGGCCCCACTGTGTGATTGTAGGGCATGGCCCCAGATTGTACTATGTGCAAATGTTTAACCTTAAATGAATCATGATGTGTGTGAATGATTATTTCGAATGTACTATATGTGTGATTATGATGAAATGAACGGCAAGGGCCGAGTGCGGCGTAGGCCGTGGGGCCGAAAGTAACACACAGCACATGGGATGCTTATATTCAGGGTGGGACCCAAGGGATACATGAGTTATCCTCTCGGTGAGAACCGATACCCCAGGCTTCGGTAAGGCTCTGGGGCGGCATGGCCGTGTTTGCTTAGTCTAATGGTTGACTTGTTTTTCTGTGGGCTATCTGATATGATTAACTATATATATTTGCATATGTTATGTTATGCATGAGTTTTCTTGCTGGGCTTCGGCTCACGGGTGCTCCGTGTTGCAGATAGGGCAAAGACTGAGTCAACCAACCATGAGTACGGAGAGCGTGAAGCGACGCGTACATGTTTGGCCTGCCCGACTGCTTTGGTTGGGGGTTTATTTGAAAATGGCTATAATAATCTATGATGTTTATGATCAATCAACTGTAAACTCATTTCAAGATGTAAATAGTTTTCAAACCTTATTTTGGGATCCCAAATGTTTAATACTAGAAGTTTTATTGAAACGACGCATTTTTCTAAGATTACAGCCTTAACTTTTATTTAGTCACACTTTTGTTTAAAAACCTCGGTTAGCGAGCTCATTGCACACTGTTTTGTCTTAAAACTCACTTAGTAACGGCTCTAAGGAAGTAGGGCGTTACATTAAGTGTAGGATATATATCACAACTCCAAGTGGATTAGGCTATTACCAATAAATTGGGGCTGAACCACTATAAAATTATCAGTGTCGTATTTTTCTCTTGAAGATTTATTGTAGTTTTGACGTCTACTCGTCGTTGGCCAAAATCGTGGTCAACATTTTGGTGCTTTCATTGAGAGCCTGAAGAGAAGAAACACACAACTACCATATCAATATGGCGCCCAAGAATACCAATGTGGCATCCAAAAAGTCAGGCACGTCAAAAGAGCCTGCTAGATCAGAAGGTCCTGGACCACAGAACCCAGAGACTGTGCCTAGGGTCTTTCTCGAGGAGACCACTCCAGAAGTTGAACAACTCTAGGAAGCAATAGGCGCTTTCCAAGAGGAGATGATGCAATTCAATGCTCGACAAGAGTCTTTCACTGAAGAAATGGCCAGGCAGAGAGCTGCGTTAGAGCAGCAAAGGCGTGATATAGAGGCCAGAAGCGAAGAGATCAAACAACGACCGGACAGAAGCAGGAGTAACCCCCCTGGTCGGGATGATGACGGAGTCCGCTCTAGAACTGCATCAACACAGAGGGAGAACTCTACAACTCCCTCCAGGAGCCACCGATCAGAAACTTCTAGATCAGGGAGTCACCGATCGGGCAGTAAAAAGACTCCACCTAGGCAGGATCGGACCAGGACTCCTCGAGATAAGAGGACTTCACAATTCAAAGATGGGCATGGTCGTGATGAGGTTGATAGTCATCACACCGACCAGTCAAAGGATAAAGACGACAACAACCCACATGGAGGAAAAGACTGCCCGGGACATACCGAAAAGCCTCCACTGCACCCCGGCCAGCAGTGTAGTGGGAGAGAGCAAGTTTCGCGTAGTAAGCCCTCTGAAAAATTGAAGAGTACGCTGTTCGATCGGGCAGGAGAGCATGCTTCTCGGAAAGATCTAAGGGACGTTATCACCAACAAGAGGAGGACCGTCCCGATCGAAGGGAAAAATCTAAACCGCCCTGCCAGTCAAGTAGAAATACTTGACGGTAGTGCACCACATGGTAATGCCCGACCAGGCGGTCAAGACCTTGGAACTTCATCAGTTGCACCAGCCATCCAAGCCCAGCTTGATGTACTAATGGTTGTAGTGCAAGGTTTGTCAAAATGACCTTCCGGGATGGATTCGATAGACCACCGAAGTGGCAGCCCATTTGTGCCCGGATTAGAGCAGCTCAGCCATCGGCAAAATATAAAGCACTGGTTCTGCCAGTATATACAGAAAAGGCAGATCCCATTAGACATGTTGGGTAATTCGAGGACTGGATGGAACTGCTCGGGGTAAGTGACGATTATCGGTGTAGAGTTTTCCCGACTACTTTGTCAAATACCGCCCAGGAATGGTATTGGAAGTATAAGCCGAACTCCATTACCTCTTGGGAAGCATTCAAGAAGGAGTTTTGTAGACAATTCAACACTGCCCAGACTCCACCAGCTTATGCCAACCACTTGGCAGATATCAAACAAGGAAAAGATGAGTCTTTAAAGAATTATATACAGAGATTCATGAGAGAAGCCAATAGAGCAACTGCTGTAGGAGACTAGGGGAAGATGGTTTCCATATCCGCTGGGATAACTTATCGGAGCCCTTTGTGGGATAGTATACATAGAAATCCAATTTCAACACTTCAACAATTTCTTGACTAAGCAGACAAGTATATGAAATTGGATGATGCAATCGAGAAAGAGGAGAATGGCATAAACAATCTGGGAGGATCAACTAACCCTCCTAAGAATGATGGAAAGAAACATGGAAATAACGGGTCTGACTACCATGAGGAAAAGAAAGAAAAGTTGAGTTCAAACGAAAAGCCAACCAAGTATGAGCCTCAGTTCACTAATTACACCACTCTCTCGGCCACCCGAGCGGAAATATATCTTGCTAGTCATGAAGAGGTTCCCTATAAGAAACCTCCACCCATCAGGAAAGAGATGAGGAAGAGAGATATGAATAAGTTTTGTCATTTCCATGGAGATTATGCTCACGACACAAATGAATGCAATCACCTCAAGGACGAGATAGAATTTCTTCTTCGGTCGGGAAAGTTGAGGAAGTATCGGGCAGAGACACCCCAAGGAGAAGGAGACAGTAGCAATCATGGGTTCAAACGACAAAGATCTCCGCCCTTACAATTCGGACCTGTGGACTTTACCTTAGACACTATATGTGGAGGTCAACACTTGGCTGAGGATAGCAACAAAGCAAGGGAGAGGCATGCCGAGACACTTCGACATGAGCGGGAGTACTAGGATCAGGAGCCACTGGAACGGCGAGCGTCTTTGAATATATTATTTCTAAATACCGCTTTCAGAGTGGTAGTTTAATTTCAAGTTGTTTAACTTGTTATTTAAATTTGGTTTATGAGCTGGTTATTTGCTGACCAGTCATCTATTTTTGAACAATTTTTGCTATTTAAGACTCGTTATTAGACACGTTTTGTCCTTTTTAATTTACGAGTAATAAAATAGACTACGCGCAACGTGGTCGATTCTTGCTACAAATGTGCATGTGTGTTAATTATTCGAACAGTGTTCAACTGGTCGGTAAAATCGGATAGTGTTCAACTGGTCGATACGTTCAAGCAGTGTTCAATTGGTCGAATATTTTCAATATATTCTATGTGTTTCACGAGCAATTAACTACTCGAACAAATTCGGTCAAGTAGCAAGTGACCCAGGATCTTTCAACCCTCGATCGATTGGGGGGCACATGGGGTATAATGGTATATAATTTAACACAGGCAATAAGAGCACGAGTAAACATATTTGTTTTTAGGCCGACTTGTAAAATTTTGAAGTCAAAAAAGACCATTAAGCTAACTTGTTTGACAAAGCTTAAGTAACTTGGAATTTTTCAAAATTTCAAGTTAGAAGCAAATATTCATGTTGACAATAAACGTTATGCTCATAAAATGTTAGAGCAATAAGAGTGTGAGAAAGTATACTTAGTATGTACTTATGAAATGTCTAGAATTTCTAAGTTAGAAAACTAAGTACTCATGCAAAAATATAAGGCATACATCAGAGTGACTTTACTATTTACAAAAAACTTATAACCTTTTAAGTCTAAAAAGACTTAGAATGTTTCAAGTTAACAAAGAAAAGTAAAGTATAATTGCATGAACCATAAAGATTTTGTGCAAACCCAAGGACATAAGGGCATGCATCCGAGCGGTTAGGTTGTGGTATCTGAGTTGATGGCGTGCATCCGAGGAGCAGCATGTCCGAGGAGTAGCATTGCCAATAAGTTGTTTAGGTTCCGAGGCACAATGCTTCCAAGGGACAAAAGAAATTTGATCTGTTAGGAATGGTAAAAGAAACAAGTTTGATGGGCTAAAGGAAACGTTTGATCGTGGGTTTACTATAAAAGTGAAAGTTACTAACCGGATGGAAGCTTTTGGATGACCTCAAAAACATTTTGCTAGAGAAAAAGTTTATCATACGAGTAAATCATATAATAAACTTGGGAGGCAAATGTTATCCCCAAAATTTCAGTTCGATGAGGTGGCAACCAAAAGTGACAAGTGGTAATGCATGGTCAGTAAATGGCACATTAATAGTCAATAAATGTGTTGGCTCTTCGGAGTTGTGATAAAGTGATATGACCGATCTGATAGAATTTATGTCCGACCGATAAAGATTTTTTACTGACCAGTCAAACGTTTTGACTAACCAGTCAAATGCTTTGGCCGACCAGTCAATTGTTTTGGCTGACCAGTCAATTGTTTTGGCCGACCAGTCAAGTGTTTGCTAGACCAGAGATGTGTCATGCTAGACCAGAGAAGTGTCATGCTAGACCAGAGATGTGCCATGTTAGACCAGAGATGTGTCATGTTAGACCAGAGAAGTGTCATGCTAGACCAGAGATGTGCCATGTTAGACTAGAGATGTGTCATGTTAGACCAGTGGAGTGCATGGCCGACCAGTGAGGTGTTTGGCCGACCGATGGACTGCATGGCTGACCGGTGAAGTATTTGGCCGACCAGTGGAGTGCATGGCCAACCGGTGAAGTATTTGGCCGACCGGTGGAGTGCATGGCCGACCAGTTAGGTGTTTGGCCGACCGGTGGAGTGCATGGCTGACCAGTGAAGTATTTGGCCGATCGGTGGAGTGCATGGCCGACCAGTGAAGTATTTGGCCGACTGGTGGAGTGCATGGCCGACCGGTGAAGTATTTGGCCGACCGGTGGAGTGCATGGCCGACCAGTTAGGTGTTTGGTCGACCGGTGGAGTGTATGGCCGACCGGTGGAGTGCATGGTCGACCAGTGAAGTATTTGGGCGACCGGTGGAGTGCATGGCCGACCAGTCAGCTGTTTTAGCCGTCCAGTCAAGTGTTTTGGCCAACCAGTCTTTCTTCAAGGAGTGAAGTTGGCCGACTAGACAGATCATCGTTATGCAAGCGAAGTTCCAGTAACGGCTTCGGCTAGAATTAGTCGTACCTACGCAGGAATCTCTCATTTTATCCCAAAGAAGTCGCATATTGTTGTATTTTAAATGTTATTGTTAATTAAATACTTTGAGAGTAACAGAAATGACTCAGTCAAAGGGAATATCTGAGGTACGATCCATGAACCTATAAATAAATGGCTCATGGCATCATTTTGGGGGGATCTGATCTTTTTAGACTGAGAAAAAATCTCTAGTTTTGAGACTTCGGGACTATTACTTGAGGTATTCTTGGGGCATTATCTGAGAGAGTTTAGAGAGAGAAACTATGTATTTTTCTACTTACACTTAAGAAACTCAGTTGTCTCAAGTTCATTTGACTTAAGTGTAGGATATATATCACAACTCCAAGTGGATTAGGCTATTACCAATAAATTGGGGCTGAACCACTATAAAATTATCAATGTCGTATTTTTCTCTTGAAGGTTTATTGTAGTTTTGACGTCTACTCGTCGTTGGCCAAAATCGTGGTCAACAAATGGAATAATGGTTAAAAGACATATTTAAAAAGAAATTTGTTCTTCGGGCCAAATATGCAATTATATGATAATAGTGATTAATTAATTACAAATTAGTTGTAAATAACAAAATTAATTAATATTTCATTATAATATAATTATCACAATTATATTAAATAATTAAATTAATTTTGAAATTAAACTAAATAATTAATTAATTATATTTTTCAAAATTATAATAAATTAAATATCTATTTTCGAAATTATATTGGATTTAATTAATTAGTAGAATTCATTAAATATCTTTATTTGAGTGGGAGATAATAATTTGATAATTTCAAATTGGATTTAATTTAAATGATTGATATTTATTCAAATAATTAATTATATTTGATAATTAGTTAAAAAAATATTTAATTTAAATTTGAATTAATTATCAGGTTGTTAGATTTTTATCTGACAAAGTAGTTTGAATAAATAATTAAATAAAAATAGAAAAATCAAATATCCCTAAAAATTGGGGTGGTACACGACCACACACAGTCCATGGAATGTTTGTGGCGTGTACTGCATATTTTGAGGGACATATTTTTCAACTTTATTTAATTAATTAATTAATGGATAATTCAAAAATTAGTTTTTGGATATTTTCATTAATAAGATAATTAATTAATTAAAAGATAAATTGTAAGTTGGTTGCAGATTTATTTTTTAAATTTGAATATTTTCTATTTAAGTAAGACTTATCAGAAAATATACAGATATTCAAAAGAACAATCATTCGATCTCTGAAAAATAGAAAGATACTTTTCAATCTCTCCCTGAAAAGATCAAGAACCAATTCTCAAGCCTATTCTCTTGATCTCATATGTTGAGTACATCAAGTAGAATCACAAATTAACTATTCTTTATTCTCTAAGTGCTCACACACTTCTTGAGGTGTAGAGAATGTTGTGGAAGATCTTGGTGTGAGTACTTGGGAGCAGCTTGGATAGGAAGATCGTTTTTATTACGAAAAGATAGCAATGACACTTGACAGGCTTCAAGAGGTATGAGTTCTATTCCTATCTTGCTTATGATTAATGTATGTATATTAATGGATCCGCATATTTAAAGGTAGTTTAAATATGATACAAAAAATTTTGTTGTACACTGGGCCAACCCACCACCATTTTGTTGCGTATTAGGAAACTTGTTCCTAACAGTCACTGCTCTGGTTTGGGATACCACCTCCCACCATATTCGGGCATCCTCCCGAAACATATAAGTGGCGCAGGCCACTCTCTCATTACCAGCTACCCTCATAAAATCCAAGAAGGTGGTTATCATGGTCATCCAGTACTCAGCCTTCAGTGGATTAGAGTCGCCCTCAAAGATTGTATGGTGTTTCTTCCTGAACCTCTCATACAGGGGTTCCCACTTATCTCCCCCTTCCTAGGGCTGTACCACTGCTGGTACTTCTGGTTGTATTATTGCTGGTACCGCGGCCTATAGGTTCCCTATTGGAACCTGTTGTTGCCTCAAGAGGCATATCTCTTTATTATCCCAAAAATTTTAGTTCGATGACGTGGCAATCAGAAGTGACAAGTGGCAATGCATGGTCAGTAAATGGCACATTAATAGTTAATAAATGTATTGGCTCTTCGGATTTGTGATATTACTGGTCATGAAAATTATTTATCTGGTTTGGAAGTGATTTGACTGACCAAGTTGTATTTTTGTTCGACTGGTAAAGATTTTTGACTGACCAGTAAAATCATCTGGCCGACCAGTAAAATGTTCTGGCCGACCAGTGGAGTATTTTGGCCGACCAGTCATTTGTTTTGCCCGACCAGTAAAGTGTTTTGCTAGACCAGAAATGTGTCATGCTAGACCAGAGATGTGTCATGCTAGACCGGAGATATGTCATGCTAGACCAGAGGTGTGCTAAGGTGTGCTTTGCCTATGCCGATGAGAGGTGCTTGCCTATGTCTACCGGTGAGTTTTCTTGGCCGATCAGTCACTTCGGGGATGGATTTGGTTGGTCCATGAATCAGAATCTCAGAAGTTATCGTCTAGTGACTCTTCAGTAAAGCCTCGGTAACAGCTTCAACCCGAAATATTCTAAACTGTCGCGGGAATCTCTCAGATATCCTGGAATAATAGCTATATTATTGTAATTTGAATTTATTTATATTTTATTAATTAAAGTATGTTAGAAGAACGAAGGACCCGGTCAAAGGGATATATCTAATGTACGATCCATGAGCCTATAAATAAATGGCTCATGGCATCATTTAGGGGGACTAGTCTTTTGAAAGAAAAAAGGAACTCTCTGGTTTTGAGAACTTGGGACTGTTACTTGGGGCATTCTTGGGGCATTTTATGAGAGAGCTTAGAGAGAGAAAGCTTGTATTATCTAGAGAGAGAAACTCTGTGTTTTTCTACTTACACTTAAGAAACTCAGTTGACTCAAGTTCATCTGATCTTAAGTGTAGGATATATATATCAAAACTCCAAGTGGATTAGGCTATTACCAATAAATTGGGGTTGAACCACTATAAAATTATTGGTGTCGTATTTTCTATTCAAGGCTTATTGTCATTTGACGTCTACTCGTCGTTGGCCAAAATCGTGGTCAACATTTTGGTGCTTTCATTGAGAGCCTGAAGAGAAAAACACACGACTATCATATCAAGATGGCGCCCAAGAATACCAATGTGGCATCCAAAAAGTCAGGCACGTCAAAAGAGCCTGCTAGATCAGAAGGTCCTGGATCATAGAATCCAGAGACTAAGCCCAGGGTTTTTCTCGAGGAGACCACTCCAGAAGTTGAACTCCAGGAAGCAATAGGCACTTTCCAAGAGGAGATGATGCAATTCAATGCTCGACAGTAGTCTTTCGCTTAAGAGATGGCCAGGCAGAGAGCTGCGTTAGAGCAGCAAAGGCGCGATATGGAGGCCACAAGTGAAGAGATCAAACAACGACATGAGGAAGTCAACCGGAGACATCGTGAAGCAACACTTGCTATAGAAGCGGCTACCTAATTGACCTAAGCCAATGCTCAAGCCGCAGCACAAGCAGCCACCAAGGGAGCAATAAATAATAATGCTGGTCGGAGGACCACTGACAGAGCCAATTCTCGAGGACCGGACAGAAGCAGGAGTAACCCCCCTGGTTGGGAAGATGATGGGGTCCGATCTAGAACTGCCTCGACGCAAAGGGAGAACTCTAGAACCCCCTCCAGGAGCCATCGATCAAAAACTTCTAGATCACGGAGTCACTGATCGGGCAGTAAAAAGACTCCACCCAGGCAGAATCAGACCAGGACTCCTCGAGATAAGAGGACTTCACAATTCAAAGATGGGCATGGTCATGATGAGGCTGATAGTCATCACACCGACCAGTTAAAGGAAAAGGAGGGAAACGACCAACAAGTAGGGAAAGACTGACCGGGACGTACCGAAAAGCCACCACTACATCCCGGGCGGTAGCGTAGTGGGAGAGAGCAGGTTCAATGTAGTAAGCCCTCTGAAAAAATTGAAAAGTACGGTGTTTTATCGGGTAGGAGAACATGCATCCCGGAAGGATCTAAGGGACGTTATCACCAACAAGAGGAGAACCGTCCTGGTCGAAGGGAAAAATCTGAACCACCCTGCCAGTCAAGTAGAAATACTTGACGACAGTGCACCAGATGGTAATGCCTGACCAGGAGGTCAAGACCTTAGAACTTCGTCAGTTGCACCAGCCATCCAAGCCCAGCTTGACGTGCTAACGGCTGCAGTGCAAGGTTTGTCAAAACGACCTTCCGGGATGGATGCGATAGACCACCGGAGTGGCAGCCCATTTTGTGCCCGGATTAGAGTAGCCCGGCCACCGGCAAAATATAAAGCACCAGTGCTGCCAGTATAATACAGAAAAGGCAGATCCCATTAGACATGTTGGGAAATTTGAGGACCAGATGAAACTGCTCGGGGTAAGTGATGATTATCGGTGTATAGTTTTCCCGACTACATTATTAGATACTGCCCAGGAATGGTATTGGAAGTTTAAGCCAAACTCCATTACCTCTTGGGAAGCATTCAGGAAGGAGTTTTGTAGGCAATTCAGTGCTGCTCGGACCCCTCCAGTTTATGCCAACCACTTGGCTGACATCAAACAAGGAAAGGATGAATCTCTAAAGAATTATATACAGAGATTCATGAGAGAGGCCAACCGAGCAACTGTTGTCGGAGACAAGGGGAAGATGGTTGCAATATCCTCTTGGATAACTTATCGGAGCCCCTTGTGGGATAGTATACATCGCAATCCAATCTCAACACTCCAACAATTTCTTGACCGAGCAGACAAGTATATGAAATTGGATGATGCAATCGAGAAAGAGGAGAATGGCATAAACAATCCAGGCAGATCAGCTGACCCTCTTAAGAATAGTGGAAAGAAACGTGGGAATAACGGGTCTGACCACCATGAAGAAAAGAAGGCTAAGTCGAGCTCAAACGAAAAGACAACCAAGTATGAGCCTCAGTTCACTAATTACACCACTCTCTCGACTAGCCGAGTGGAAATATATCTTGCTAGTCATGAAGAGGTTCCCTACAAGAAACCTCCACCCATCAGGAAAGAGATGAGTAAGAGAGACATGAATAAGTTTTGTCGTTTCCATGGAGATTATGGTCACGACACGAATGAATGCAATAACCTCAAGGATGATATAGAATTTCTTCTCCAATCGGGCAAGTTAAGAAAGTACCGGGCAGAGACACCCCAAGGAGAAGGAGGCAGCAACAATTCTGGGTTCAAACGACATAGATCTCCACCCTTGCAACCTGGACCTGTGGACTATACCTTAGACACTATATGTGGAGGTCCACACTACTTGGATGAGGATAATAACAAAGCAAGGGAGATGTATGCCCAGATACTTTGACATGAGCTGGAGTGCTAGGATCAGATTGGGTGAACGGAGCTTGATCAAGAACCACTAGAATGGCGAGCATCGGAGGATATATTATCACTAAATACCGCTTTCAGAGTGGTAGTTTAATTTCAAGTTGTTTAACTTGTTATTTAAATTTGGTTTATGAGATGGTTATTTGCTGACCAGTCATCTATTTTTGAACAATTTTTGTTGTTTAAGACTCGTTATTAGACACATTTTGTCCTTTTTTTTACGAGTAATAAAAGAGACTACGCGCAACGTGGTCGATTCTTGCTAAAAATGTGCATGTGTGTTAATTATTCGAACAATGTTCAACTGGTCGGTAAAATCAGACAGTGTTCAACTGGTCGATACGTTCAAGCAGTGTTCAACTGCTCGAATATTTTTCATATATTCTATGTGTTTCGCAAGTAATTAACTGCTCGAACAGATGCGGTCAAGTAGCAAGTGACTAAGGATCTTTCAACCCTCGATCACTTGGGGGCACATGGGATATACTGGTATATAATTTAACACAGGCAATAAGAGCACGAGTTAAGATATCTGTTTTTAGGCTGACTTGTAAATTTTTGAAGTCCAAAAGGGCCATTAAGCTAACTTGTTTGACAAAGCTTAAGTAACTTGGAATTTTTTAAAATTTCAAGTTAGAAGCAGATATTCATGTGACAATAAACATTATGCTCATAAAATGTTAGAGCAATAAGAGTGTGAGAAAGTATACTTAGTATGGACTTATGAAATGTCTAGAATTTCTAAGTTAGAAAACTAAGTGCTCATACGAAAATATAAGGCATACATCAGAGTGACTTTACTATTCACAAAAAACTTATAAGTTTTTAAGTCTAAAAGGACTTAGAATGTTTCAAGTTAACAAAGAAAAGTAAAGTATAAATGCATGAACCATAAAGTTTTTGTGCAAACCCAAGGACATAAGGGCATGCGTCCAAGCATCTAGGCGCGCGGCAAAGCGGCTATGGTGTCCAGGTTGCTAGGCGTGCGTCCGAGCGATTGCACCGCATTCCCGAGCGGCTGTGCCGCGTGCCCCCGAGTGGCCATGATATCTGCCCGAGCGGATGCGCCATCTTCCCGAGCGGCTGTGCCGTGTGTCCGAGGATCTAGGCGTCCGAGAAGCTGCTGGCTAGCCATCTAAGGAGCCAGGCATCGAGAGGTACTGAGGAGCTGCTGCAAGTGCGCATCCGAGGAGATAGGCACACCGAGGGGGTACGCATCCGAGGGGTTCCGTGTGTCCAAGCATCCAAGGAGCCAAGCGTGCCGAGCATATGGGGCATTCTCGAGGAGCTGGGCACATCCGAGGCTACATGTCCGAGAGGTTGGGCATATATGAGGAGTATCTAGGAGTGGTGTCCGAGCGGCTAGGGGGCATGTCCGACCGACGGTAGGTTTGTTCGAGCAGTTTAGGTGCGTGCGTCCGAGCGGATTGATGCGTGGCCGAGTGGCTAGGGGCGTATCCTAGCGGATGCATGGTGTCCAAGTGATGGTGCCCTGGTGTCCGAGTGATGGTGCCATTACATCCGCGCAGACGGTGGCATACCCAAGCGGCTTAGGGAGGGCATGTTCATGGTGCCCTTGGTGATTCTCAAAGAAGATGACAGATCGGCCATATACATGCTTTCCCAATAAATTATTTTCGAGGGGAAAACAAATCTCAAGGGCATGGGACACAAACATGTTTTTCTTACTCATGGGGTACTACAACAAGATCAAAAAATGGAATTTGAATAATTCAAAAGAAAAGTTCAATCGTGGGTTTACTACAAAAGTGAAAGTTACTAACCGGATGGAAGTTTTTGGATGACCTCAAAAACATTTTGCTAGAGAAAAAGTTTATTATACGAGTAAATCATATAATAAACTTAGGGGGAAAATGTTTTCCCCAAAATTTCAGTTCGATGACGTGGCAATCAGAAGTGACAAGTGTCAATGCATGGTCAGTAAATGGCACATTAATAGTCAATAAATGTATTGGCTCTTCGGAGTTGTCATATTACTGGTCATGAAAATTATTTATCTGGTTTGGAAGTGATTTGACTGGCCAGGTAGAATTTTTGTCCGACTGGTAAAGATTTTTGACTGACCACTAAAATGTTATGGCCGACCAGTAAAATGTTCTGGCCGACCAGTGGAGTATTTTGGCCGACCAGTCATTTGTTTTGCCCGAACAGTAAAGTGATTTGCTAGACCACAGATGTGTCATGCTAGACTGGAGATATGTCATTCTAGACCAGAGGTGTGCTAAGGTGTGCTTTGCATATGCCGACGAGAGGTGCTTGCCTATGTCTACCGGTGAGTTCTCTTGGTCGATCAGTCACTTCGGGGATGGATTTGGTTGGTCCACGAATTAGAATCTCAGAAGTTACCATCTAGTGACTCTTCAGTAAAGCCTCAGTAACAGCTTCAACCCAAATCATTCTCAACTGCCGCGGGAATCTCTCAAATATCCCGGAATAATAGTTATATTATTGTAATTTGAATTTATTTATATTTTATCAATTAAAGTCTGTTGGAAGAACGAAGGACTCAGTCAAAGGGATATATCTGATGTACGATCCATGAGCCTATAAATAAATGGCCCATGGCATCATTTAGGGGGACTGGTCTTTTGAAAGAAAAAATGAACTCTCTGGTTTTGAGAACTTGGGACTGTTACTTGGGGCATTCTTGGGGCATTTTCTGAGAGAGCTTAGAGAGAGAAAGCTTGTATTATCTAGAGAGAGAAACTCTGTATTTTTCTACTTACACTTAAGAAACTCAGTTGACTCAAGTTCATCTGATCTTAAGTGTAGGATATATATATATATCACAACTCTTAGTGGATTAGGCTATTGCCAATAAATTTGGGCTGAACCACTATAAAATTATTGGTGTCGTATTTTCTATTCAATGCTTATTGTCATTTTGACGTCTACTCGTCGTTGGCCAAAATCGCGGTCAACACTCTTCTTCTTTCCTCTCCAATCTGGCTAGCATGTCTGCGAGCACCTGTTGCCATTTTTCTGGAGCTGGAAGTTGGGCCTAGCCCTGGTCATTCCCTTCACTGGCCTGTAACTCCTGACTAGCACCTTCAAGGATTCATATTGTTACTCAATCCACCCTACAGAGATCAAATCGGCCCTTAGGTAAGTAATAACTATACCTCTTGCCCCCTGACAGTCCAAGATCAACAGATAACAAACAAGTGCAATGCTAATAAGCTTGCCATCACGCAATATATTCATTCATGGTGCTAATAAGAACTTCCTGGTATCCATAAGAAATTAACAATACACATAGACATATCCATGCATTTTCACAAGTATAACATAGCTAATATGCATGTTCCTTAATCCCTGGCAGTGTTAACAGTCCTAATAAGCATTTCCTGGCTTATAAACAAACAATAGCGCTAATAAGCGGTTCTCTTGCATTCACAAGCAGTAACGATGCTAATAAGCATGTTCTTTATCATTCATGCAGCAGTCAAGGGCTAGGCCCTATCAGATTATCTCATGCTTCCTAAATAGGCACGCAGATAAGGAATTAATATCATGTTTAAGCATTTAAACATATAAACACATAATAGTTACCGAACCCTGAGTCGAGCTTGTCTTTAGTGGCGAGTGTACATGCCCGACTAGTCTTTAGGAACCCTTAAACCTTGGCAACTCTGATACCAAGTTGTAGCGTCCTCCTAATCCAGGGACCGTTACATTGTGTACTTTTAAATTGTGTCAGACTTGCTAACCAAGTCATTTGGTTTAAAACGTGTAACTATGGTTAATGTCAATGATTAAGGTTAAAAATTTTGGTCACAAGAACTACTGACTTTTATTTGAAAAGATTCATGCATTCATGGGATCCTAAAATATTACAACTAAACTTTTAAAAAGGTGTATGCACATCAAGAGTTACATTCAGCCGACCTAAGCAACAAAAATAGGGCTACAACCCTAGTTCCTCTGTGATATCCTCGACCGTGGTGGTCGAGCAGCCGCATATGTACACACTGCCACCGAAGCTCTCCAACTCATGGCTGGTCAAGCTTTCCTTTCCCCTTACCTGCACCACAAAGCACCCGTGAGCAAAGGCTCAGCAAGAAAACTCAACATGTGCATAAATAGAACAATGCAAAATCCCATATACTTATCTAGCATGTCTAGCTATAATAACCTACAAATACAATTAATCAGTTACAAAAAAATGTTCACTGGACCAACTTGGGGCCGCTGCCCTAAACAGTTGGCTATAGAGCCAACCCGGGGCCTATGCCCTAGCTACGTGACCATAGAGTCACCTGGGGCCCTCGCCCTTAGCTCTGAGTAACTAGCCATAGAGCTGTCCCAACCCCTTGGTCTACCAACGACCATAGAGTTAGCCAACATAATAGTACGTTGCTGATTTAGGCCTAAGCCTTTCGACCAACGCGCAATGCGCTATTGTCGTCCTTGACTAATAAGTCAAGCCCTGATCCAGGAATAGAAACCTCAATACTGAAACAGATATGGATAAACATATCCCAAAAAAATGCGCACGTATGCATGTTAATTACATAACACCATCGAATAATCGTTCTCACAATACTAATCATACATATTTAATGGGGCCTCATGCCCTAACCACAGAATTCATACAACAATCATAAAGCACTTAAGCAAGTATCATCCAACATGTGAAGCGATAGCTTAAATATAATTGTCCTCGGGGTCAAGCCCTAGTAATGATTATTGACAACAGTCGAGCCAAGCCCTAATCACATATAGCATGTATTGGGTGAAGTTTTCTTACCTCAGATCCAAGTAAAGCGTAAATAAGAACGACCCTCAAGCACGATCCCGGTTCTGAGCCCCTAGCGATAACCTAGTCACAACCATAATATAGGATTCCATCAATAACGAGTAAATAAAGGCTTCTGAACCGAGTCCTAGCCTCCGGGGCCTTGAGTTCCACTAAACTGGGTAGCGAAATTGATCCTGAGCCCTAAGAAAAAGGTTCCCATTTTTAAAAGCTTCCCAAGGCCAAAAATGCCCAGGTGGGCCGCGATCTGGCCCTAAGGGTCGCGGCGCGCCCCTCCTATCAAAGAGCCCCCCCCCCCCTGTCAAGGGACGCGGTCCGTGACTTACCCTTAAGGGTCGCGCCCCCCCCCCCCCCCCAGACATATACCTCCCAAGGCCCTAGGTTCAGGCTGAGTCGCAGCTCATCAAGAACACAGTCGCGACTTGGCCCCTCGAACCCATACTTTTCAGCAGCCAAATCCAATCCAAACTAACCCAAACTCACCCCAAAACCATAATTCAATTACCACAATATTTCTAACGTCTTTCCAGCAACAAAACCCCAAAAAAATACAGTCTTAAAACTCATCAAGACATCACTTTCAATTCTTGAGCTAAAAGGTTCAAGAACACCTCAAAACAACCATGGATTCTATAGAAATTTAACCATAACAGAATGTTTGCATGGTTACCTTAGCTATGAGTGAAGTTCCTCTAGCCACAAGCTTTCCAAATCCCAATCCCAATCCCAAGCCTTCAATTCTTGTGTTTCTAGCCAAAATCTTCTGAATTTTCCCAAGGACTAGTTGAAGCAACTTAGAGAGAAAGAGAGTGAGAGAGAGAAGGTCGGTCAGTGGGGAGCTTCTACGTGTTTCTTTGTGTTTTGTTTCCTAAGCTTAAGTGACTTAAGTTAATCCCGAGCCTCGGGGTACCAAAACGTCCCCAAGGGCAAAATGGTCAAATTCCTCAATATTCCCTCCTAAACTCACTAACTTCAAATATATCTCCAATTATTTATTTTCATTACCTAATAACCCAAATGCCTAATACCCAAAATACCCCTTGACTGGCCCCGAGTCAGGTATTGGGTCCCGTTGTGACTTTCCCGCTAACTTGCTCCCTAGGATCGCCTCGTGCCGAGTAACCCAAATAAACCCACATAAGAATGTGGTCCCACACATATATCACATATATGCACATAAATATACAACTATGCCCGCAACGGGCCAAATTTTCAAGATTGTCATTCTAATAAGAAACAGGCTCACATGCATATTTAATACCCATAAACATGCACAACTAGTCATATTATCACATAATTCACATTATTACAATTAAATATAACAAATAAGCATATAACTCCATATATTTTCATCCTAGCTCCCTAATCAAGGCCCTAAGCCTTATTAGGTAATTTTGGGACGTTACACATACATACTTAGTCATTCATATCTTAACATACATACTTACTTAGGGCTCCGGAGGAACCTTCAACATAACTTAACATATCTTACCATATCTTAACATATCTTACCATAGCTTAACATATCTTACCATAGCATCGACGAGTGTAAACATGTTACTCCGGTTACCCAGACTCCTAGAAGAATTCGACATACTTAAGAGATTTGATTCCGGAATTAACTTACTTACATGACATGGGGTTTAACCGGACTCTTATCTCATAGGTGTCAAATCGGACTTCTTACATGTTGCGGTGACCAACTGACCTTAGTTACATAGTCATCGGCGGCGAACCGATTTCTGACTTAGTTCCCCAGTGGCTAGCCAAAGTTCATAGTTGTCACAGTAGCTAGTCATAATTTGAATCAACTTACTTATGTGTCCCGGAGTTTAACCGGACTTTTATGTCACGGGTGTTAAGCCGGACTTATTACATATTGTGGTAGCCAACCGACCTTAGTTACATATTCACCGGTGGTGAAATGGTTTCTTACTTAGATCCTGGAGCCAGCCGGAGTTTGTAGTTGTCGCGGTAGCTAGCCAGACTGCTTACCTTAGTCATGAGTATGCGAACCCTCTAGGACCACGGTCTTGAGTAAACCTTCTAAGACTAGTTCAAATTATTAGCTTATAACTTATTTATCTAAATTAGTCATTAATGTGTTGTAGACAAACATATCATAAGTTGTCTTACTCGGATTCCTTAGCGCTTGCTTGTGGAAATCTTTTATCCAGTAGCGAGTTGTCCCGCTTATATAACACTGTAGCGAAACCATACAGTGACTCGGACAAATTTTGGCATTTGATTAATTAAGTTTATGTCTTTAAATTGAGCGATTAGGGATCAACTTAACAAATTTTCAATACTTTAAAAGCATTTGTTCTTAAATTTTAAAACTTAGATGAAACCCTTGAATTTGTAGTCTTATCACATTATTCATTAAAAAACATGCCTACAAATAATGGTGCCAGATATTTAGAAGTAAATTATCAATTGCATAAAGATACCACTTTCTTAAGTCTAAAGAAAACTTTCATTACCGCTTTCTTATTTTCCTTATAAAATAAAAGTGTTAAACGCTATCTCCTGCTTTATTAAAATTGTAAATTAAAAAGGTCTATTTTCAGTTAATTAAGAAACTCATAACTTTTATTATCCAAAAAGATTGTATTTTCTCAATTAACCAAATAAACAAATTTTAGTTCTATCTCACACAAGAGTACTGTCTTAAGATTTTCAATAAAATGTAAAAACTCATTATATTTTAAGCCGCTTAAATCTTAACTCTTAATCCATAGAAAGTTATCTTATATTTACTTTAAGAAAAAGAAACATGATTTGACTAGTGAATTATGACTTAAAGTTTAAAAAAATAAATCTGTCCAAAACATAATTTGATTTGACAACATTTTTAGAAAAAATAAAACTCACAATCTATGGGGTATTTCTTAGTCAACTCTTCCAGGGCTTTTAATTAATATAAAAAGAGTCTAAATAATTAAAACCAGCTAAAAATGTTGATTTTAAACTTGTCAAAACGTTGCTCAAACATGCATTCTTCAAGCTGTCAGTTTTTCACTTCAGCTTGCACATCAATCACAAAAGCTTATAACTTGACATATACATAACGTTTTTTGGTGTTTCATAATGCTAAAATCAAGTACTCTTCCTAAATAATGAAATGCTAAAAGCCTCATTTGAAAATTTGACCAATAATCTAGTGTTTGGCCCATTAGAAGCCACTGTAACAACACCATCTTGGCAGCAAATAGTTTTGAACATCTAAGTTGGAAAATTTATAACTCCCAAACTATAGTGAATTTTTAAAAACTGTTTCATGGGATTAATATTCAATATGTCCATAACATTCAGTAAAAACTTCAGCCAAAAAGAATAATTTTTTACCCACTCAACTAACTGTTCAAAGTTTTAAGGTCGGGACTGCCAAATCCTAATCCAGCTTGCACTAGATTCCAAAAAACGCATTACAAAAACTTTCATTGAATAATTAGGTTGTTTAGGTATGATTTGGCCCTTTGGAAGCCACTAAAAGTTTTTGGCAGCAAGCATGCATCAACCAATCTTATGGAAATTTGGATTCCAAGCTACCAAACACCACATAAACCACATACATGCATCATCAGCCCACTAAATAACCTTATTACAAACCATATAACTAATTTAACTCACAAAACAATAATCAAATTCAGATTTGCTAAAGTCGTTAAAATGTTAAGAATCAAGATTTTTACCTCTTTATGTTCAAACCTTTGGGGCGGTTGAGCTCTTAGGGTTTAGGACCACTTCTCAACACTTCACACACTTAAATCCCTTTCCTCCAGGGTTTACCTCTTTCAAAAATTTCCTTCTAAGCTTGCATGCATGTAAATGATGGTGCTCACACTTGCATCAACCACACCTAGGTTTGAAATGATGGTTGTGGTGAGCGTTAAACCAACATGCAGAGTTTTAGAACCCTTAAAGGTTCGGTCAACATAGGAAGAAGAAGGAAAATAAATATGGTAAGAAGAACAAGAGAACTCACCCTTTTTTCTTAACTTTGGTTCAATCTTTTTGTAAAACCTTCAATGGAGTTTTTTTTCAGTGGTGCTCTAAATTTCTAGAGAGAGAAGATAGCTTTGAGAGAGATGAGTGTGTGCTTAAAAAAAATCAAATAGAGTAAGAGAGAGGGAGAGTTTGATTGGGTTCTTTGGGTGGTGAGATGGAGTGTTGAGTTAGCTTAGTTTTCTTTTCAATAATAAAAATGATAACATGGGAAAATAATGATGGCTATTTTCTTGAAATTCTATTGGGCAAGTTTTTCCCACTCAAGCACTCTACATAACCAGTCACACATGCCTCAAAGTGCCCTTAATTTAAATTTTATTAATCCTCAAATAAGCTTGAACATAAGGTCAAAAAGGCATTTAACATAGTGTATAATTTTGATTAATTTTTCTTAGTGAGAAAAATCAATCTAAATAAAATGTGACATCACCAAACTTATCATATTTTATTATTAAAATAACATATTGTTATTTTTTTTAAGTTTATGCTCAACTTAGTTTTGCCATAATTATTCCATCAAGAATATTTTATCCGAGATTTTTACCCGATTAGGGTTTTTGACCCGGTCCACGACCAAAGGTCTCAGTTTCTAAAAAAACCGCACTTATCACAATATGGCTAGCATTCAAACATCACGAACTTCTTGTAACATAAAATGTTCCCTTGAAATAATACATAATACAGGGAATTAAAATACATGAACTAGGGTTTACCCGGTGCCCTAAATGTGGGGCGTTACATTAGAACACTTGTGATGACATGCTCATCCTTAGAACAGTATGATGAGTATGAGAGAAGGCTTGATAAATCCTTAGAAGAATTTCTAGAGATTATTCCCAAAGTGTTCTTATGAGGGAGGAAATAGATTTTAGGACTAAGGTTTTAAACCTTGTTAAGCCTTGTGTTGCTCTTGAGATCTTCATCTTCTACCTTCTACTCTTATGAGTCATAAGTTATGTAATCTTTTCTCATCTTTTTCCTTCACTTATGTAATATTATTTGTTAATATTATGTATATTTTGTGTCATTTTGATTGTAATCATCTTTCATTGTTTATATATTTCCAACAAAATATTTGCGCATAAAAGACTAATCTATATCTTTTATATAATGATTTATACTTTTTTGGACCATGTGTTTTGTCTCATTACTTATTTGAAATCTATGATAAAAAAAATTTACCCTTTGTTTTATAAAATGGTTTAAATAGACCCCTAAACCCAATTTTGGTCAAAAATTTTTAACTAAAATCACAAATAATTCACTAAACTAACAATTCAGAATAAAATAATTATCATTCTGTCTAATACTTGTGTTGTCATATTCAATTTTTTCTTCATCAAAATTGTGTTTAAGGGTTTATTTGAACTATTTTATAAAACACAGAATCCAAAAAGTAATTTGTCAAAACGCAAAGTCCAGACAGATAATAAGACAAAACGCAAGATCAAAAAAATATATGAGAAATTTACAATTATATACCTAAAATCTAAAGTAATTACAAAAATACTTTCAACTAAATTATTTACACAAATAATGGTGCCACGCCAGCATATCATACCGGATTTTGAAGAAAAAAAATTGGGAAATCCCGCTTCTTGAAATTTTTTGTTTTTTCGAGGTTGTAAAAAGTTACATTTTGGTTGCTTACAATGCAGATAAGATACCAATTGGGCACTTTTTTTTATTAAGAGCTTTATTTTTATATTATATTATTTTAGCATCTTTTGGTTCCTTCCAAAACTTATTTGTAGACATCTTAATATACTAATTAGTTATTTTTAGGTTATATTATGATATCTTATTATTTAAGATACATTTTGGTAACCTTCAAACTTATTTCAGAAACTAATGAGTTGATATATAGTATAATAAGTTACCATATAGTTTATTAATAAAAATTAATTTAGTATACTACATAGTAACTTTTAATAGATTTTTTTAGTTACTCATGTAACTTACATGTTTTATTATTTAAGCTACTTTTACATTAAATTCAAGTCTACTTTAGAAACTAATTAGTTATCTTATAGTATAAGAAGTTACTCCTATAATTCCAAGTTACCATGAATAACTTATTAGAAAATTATATTATTTAGTATACTGCATAATTAATTTTAAAAGCTACATTTTCGTTGCTTTTAAAATCATTTAAGATATCAATTAGTTACATTTTGATATATGACTAAATCTTTTGGTATGCCACAAATTTAAAGTAACCAACAAACTTAGTGAGTTACCCAAAATAGTTTTCCTATGTTCTCTTTAAAAGTTTTCAAACAATATCCTAAAAAATTAATTTTAAAAAAGTTACTCAAAATATTTCTAAAATATCCTTAAATTTGTTATGATATCTTTTAAACGTAAATTAAGAATATAAATTTTGGTATATTAAATTATGTTTAAATTTAAAATTTAGTTACTTTTTAGTTAATAAAATATAAAAAAGAAATTAAAAAGTTGTTTTTTTATTTTGGTTATCTTTTCCGACAATGACGAAAAAATATATGTTTCTCACATGTTAAAATGATCACGTTGAAGAGTAAGTCACGGTAGAACCACTTTTGAGCCCAACTGATTAATAGTGTCGCCGAAAAAAAAATTTGAAATTAAGAAATGAGAGAAAAAGAGCAATGTTAAAAAATATAAAAAAATAAAAGAGTGGTAGGTGGAAACCTTTTTTCTTTCTTTTTTATATTGTTTGTTACATAAACTTGTTGAAGTCTTGTCGAAAAAAATGGTATAATGATATTTAAATACGGCATAAATAAATGATAATATTGTAAATAAAATAGTACACATGAATATTGTAAACAAAATACAAAAAATCGTACTATTTGTAAATTTTCCAAAATATAAACTCTTTATAGAGATGAACATCATCCAAAATAATCTGAAAATAAATGTTGGAGCCACTTTAGACAATGAATAAATTGACCCAAACCCTATTTTGACGTCGTAAACAAATGTGTATGCGAGATAATCTAAAGGGTAAATAGTAATTGGGGTCCTCAAGTTTTACTACTTGTATCACTTAGGTCTCCAACCTTTTTTTTGTAGCAATTAAATCTCCAACTTTTATATTTTGGCTCACATAGGTCCCCTAATGTTATATTTTATTAAATAAAACCTAATTTATAACGGTAAAGTGAGATTCTTAACCAAAAAAATGTAGTACCCATTTACTTTTCCTTTTTAACCAAATTAATTAATTAATTATAGCCAAACATACTATTTTGATAAATTAACATAAATATTATTATCAAATATTAAAAAAAATCTATTATACCTCTAAAATATTTAATATTACTTATATATTAATTAGTTTATTATTTTTAATAAAAAGATGGGCTTATATCTTTTTAGACCCTGTGTTTTGTCTCATTACTTGTTTGGACCTTGTGTTTTGACAAATTATTTTTTGGACCTTATGTTTTGTAAAATGATTAAAATAGAACCCTAAACTCAATTTTGATGAAGAAAAAAATTGAATATAACAACACAGTTTTAAGCAAAATGATTTTATTTTTGTTCTGAATTGTTAATTTGGTAAATTATTTGTAATTTTAGTTAAGAAAACATTGACCAAAATTGGGTTTAGGGTTCTATTTTAACTATTTTACAAAACATAGGGTCCAAAAAATAATTTATCAAAACACATGGTTCAAAAAGGTATAAACCTTAAAAAGATTTACATACTTTAAATTTTAGAAACATTAAATTTATTAAGGGTCTTTATCTATAAAATCATTTTTTTCTCACTACACACGTTTCTATTTAAAGTGGAAATTATTTTTAACAATTTATGAAGAGTTTAAATAGAAGTGTTTGCAATGGGAAGAAAACGATGTTATATATAGCAACACCCTTAATAAATTTCATACTTCTAAAATTTAAAATATGTAATATATATATCATTTTTGTTAAAATTTCATCTTACTATTATAAATTAGAATTTTTTGATAAAATATAACTTTGATGACCTATGTAAGCTTAAAAGTAAATATTAGGAATCTAATTGCTACAAAATAAATGTTAGGACCTAAGTGATACAAGTGCTAAAGCTTGGGAACCCAAGTACTATTTCCCCTATTCTAAAACATGAAAGGTTCCATTACTAATAATTTACCAAAGTTGCAAATCATGCTGAAAAGATAACCTTTAATATAAACCTTATTAATTGGACTTTTATGCTCGATTTTTTACTTAAAGAAAACAAATCATATGGTGCTAATCTCGTCCTCGTTCTTTTCTACTAATAGCAATATCAAGTATACTATGAATATTATTAAAAAAGAAAAAAGTATACTAAGAATAAATAAAACATTTTATGATTCCTATATAACTAGAGGAAATATATCAAAGTTTTATGTTTAGAAAGTATGATTGATTTAAATATGATTGAATAATTTGTATAATATGATTTTTTCATGGAAATTATATTGATAAAATTATTCTAATAATCTAAATAATTCTCATAGTATGAAAAGATTTAATCTTGTTGAAAAAACTTACGAATTGTTATAATTATCCAATCCTCCATCTTTGCATTTCAATAATAAGAAAAAAAGTTTACAACTTTGTATCTAACTTGTTTTCTCCTAATTTTTAATTGACAAACTATTAACTCAATTATTGTTTTATATATATTGTATTTCTTAATCCAATCCAATTTCACATTTCAAACATAACTCAAAAGTCAAAATATAGAATAGGGGTCCTTAAACTCCATTTACGGAGAATAAAAATCATTAGCTGAACCACTTAGAAGCTGGAGGGGGCCATGGCCTCCCCCAAATTTTGGAATTTTTTTTAATATATATATAATGCATAAATTATGTCAAAATTATATTTTTGTCTTCTATATTTAATATTTATTTGCTTGCCCCATATTGGTGTTCAAACTTCAAACAGCTACTACATCACTGAGAATCTCAGTGATTTAGTGTGAATTTTCCTTTCCTAGTGACACATTTCACGGTCTTATTAGCTACCTGTAATAGTACCAATAAGGTTCCCTTGACGTATAGGGCCATCATCAACCCTGTATGTAGTAACATAATCATGTCTGCTGGGGTCTCGTTGTACGACCTTTTGAATTGGTTTATAATGTTTGTCCATAATTGTTTTTGCTGATAAGATCGATTAGCAGACAATAATTTGTCATCACATGTTTTCCCATGATTTTTGGTTGTTATATGTAAAATCTAATGCTGTTCCATCAACTAGTCTTTTCGAATTATCGATCTATCATTGAGGCATTTTTTTTCTAATTTGAATGATCTCTTAATAGTTGGTATAATAATTTAAGGCCATAATAATGATCATTGGTTGTCATTCATGGATATTTGTTTGTGTTTGTCATCTGGGAAAGTTAACTAAATTGCCACTAGTATCTAGATTAGCATTTCCTTAAGAGATTGAACCTAGCTTGTTATTTTAAGTCATGTTTGGCACAGATAAAAAGTTGATATATTTGCCCTGTTAATTTGAAAATGCATAAAGGATATTGAGGAATCAAACATAATAAGGGTTAATGTCAACAAAGATGAGATGAAAAACAAAACAGGACTATTAGCCAATTTAGAGCCAAGACCCTTAAAAATAACTATACAGAGAGGAGAACTTGCTTATCTAATTCCTGACACTTGCATATCCTATAAGCAGAACTAGTAAGAGCAATTAAACTAAGTCAGCCATCAAAGAAATTTAAATCAACATATCATTCTCAGCTATAAGTAATGAAAAATGTGGACGACTACTTGCCAATAAATTTGAAGCCTTTGTCATGCAATAATAGGCTATCAAAATCATCCATACACTGCATGCATGAATAAGGTGCTTAGATGGAGAGGGTGTACAAAAATTGCCCAAAATTTAGGGGCTTTCACCATAAAGCTGGACTTAAAAGTACGATATATGTATTTTTTGTGCTCTAATATATGTGTTAATTTTATTGCTTTTATTCCATCAAATACCATATATATAATACAACCATAGCACTTGTGTCAGTGGAGAAGTACATTGTATTTCTTCTCTAATTTGATGCAACTTATATTGAAATCCATATTGTCATAAACGTTTTGTTATTGAATATGGTTGTATATATTTATATATATGATACGATTTTTCTTTCTTGAGTAAATATTAACATGTTAAAGATACAGTATATAAGTTAAAGCATAGATAAATATACATGTTCTGGTTAGGAAACAGTTAAATTAATTGCAGCTTCATCTTTTGTGTTTTCCCACAAAGGCAAAGTTCATTGAGTTCCACTCCCTATCAACAAGTGAAGCAGAAATATCTGACAGGAACTTTTCCTCCTGATTTTATCTTCCTTGCCTTGTCTTTCACTGAAAGCTCTTCATTTTTTCTTTTCTCTTCCAATTGTGCCCTTGCTCCTCCAGCTATCTTTTCTATTCTTGATACCTTGTTCTGGTAATGTTGTATGTTTTGTGTTCTTTTCTGCTCCAATAAACTCTGCAATTTCCATATGTAAAGTGCCTTTTTGTCATTCCATTAAAAAAAAAGTCTCAATCAATACAACTATTAGTGTTTTAAGTCAACCTTTCTCTTTTCCATCTTAACCTTGGCTTGCATCTTTCTCTCATTTTCCCAAGAAAGAATGGCATATTTTGTCTTCTCATACCTGAAAGTTACATGATCACAACACAATCTTAAAGTTGACATAGCTATATTATTTGCTCAAGTGATTGGAACAAAAAAGTAGCATTGTTCACCTTTCTTGAACTCTTTTCATCTGAGCTATCTCCCAAGTGTCCGGTTTCCTTTCCATGCCTTTGCTACTCGGTGACATTTCTTTCTGTGTATGGCTTGATGGTGTGCCCGGCGAAGCCCTCTGAGATACCTTATGTTCTAGGCTAACTGACCTTTTCCTTGGAGCTTCACCTATGCAATACAAAGAATGTTTATATCCTCAGCAACATCTTTTCTCATGGAAAAAGCTTGAGATAATACTATGCAAGCATAGGAAATACCAGCACTTTTAGCTTCCTTGTTTGAGAATAGCCTGGTTGCTTTGCTGGAACTTGGCAATTCTGCTGTGAACTCGCTCTTTCTGCTCTTATTTGCCCCGGTCCTCGAGGTGTCAAGAGATTCCTTCTTCCTTCTCTGGTGTTGAAGTTCAACTTGGTCAATTGATTGAACAGCAAAGGCAGCAGCTGCAACTGCTGTAGCAAAATCAATATCTTTTTCGCTGTAATCCTGATTCATTTTGCTTGAAAAGTACTGCCTCTCCAATGTCCTTCGCGGCAATTCTTTTTCTACAAAAATTTCATCATGACATGACATGAAAATCTTGCAAAAGTAAATTGATGGCATATTGACAGGGTAATTGATCTCAATGGTGTTCCAATATGGTAGCATAGTATTTAATATAACTACCTTCTTTAAGAGACTTAGTTAGTTGAAAGGAAGGAGGTTCTCCTCTTATGCCCTTAGATTTTTCCTGCTTTTCTGGTCCAGGACCTGAAAATTTCCCTCTGGGACAGAAAATACTTGAATAAAAATTTGATAACAAAAAGTTTGTAGTCCAAATTCTCAAGCTGCCCTGATAAATATTTTGCAATGGTTACCATTTCTTTCTCCAGTTCCTTATAACTAACAAAAACCAAAAAAAAAATGCTTAATACAAAACTACTAACCGTCTAAGAGTCTAACTAAGTCTGTGTTGGGATTCAAATGTACCTCTTTTGCTTAAGTAGTAAATTGTCCATTACCCAAAAACAATAATAACCTTTGCTGAAGAGTTTTGCCTTGGCTTTCCTGCTCTTTTCCAGAGAAAAAGAAGTAATGTTTGGTTCTGAGGAAAAGTAGAAGTGTGGACTGTTGATGACTTGATGTTGTTGATATTGGTTTGGGATTGTGAACAGGAGAGAGGAAGAAGCAAAGTAAAATGCTTTGCACACTGTTACATAGAGAAGCAAAGGATTTTTCTCTCTTTTCAGCACATAGCCCTGAAAACAAGTTGTTTCCCCTTTTCCACTATAAACTATTACTATACTTGTCACCTTTTCAATTGTGAAACACAACTTTAGATTTCCCCCCATTTAGGTGGATTGTTCTTTAAGTTTTTTCAAATGGGAATTGGAAGCTTGATAAAAGTGGATTCATAAGATTCTCATGTTGCTATCATTGTTTTATTCCTTGATTCTCTTGGAAATTAGGGTGTTATATCTTTCATGTAATGGATTCTGTCGACCTACTTTACACTAAGCTACTTTTGTGTAACCCAAACCCAAACCCCGCTGAATTGGGATTTTGGTAAAGTTTTTGATAGAATTGTGTGACAAAAGTTTGAACATTTATGGGAACCTTATTGGTAAGTAATACTAATTATGTAAAGTTCATACTTTGTGCTGGAAAGTTTATACTTTGTGTAACATTTTTTTATTATTTTGAAGCGTGAAGAATGTTGTTACTTTCATACCCCAAATACTATAAGCAGTTTTATAAAAATAGTTCCAACATCCTAAGTGCGGAAAAAAAACTATAGTTAAATTGAGGAAATGGTTATTATCTAATTCTATGGTTAATATATAGACTATTTTCACTTTTTGAAAGAAAAAAAAAAATTCTCTCTAACCTTTTGAATAAAATATTTTTTCAAAAATAGAATGCAAAAAAAAAAAAAATCCCTTTTTAAAAATAATTTTTTTTTTAAATTACGTCTTATTTTAACAAAATGCTTTTTTAATATCTTATAAAATATTAAAAGAAAAAACAAATTCAAGCAAATAAAAAGGTACTATTATATTATTATAACTAATTTTAATTAAAATTTGTAAAATTCTTTTTGGCTAAACTTTAATTTAGAGAAAATATTTTAAAATGTTTAAAGAAAATTAGTAGCATATATCCATATTGATTTTCGGATTTAATTATCAATATTTTCAGCTGATTTTGTAATGTGAAAATATATTTAAGTGTGAATATATTTGTTGCCTTATTTATCACAAATAATCAATTTTTGGTAAAAATATATTTTGCAAATATCTTGAGATTATTTTTAGGGATTATGTTTGTTCTGGAATAAAGAAGGTGTCGAAAATGAACATTCTCAAAAGAAATGACCATGTTCATTCTGGCAGATAAAATTGATTACGTTGCTGACTCATCAGTTTCATTTTCCGTCGACACAGAATTCATCTGGCTAACTGATTTCCTAAATCAAAGGAATTCGCAAATTGATTTTAAAGATACCAGAAAATGATGGCCTTGGACGATTTCTCTGCCTATAAATATCTTGCCAAGGCCTTTGGAAATTTCATCTCTTCCATTTTGAATATTTGTAAACATTATGTTATTTTGAAGAGTGTCTTTATTTGTAGAGATTAAGTTTGTTCACCTTAATCTTTGTGAGAGTGTTGAGTGTACTTGTTGATATCTATCTAGTCTACTGTAAACAGATAGTGTCTATTGTGAACGTGTTCATAAGGATCTTCGGGAGAGGATTCTATCTAAGCCTCACTTCGAGAGGAAGTGTGCACTCGCTATTCTTTGAAAGGAGTTCAAGAGAATCAGTGTTTCATCAAATCAGATTCGTAGAGAAGAGTACAACAAGATTGCGACAATAGTTTAAGAGGAGTCTTACATTGTTTAAGTCAATGCTTTTTGTTGACTGCGTTTTTAGCCAACGATGTGAGAACGTCAAATACGACAAGCCTTCAAGAGAAATAAAAACGACACAGACGGTTTAATGAACAAAAAGTAAATAACACAAGAGATTTTATAGTGGTTCAGCCCCGATTGTCGGTAATAGCCTACTCCACTTAGAGTTATGATTTATAGATCTGTACTCAAGATCAGATGGACTGAGCCAACTGAGTTTCTTCAGTACAGATTGCAAAAATACAAGAATTCTCTCTCTAGAATACTCAGACCCAACTTTCTCTCTCTAGAATACACAGTCCCAATTTTCTCTCTCTAGAAAGAAGAAGCAGAAGAAGAGCCCTCTCTCATCCCATAAGCTCCCTATTTATAGGCTTGGGATCCTCAACTGATATCCCCTTATGATAGGGATATTTTATTATATTTATTACATTTAAACATTCAAAATTCGAAATGTAACAAACCCCCTATTTGTGGGAAGAATGAGAGATTCCCGCGTATGTTGTTGAAGCTGTCTCTAGGAATCTTGACTTAGTCTCCTCTAGCTAGTTGATCCACCTCCTACTGACCACTCATGCAAGTGTTGGTCGGACGTGCATGGTGGTAGGACATATTTTCGTGGGTTGAACGTGCATGGTGGTAGGACATGCACTTCTCTCCTCTAACATGGCACTCTCCTCTAGCATGCCATGTTCCTCCTTGAACCAATCTCCTTGGCTTCTCCTCGGACCAAGGTGGTTTGAGGCAACCTCCTTGGCACCTCACCTTGGACAACATTGAGGCAACCTCCTTGGCACCTCACCTTGGACAACATTGAGGCAACCTCCTTTAGCATCTCCCAAACACGTCCGATCGAACATTGTATAGGCCCTCCTTATCAAAATCTAAGTCTCCATTCTCTTGCATGAGACTCCTCCTCCTTAGCTCTCCTAGAATGCATTCTCCTTAGCCTCCTAGGATGCATTCTCCAATTTTTGGGTATAACATTTGCCCCCCAAGTTTATTGTACGATTTCCCTCGTATGATAAACTTTTCTTCTAGCAAAATATTCTTGAGATCATTCAAAAGCTTCTATCCGGTTGATAACTTTCCCGTAAACTCCCATGACAGAACTTGTCTTGTGACTTCTTCAAACTCTATTTTCTTGATACAATGAAAACATAAGCCCCTTTGTATATGTTGCAAAATCATCATAGTATAGAGACAGGTTGTTGAATATCCTCGATTTGGTTGCGCTAGGATTAGGATTTTTTTTTTTTTTTTTTTTTAGCATTGTGATCCGATCGGATGCTAGGACTAGGGCCCTCGAACAAGATTGTCCGATCGGACACATGCATTAGGCTCCTTGGATATGCTCGGCCTGCACCATGCAAAACATGGTCTCCTTGGATGTGATCCGACCGGATGCAGGCACTCTCCTCGGGTATGGGTCCAAGGCAATCACTTTGGCTCTCCTTGGACATGTCCGAGCCACATACCTTGGAAGCTCAAACTAAGGTCCGATCGGACTTTTTGTGGCTTCTCCTTGGACCATGTGATCTGAGCCAATCTCCTTGAAGCTCACCTCGGATAGGTCCGAGCCAAGCACTAGCCTCCTTCATCTATGTCCGATCGGACCTCGTGCGACCTCGGCCAAAATCTACGTCCATCTTTCTAGGCATGCATGGGACCTCTCCTCGGACTAGGGGCCGAGCCCATCGCTTGAGGTGCCAAGGACCTATGTCCGATCGGACACTTCTTGGCTCCTCGGACACAAGACTACTTAGACTCATCTTGGCTCATCGGATGCATGGGCTGCTCGGACTAACACAGCCGCTCGGATGAGTGTCCAACCGGATGCATATATCCTTAGACACAAGGCATGCACTCTTCAGGCAAGGGCCATCTACTCGGACGCACATGGGTTCTTGAACACTTATCAATGTGGTCCGATCGGACCTGAACACTCTTCTTGGCATCTCCAACTATGTCCGATCGGACATTACATATCCTTGGCCAAAAACTAAGTCTATCATTTGTGTATGCATGGTACCCTCTCCTCGGACTTGGTCCGAGCCAACCATTTGGGACACATGCATGGTCCTCCTCGGACATGTCCGATCGGAGCTATTCAACATGGTCTGATCGGAGCTATTCAACATGGTCCGATCGGAGATATTCAACATGGCTTTCATGACCTTTCCTTGAACCAAGGTCCAACCCAATGACTTGGCTTCTCCTCGGACATGGTCCGAGCCAAGCGTTTGAATCCTCCAACTAAGGTCCGATCGGACCTTGTGGCCTCTTCTTGGCCAAGGTCTAAGTCTATTCTCTTGGCATGCATGTGCTAGGGTCCGAGCCATGCCTTCCTTGGCTTTCCTTGGACTAGGTCCGACCGGACACTTCTTGCCTTCTCTTGGTCGGATGTAGCACCTTAGGCACACTTCTTGTCCGATCGGACACTTCTTTTCTTGAGGTGCCAAGGACCTAGATCCGACCGGAAACTTCTTGTCTCCTCTTGGTCGGATGTAGCACCTTAGACACTAATATTTCTGGGCCTAGATCCTTGGACGTAGGCGAGATGCTCCTTGGATCAACATGCATCCGATCGGCCATCTCAAGGTATGCTTGGACACCACATTTTTCAAACACTTTAAGCACCTGTATTGATCGTGAGCATGGACAAACAGGCATAAGCCGTGTTGACATGAATGCAATGCATGGAACAGTAGCCAGCCTTCTAAGCATGCACATCCGATCGGACATAGGCAGCATCACCATTTGGACGCTTCTCCTTGGAACTAGACACACCTTTTGGACCAAACATGGTATACTCCATGCTATAATTTTTTCAAACATTTCACCTTTAGGCACTCTTAGGTACGTTCAGGAAAAACCATCAAAGCACCTTGAACCTCCCAAAATTATTTTGAGAGATTGATTTCTCTCAATCAATCTTGGTGAAAACTTGACTTCTCCTCCCAAGGAAATTTTTTCACCATGTAGCATCTATTTTGCATGCATTTGTTTGATTCACTCCAGGGAAGTTGATCGATGATACATGCTTAGCCGACCAGGGAAGTTGTATCTACTCTCCTGAGCAAGAAAACTTTGCACCTGATCAGCTAAACTTGTAGCTGTTGGCATTTATACTTTACTTCTCCTTGTTAACTTAAAACATTCTAAGTCTCCTCTAGACTTAAAAAGTTATAAGTTTTTTGTGAAGAGTAAAGTCACTCTGGTGTATGCCTTAGATTTTCGCATGAGTACTTAGTTTTCTAACTTAGAAATTCTAGACATTTCATAAGTCCATGCTAAGTATACTTTCTCACACTCTTATTGCTCTAACATTTTATGAGCATGATGTTTATGGTCACACGAATATCTGCTCCTAACTTGAAATTTTAAAAAAAAAATCCAAGTTACTTAAGCTTTGCCAAGCAAGTCAGCTTAATGGCCTTTTTGGACTTCGAAAATTTACAAGTCAGCCTAAAAACAGATATATTAACTCGTGCTCTTATTGCCTGTGTTAAATTATATACCAGCATACCCCATGTGCCCCCCAGGTGGTTGAGGGTTGAAAGATCCTTAGTCACTTGCTACCTGACTGAATCTGTTCGAGCAGTTAATTACTCGTGAAACACATAGAATATATGGAAAATACTCAAGCAGTTGAACATTGCTTGAACATATCGACCAGTTGAACACTGCTCGGATAACTAACACACATGCATATTTGTAGCAAGAATTGACCACGCTGCGCGTAGTCTCTTTTATTACTCGTAAATTAAAAATGACAAAACATGTCTAACAACGAGTCTTAAACAACCAAAATTGTTCAAAATAAAATGACTGGTTAGCAAATAACCAGTTCATACACCAAACTTAAATAACAAGTCTAAAAAACTCGAAATCAAGCTACCACTCTGAAAGCGGTATTTAAAAATAATATCTCCTTTGATGCTCTATGTGCATGCCACTCCAGTGATTCCTGCTCCTAGCACTCCTCCTCAGCATACTCCTCCTCTTGCTTCGTTGCTCTCCTCAGCTAAGGGTGGACCTCCACATATAGTGTCTATGGTGAAGTCCACAGGTCCAGGCTGCAAGGGTGGAGATCTTTGTCGCTTGAATCCGGAGTTGCTTCTACCTCCTTCTCCTTGGGGTGTCTCTGCTCGGTACTTCTTCAACTTGCCCGACCGGAGAAGAAATTCTATCTTGTCCTTGAGGTGGTTGCATTCATTCGTGTCGTGACCATAATCTTCATGGAAGCGACAATACTTGTTCATGTCTCTCTTCCTTATCTCTCTCCTGATGGGTGGAGGCTTCTTGTAGGGAACCTCTTCTTGGCTAGCAAGATATATCTCTGCTCGGGTGGTTGAGAGAGTGGTGTAGTTGGTGAATTGAGGCTCATACTTGGTTGGTTTTTCACTTGAACTCAACTTTGCTTTCTTTTCCTCATGGTGGTCAGACCCATTATTTCCACGCTTCTTTCCACCATCACTAGGAGAGTCAGTTGGTTTGCCTGGGTTGTTTATTCCATTCTCCCCCTTCTCTATCGCATCATCCAAATTCATATATTTTTCCGCCCGGTCAAGAAATTGTTGAAGTGTTGAGATTGGATGGCGATGGATGCTGTCCCATAGAGGACTCCGATAAATTATCCCAGCAGATATGGCAACCATCTTCCCCTCGTCTCCTACAGCGGTTGCTCTATTGGCTTCTCTCATGAACCTCTGTATATAGCTCTTTAGAGACTCATCTTTTCTTTGTTTGATATCTGCCAAGTCGTTGGCATAAAATGGTGGAGTCCGGGCAGTGCTAAATTGTCTACAAAACTCCTTCCTGAATGACTCCCAAGAGGTAATGGAGTTTGGTTTAAACCTCCAATACCACTCTTGGGCAGTGTCCGTCAAGGTGGTGGGGAAGACTCTACACCGATAGTCATCACTCACTCCGAGTAGTTCCATCTGGTCCTCAAACTTCCCAACATGTCTTATCGGGTCTGCCTTTTCGGTATAAATTGGCAGTACCGGTGCTTTGTACTTTGCTGGTGGTTGGGCTGCTCTTATTCGAGCAGAGAACGGGCTTCCACTCCGGTAGTCTATCGGATCTATCTCGGAAGGTCGCTTCAACAAACCTTGCACTGCAGCTGCTAGCATGTCAAGCTGGGCTTGGATAGCTGGTGCAACTGATGAGGTTCCAAGGTTTTGACCGCCTGGTCGGGCATTACCATCTGGCGCACCACCGTCAAGTATTTCTACTTGACTGGTAGGACGGTCCAGATTTTGCCCTTCGACCGGGACGGTCCTCCTCTTGTTGGTGATAACGTCCCTTAGATCCTTCTGAGAAGCATGCTCTCCTACCCGATCAAACACCGTACTCTTCGATTTCCCAGCGGGCTTACTACGTGGGACTTCCTCTCTCCTGCTACGCTGCTGGTCGGGGTGCAATGGAGGCTTCTTGGCGCGCTTTGGGCAGTTTTCTCCTCCTTGTGGGTTGTGGTCCTCCTTTTCCCTTGACTGGTTGGTGGGATGACTATCAGCCTCATCCCCACCATGCCCATCTTTGAACTGAGAGGTCCTCTTCTCTTTAGGAGCTTTATTTTGCTCCTGCCCAGGTGGAGTCTTTTTACTGCCCGATCGGTGACTTCTGGAGGGGGTTCTAGAGTGCTCCCCTTGGGTTAAGGTAATGTGCGATCGGACTCCATCTCCCTCACCAGGTGGGTTATTACCACCCCTCCTTGGTCTATCATTGCTCCTACCACCAGCTTCTGTGGTCCTTGCTCCTGGAGGGGGTCCTCCTCGTACTGCAGCTTGGGCATTGGCTTGGGCTAACTGGGCAGCTGCTTCCAAAGCAAGCGTTGCTTCACGATGTTTCCGATTGACCTCCTCCTGTTGTTGTCTGAGCTCCTCACTTCTGGCCTCCATATCGCGTTTTTGCTGCTCTAAGGCAGCTCTCTGCCTAGCCATCTCTTCAGCAAACGCCTCTTGCCTAGCGTGGAATTGTGCCATCTCCTCCTGGAAGGCCCCCATGGTCTCTTGGAGCTCTTCAACTCCTGGAGTCACGTCCTCAAGCATGACTCTAGGCTCATTCTCATGATATTGTGGGCAAGGACCTTCTGATCTAGCAGGCTCTTTAGAGGAGCTTGTCCTCTTGGAAGCAGCATTGGTGTTCTTAGGCGCCATCTTGCTTGAGGGACCATCTGTTCTTCTCTTCAGGCCCTCAATGAAAGCACCAAAATGTTGACTTCATTTTTAGCCAACGACGTGAGAACGTCAAATACGACAAGCCTTCAAGAGAAATAAAAACGACACAGACGGTTTAATGAACAAAAAGTAAATAACACAAGAGATTTTATAGTGGTTCAGCCCCGATTGTCGGTAATAGCCTAATCCACTTAGAGTTATGATTTATAGATCTGTACTCAATATCAGATGGACTGAGCCAACTGAGTTTCTTCAGTACAGATTGCAAAAATACAAGAATTCTCTCTCTAGAATACTTAGACCCAACTTTCTCTCTCTAGAATACACAGTCCCAATTTTCTCTCTCTAGAAAGAAGAAGCAGAAGAAGAGCCCTCTCTCATCCCATAAGCTCCCTATTTATAGGCCTGGGATCCTCAACTGATATCCCCTTATGATAGGGATATATTATTATATTTATTACATTTAAACATTCAAAATTCGAAATGTAACAAACCCCCTATTTGTGGGAAGAATGAGAGATTCCCGCGTATGTTGTTGAAGCTGTCTCTGGGAATCATTACTTAGTCTCCTCTAGCTAGTTGATCCACCTCCTACTGACCACTCATGCAAGTGTTGGTCGGACGTGCATGGTGGTAGGACATATTTTCGTGGGTTGAACGTGCATGGTGGTAGGACATGCACTTCTCTCCTCTAACATGGCACTCTCCTCTAGCATGCCATGTTCCTCCTTGAACCAATCTCCTTGGCTTCTCCTCGGACCAAGGTGGTTTGAGGCAACCTCCTTGGCACCTCACCTTGGACAACATTGAGGCAACCTCCTTGGCACCTCACCTTGGACAACATTGAGGCAACCTCCTTTAGCATCTCCCAAACACGTCCGATCGAACATTGTATAGGCTCTCCTTATCAAAATCTAAGTCTCCATTCTCTTGCATGAGACTCCTCCTCCTTAGCTACTTACCTTGGACACGTTCGAGCCAACACTTAGAAAACCTTGGGAGGCTTGCCTCCTACACACCCTTGGGGTCTCTTAGGACCACATCCTCCTTGGGGTCTCCTAAGACCACTTTCTTGAGTTCTCCTCGGACCTCATCCTTAGGTTCTCCTAGGATCACTCCCTTGGGGTCTCCTAGGACCACATCCTCCTTGGGGTCTCCTAGGACCACTCCCCTTAGCTCTCCTAGAATGCATTCTCCTTAGCCTCCTAGGATGCATTCTCCAATTTTTGGGTATAACACTTTTGTACACATTGTTTCTTTACTAATTGGTTTATTCTCTGGGTGTGGCCCCAAGGAGTAGGTTATCCGAAAGGGTTTCTGAACCTTGTAAAAATTCGGTGTGTTCTTTATTGTTTTGCACTGTCTATTTATTGTGTTCAGATTCTGTCATGACAAGTTCGAATTCTGTCCCGACAGAACTGCTATCTGTGTAAATAGTTAATTACCATTTCGCACTTTAATTAATTCACATATGGTTTAATTAATTTGGTAATTACTAAAAACGGAATTTCAATTGGTATCAGAGCGGGTCACTAAACTCTTAGTGCGATCTTGTTTCTTTCCGTTTGTTTTGTGCCTTGTGAAATGTCTTTCTTTGCAGAAGGTGGATCTATAACGCGTCCTCCTTTACTGAATGATTCCAACTATCTTTATTGGAAGGTTAGGATGAGAGCCTTTATTAAATCTCAAGAAGAAAAGGCGTGGAGATCAATCTTAACCGGTTGGACACCTCCATCTGAATCTGATGATGTCACAAAGGTAAAATCTGAAATTAACTTGACCGATGCTGAAGATAAATTGTCCAGTTATAACAACAAAGCCTTGCATGCTATCTTTAATGGCGTTGGCGAAGGATACATAAAATTAATATCCTCGTGTGAATCTGCCAAAGAAGCTTGGGAAATCCTTCAAACTCAATTTGAAGGAACTGCTGATGTAAAACGTTCTAGGCTTGTTATGTTAATTACTAGATTTGAAAATCTTAGAATGACAAAGACTGAGTCTCTCACAGAATTCTGTGAAAGACTATCTGATATAGATAATGAATATTTTGCCTTGGGAGAAAAATTGGAAAATAACGTGTTAGTTTGAAAAATTGTTAGAGTGCTTCCTGACAGGTTTCAAACAAAGCTCACAGCAATTGAAGAAGCAAAAGATCTCGACACAATGAAAGTAGAGGAATTGATGGGTTCATTGCGAACGTTTGAACTCAATCAACAAATTCGCCAAAAGGAAAATCCAAGTGCTCCCAAAGAAAAATTAGTTGCTCTCAAATCATCAAAAATAAAAGATTCAGATGAAAATGATGGTGAAGACGAGATGGCCCTGCTGACCAAAATTTTTCAAAAATACATGAAAAATATTGGTAACAAAAAATCCTTGTTCAAATCTTCCAAAGGTAATCAATTTTCTAAACCTTTTGACAATAACAATAAAAGAGGCGTGCAATGCAGGGAATGTGAAGGATTTGGTCATATTCAATCTGAATGTGCCAACACACTAAAGAAAAATAAAAAGGTAATGGCAGCTACTTGGAGTGATCAGGACTCTGAAAGTAGTGATGCAGAAGATAACTTAAATCTTGCTTTAACCTCTGTTGTTTCTGGATTAACATTGAATTCTCAGGATAATAAAAGGGTTGTTTGTTTGAACAACACAATTCAGGAAGATAATTTTGAATGTGAATCCAGTGAGTCTGATCTAGACGAGGATTCCCTAAAAGAATCATACAAAGATATGTATGATCAATGGTTAAAGGTTTGTTCTGATAATCGCTTAATGGCAAGCAATAATAAATCCTTACAGGAAAAGAATGATGATCTTGTAAACACTGTGAAGAATCTTGAGGATAAAATTATTGCAAAAGATTGTGAAATTAAGAGATTATCAAATGAAATTAACCACATGGTTAAAGGTGTTAAAATGCTTAATCCAAATTCCAGGATTTTGGATGATGTTATTGGTGCAGGACAAAAAGCTGGTAATTTTTCTGGATTAGGATCTGATGGTTTTAAATCAAAAGGCAAAACCATTTTTGTGAAATCTGGCATACATTCTGTTGCATCTGCTAACGTCTCTGCAGGTACATCTTAGACAGTTAATTCTACAAAAAGCAAATCTGTTTCCACGTTTGTTAAACAGACCAATTTTCTCAAAAGAACCAACACAGATCGGTTCATTCCAATATGTCATTTTTGTGGAGTGAAAGGGCACATCCGGCCCAGATGTTTTACTATGATGAATTTTTTCAAAAAAAATTATTTAAATCATTATAGTAAAACAAAACATGTTGAAAGAAAACCATCAAAAAGTGTTTGGGTTGAAAAAGCAAGAAAAAATTGTCTTGCTGCTTTTACTTGTCATAAATCTCGTGCCTCTAACTCTTGGTATTTTGATAGTGGATGTTCTAGACATATGACAGGTGATGCAAATATACACACCAATTTCAAATCTATGAAATATGGTGCAGTAACCTTTGGTGATGGTATGTCAGGTAATATTGTTGGAAAATGCACTCTAAGTCTTGATGGATTACCAAAATTGAGAAATGTTTTACTTGTTGAAGTCCTTAAGGCTAATTTAATTAGTATAAGTCAAATTTGTGATCAAGGCTGTACAGTAAATTTTTCTCGTAATGATTGCAATGTTATTGATCAAAATGGTGTGAGTGTATTGAAAGGATATAGATCCATTGATAATTGCTACACTCTTTCACCAACTCTCACATGTCACTCGGCTATAGGTAATACCACTAACTTATGGCATGAGAAAATGGGTCATATAAATTTCAAAAGTTTAAAAAAGATTGCAAGTGCAGGGTTAGTTCGTGGGTTACCCAAATTGGGTAAAGAATCTGCAGGTAAATGTGAACCTTGTCAGTTAGGGAAACAATTAAAAAACTCCCACACAAGTGTCACGGGAATCAATACTTCAAAAGTTCTTGAACCTTTGCACATGGATCTCATGGGTCCCATTCAAGTTGAAAGTATTAATAGAAAAAGGTATATCTTTGTGTGTGTTGATGATTTTTCTCGTTTTACTTGGGTTGACTTTTTAAGGGAAAAATCAGACACGTTTGATGCCTTCAAAAATCTGTGCATTAAATTAAGAGTTGAAAAAGATTGCAATATAGGTAAGATTGTGAGAATTAGAAGTGATCATGGTAAAGAATTTGAGAATACTGTTTATGATGATTTTTGTAAATCTCTAGGGATTTCCCATGAGTTCTCAGCTCCCAAGACTCCTGAACAAAATGGGGTTGTTGAGAGAAAAAATAGAACCTTGCAGGAGATGGCCAGAGTAATGCTGAACAGTAAGAAACTCTCCAAACGATTGTGGGCAGAAGCAATATTCACTGCTTGCTACACAATCAATCGAGTATTTCTTAGGCCAGGTACTTTCAAAACTCCCTACAAAATTTGGAAAGGTAAAAATCCCAATGTAAGTTATTTTCATGTTTTTGGATGTATATGTTATATTCTTAGAGATCGTGAGAATATTGGAAAATTTGATTCAAAAAGTGATATAGGAGTGTTTCTTGGATATTCTATGAATAGTAGAGCTTATCGTGTTTATAACATGAGAACTCAAACTGTTATGGAATCATCCAATGTTGTTGTTGATGATTTAAAAGATTTTCCTGAATATTCCAATGAAGAAGAAATTGATAGGTGTATTGTCGAAACCTCTCAGACAGAATCTCCTGCAGTGACAATAGGTGATGTTGTGCCCTCTCATACCGAATCTGTTGCAACAGAAGCTGAATCTGTTCCAACATCATCTGATCGATCAACAAAGGAAGGGCAAGAAATCATCACAGATTCAATACAGAGAGAAACTTCTGCCAGAATTAAAAAGAATCATCCTTCAGATCTCATTCTTGGTGATATTGAAGAAAGCATGGTAACAAGAAAAATGTATGTGAATTTGGTTCAATTCGTTTGCTTTACATCCAGCTTTGAACCAAAAAATGTGAAAGAAGCCTTGAATGATGAGTCATGGATAAAAGCAATGCAAGAAGAGTTGTAACAATTCACAAGAAATGAGGTATGGACTCTTGTTCCTAGACCAAATCATACAAATGTTATCGGTACCAAATGGATCTTCAAAAATAAAACCGATTAATTTGGTACAATAATAAGAAATAAAGCTAGGCTAGTTGCTCAGGGGTATACTCAAATTGAAGGAGTGGATTTCGATGAAACTTTTGCCCCTGTCGCAAGACTTGAGTCAATAAGATTGCTATTGGTTGTTGCATGTGTTGTTGGATTCAAATTATTTCAAATGGATGTTAAATTTGCATTTTTAAATGGAATTTTGAATGAGGAAGCATTTGTTGAACAACCAAAAGGGTTTGAAGATCCACATAATCCTAATCATGTTTTTCAACTTAAAAAAGCTCTCTATGGTCTAAAACAGGCTCCTAGAGCTTGGTATGAAAGATTGACTCAATTCCTTGTTTTGAATGGATATAAAAGAGGAGGAGTCGATAAAACTCTTTTCATAAAAAATGTTGATTCTGATATTGTTATTGCTCAAATCTATGTTGATGATATTGTTTTTGGCTCTACTTCTAACACTTTAGTGCAGGAATTTGTCAAACAAATGACGGATGAGTTTGAAATGAGCATGGTAGGTGAGTTAACCTATTTTCTCGGTCTGCAAGTCAAACAGTCAGAAGATTGAACCTTCATTTCTCAAAGTAAATATGCAAAAAATCTGGTCAAGAAATTTGGGATGGAGTCTGCTAAACATGCCAAAACACCAATGGGAACCACAGTCAAACTAACCAAGGATGAAAATGGTGTTAAAGTAGATCCAACTCTGTACAGAAGCATGATTGGAAGTCTTCTGTATCTCACAGCTAGTCATCCTGATATTAGCTACAGTGTAGGGGTATGTGCTCAATATCAAGGGGATCCTATGGAATCACATGTGACAGCTGTAAAGCGAATCATTCGTTATGTGAATGGTACTCGGGAATATGGAATTTGGTACTCAAAGGAAACAAACTCTAACCTTGTTTGTTTTAGTGATGATGATTGGGCAGGCAATGCAGATGACCGAAAAAGTACAAGTGGTGGATGTTTTTATCTGGGAAACAATCTGGTTTCTTGGCATAGCAAGAAACAAAATTCAATCTCCCTGTCAACTGCTGAGGCCGAGTACATAGCTGCAGGAAGCTGTTGTACGCAATTATTGTGGATGAAACAAATGATGACAGATTATGGGTTTGATCTTAAAACCTTGACTATTTTCTGTGATAACACTAGTGCTATTAATATCTCAAAAAATCCTGTTCAACACTCTCGCACTAAACACATTGACATTCGTCATCATTTTATTAGGGAACTCGTTGAAAATAAAACTTTGATCTTAGAATATATTGAGACTGACAAACAGATTGCAGATATTTTTACAAAAGCCCTTGATACAGTCAGGTTTGATTCTCTCAGGAAATCCTTGGGGGTATGTCCCAATTAATTTGTTTTATGTTGTACCTTATCCCTGTGCTTGAAAAAAGTTGTGTGATGTCTTCTTGTCCTTGCTCACCGAAAAAGTTTCAATCATTATGTCAAAATATATTTTTACTTCAGGTTAGAAATTATAGTTAATATATTTCATGCTCATGCTTTTTAAAAAAAAAAATCAAAATCAAAATAAATAGTCCCTCCAATTAATATTCTTTCAAATCAATCTGTGTTTTTTTGTGTATGAGCATTTGATCCTTGAAAAGTATTTCAAGCTCCATCTTAGAATAGAGCTACCTACACTGTTGTGTAAATTGCTAACTTTGAGTAAGTTGGAACTATGTAACTAATAATTATGTAGAAGATACTCTACCACTGTTAAATACAGCCTTCAGTGTAGTGTGAAAGCGTCTAATTTGGGTACTCATTGAGAAAAAAGCTAAAAATTGCCACATAGGGAAATGTCCCTGAAAAAGGCTAAAATTTCCATACACGGCAATGATCTCTGCTTTCACAATCACACACAAATGCTTAAGATATACTGTTGGACAAAATTTGTAAGTCTCATACACACTGATTGATTTGAGTAAAATATTTTTTGTGACAGGAGTAAATGTTTTGTGATATTTTATTTTGAAAAATAAAAGCATGATTTATATTAAATATATTTTCTAACCTTATTGTAAAAATTTGTTTTGAAATAATGATTATTTCTTTCTCCACATGCAAGGGCACGAAGACTTTGAGCACTAATAAAAAATGGGATATTTTTTGGTACATTTGGTTATATATATTACTTAATCAAAAAATAAATAAATAATAATAATATATATATTTTCTAAGGGAAATCGAATCTGAGTGTGTCAAAAAGGGTATGTTGTATCATGTTTGTTTTTTTTCTTTATCTCATATTTTATTAAGATCAAAAGTTTCCTTTTTGGCTTGTTTCCCAATTTTGTGTCGTGAACAATTGTTGGCAGTTATTGTTGGGATATTAGTATGTAATTTCCAAAAGTGTTTATTCCAGTTAATTCTCAAATAAAGGAATAAAAGATCAAATCCCTATCTTTTCCTTTCTTTATATTCGGATATCCTTGGGCCCAATATCTCAACCGTCTCCATCCTTCATTTTTTTTTCTGGTTCTTTTTTCTCCTTGACAGTTTTCTCTCATTCTCGTGCAATCATGGTGAGAACCAGAGGAAGTGGCTCTCGGTCTATCAAGGAAGTGGCTGGCTCGTTGACTGCATCTCCATCTCTCACCAAGAAAAAGGATCGAAAGAGTACCTTGTCTCAACCCAGCCTCATTGACAGTTCCATCACCACAAGCAAAGTCGTGGCCTTTCCTATCCTAGAAGCCCCCAAAGTTCCGTCTGGACCTCCTTCTTTGGCAGCTCCACTTGCCTTAGTTCCTGGGTCCTCCAAAAGAGGTCGAGCTTCTCCCTCAGATGTTGTCTCTGAGCATGACGGAGATTCGGCCAAAACCCATTCTGACTCCTCAGAATCCTCTGATGTGCTTGCACCCAGGAAGAAAAGCAAAGGATGGTTCCAGGTCTCATCTTCTCGAAAATCTCCTCGGTCCAAAGGGTCTTATCCTTCTGATTCCACTCTAAAGGCCTTGTCTCTCGTGGGTTCCACTCCACGTTCCAAGTTTCAGTCAAAGGTAAAGAAAATTCCTCCTCCTTGTTCCTCTTCTGAATCTGACCCATCTACGGATTGTGTTCCCTCTGATGATGATCCCCTTGAAGAAGATCCCTCTCTTGATGAAAATGTTGCCTCAGAAGCCGAGTCTGACCCATCAGAGGACCCTCTTGTTTCTCCAAAGGGCAAGAAATCTGTGAAAATTCCAGAGATTCGCACTACGTCTCCTGTGGGTCCCAAAGTCTCTCCAGGTTCATCCTTTAAGGCTCACTCTTTGAATTTCTGTTTCAATGACAATGAGAAAAATATGAAGCATTATGTGCATCGTGATTTTATCAGTGAGAAATTTTTTTCTTTTTCTGCCCATAGAGTGTTTGGGGTCATTAAGAATATTGAGGATCGGGGGTGGTTAGGTTCTTTAACTGGGTTGGATGGTTTTTTTCCTCGAGTTGTTCAAGAATTCTATGCTAATCTCAATGATGATCTGTTTGATAGCAAGTCTTTTATATTTGGTCAAGTTTATGTTCGGGGGCATTGGTATTTGTTTAGTGCTGCTGAAATTGCCAAGGTTCTCAATTTGCCCCTACTGTTGACAATGTTGCTGTGGAATTCAACAAAGATACAATGTTATCTGAATTGGTGGGACAAAATATGGTTTGGGAACCTCTTTCGGTACTCAAAGTGACAGATCTTACTCATTACTATGCTGTGCTTCACAAATTTGCCACCAACAACTGGATTCCCACCACTCATACCTCCACCATTACTTTTAACACGGCTTTCTTTCTGTACAAAGTCGGGACTGGTCTCCAAGTTGATCTTGCCACTCTCATTTTTTATCAGATCGCTGCCTTAGGAAAAGCCAAAAAGAAAGGCCAATATTTAGTGTTTCCTCATTTGATCTACAAGTTACTTGACTCTCAAAAGTCTCTTCGATTGGAATATGAAATCTTGACACCTCCCACTGCCGGTGCAGACTACAAACTCAAGAAGGAACCCTCATCAGTAAAGGCAACTAAAGGGATTGCTCTCAAGGCTGGCGATGTTGATTCTGTCACTACTGAACTCGCTAGTGTCAAGGCCACTTTGGAATCTATTCAGATAGAAGTTTTCAGTCTCAAGAGTTGTCTCTCGACCATGATGTCTCACTTTGCTGCGGGTCCTTCCAAATGAGTCCATTGGGTTTTATTTTGTTTTGCTTTTTTTTGGTTTAAATAAATTGTAAAAGAACGTTGTTTAGTGTCTTTTCTTTTGTTTTTGTTACTCCTTTGGCTTATTGCTAGACAACAAGGGGGAGTAAGAAGGTTCATTTTGATCGGTTTATCTTATTTTATGTTTGTGATCCTTGTTACATTTGAGATGCTTTTCACAGGGGGAGTAATTCCATTACTATTTGCTCTAACCTGTTTGTCTGTGCAGAATCTTTCAAAATAAACTCTTAAAATGTTTTTGTCTATCAAGTTGCCAAAGGGGGAGATTGTAAAATCTTTTTTTGGCTAAACTTTAATTTAGAGAAAATATTTTAAAATGTTTAAAGAAAATTAGTAGCATATATCCATATTGATTTTCGGATTAATTATCAATATTTTCAGCTGATTTTGTAATGTGAAAATATCTTTAAGTGTGAATATATTTGTTGTCTTATTTATCACAAATAATCAATTTTTGGTAAAAATATATTTTGCAAATATCTTGAGATTATTTTCAGGGATTATGTGGGATTATGTTTATTCTGGAATAAAGGAGGTGTCGATAATGAACATTCTCAAAAGAAATGACCATGTTCATTCTGGCAGATAAAACTGATTACGTTGCTGACTCATCAGTTTCCTTTTCCGTCGACACAGAATTCATCTGGCTGACTGATTTCCTAAATCAAAGGAATTCGCAAATTGATTTCAAAGATACTAGAAAATGATGGCCTTGGACGATTTCCCTGCCTATAAATATCTTTCCAAGGCCTTTGGAAATTTCATCTCTTCCATTTTGAATATTTGTAAACATTATGTTATTTTGAAGAGTGTCTTTATTTGTAGAGATTAAGTTTGTTCACCTTAATCTTTGTGAGAGTGATGAGTGTACTTGTTGATATCTATCTAGTCCAATGTAAACAGATAGTGTCTATTGTGAACGTGTTCATAAGGATCTTCGAGAGAGGATTCTATCTAAGCCTCACTTCGAGAGGAAGTGTGCACTCGCTATTCTTTGAAGGGAGTTCAAGAGAATCAGCGTTTCATCAAATCAGATTCGTAGAGAAGAGTACAACAAGATTGCGACAATAGTTTAAGAGGAGTCTTACATTGTTTAAGTCAATGCATTTGTACACATTGTTTCTTTACTAATTGGTTTGTTCTCTGGGCGTGGCTCCAAGGAGCAGGTTATCCGAAAGGGTTTCCGAACCTTGTAAAAATTTGGTGTGTTCTTTATTGTTTTGCAGTGTCTATTTATTGTGTTCAGATTCTATCGTGACAAGTTCAGATTTTGTCCCGACAGAACTGCTATCTGTGTAAACAGTTAATTACCATTCCGCACTTTAATTAATTCACATGGTTTAATTAATTTAGTAATTACTAAAAACGGAATTTCAAAATTGAACTCAGTGAAATATTTTATAGTTTGTCAAAACAAAAAATGAAATATTTTATAGAGAAAATAGAAAATATAGTCGCGCTTCGCGCAGTTTTTTTCGTAATGACTAAAAAAAATATATTTTTAAATATTTTTTGGGAGATTGTATGTAAGGGATTCATCTTCACCCTACCTGTATAACATGCTTCTTATATAGATACGTAAGGGCGTCTTAACCGTAACTTTTTTTTTCATGATAATGTTCATTATGTAACAAGTCTCTTAGATGTTTTCGAGAAATTCTGAATAATTAAAGTGCAAAAAGTAAAATTCAAACTACTTATTGTACGTGTGTTTTTATTTAATATTAGTATTATTTTATACGCTTTGAGTTATTTTTTTGTTTATTATATAAAATCTTTATGATATTTATATTTTTAGGGTAGAAAAATTATAAATCATGACATTTTGCACAATCATTCTTTTTTTTAAATAGATATTTTTATTAATTTAATTAATAATTTTCTTAATCAAATTAATATTACGTATATACATGTTGATATTTTTAATTGTTAAGATATTTTGGTTTTAAATTTGAAATATCAAAATAATAAATCTTGAATATAAATGTCAATTTATATATGATTCGTTTATTATTATAATTATTAAAAAATAGTTATTTCTAAATATTTTATTTAAATATTAAGAAAAATAATTTTATTTTAAATTTGAAATGTAAAAACAATAAAAAGATAAATACATATGGAAAATTTTGAAATAAATGTCAATTATATATAATAATTAAAAATATTATTAAAAAAATTAGTTATTTATAAATAAATTAAGATATTTTAAATTTTGAATTTGAAATATGAAACAATAAAAAGATTATCATGAATTGAAAAATCTTTAAGATAAATATGAATTTATATATGGTTGATTTACTATAATATTTATTAGAAAATTAGTTATTAATAAATATTTTTAAAAAAAAGTTACGAAAGAGGCATTGTCGTTATTGATGATTTTTTATATTTTGTTTTTAATTATTTAATAATCATAAATAAAAAACAAAAACAAAAATATTAGAAATATATTAGAGATTTTGACTTGAATTCTCATTTTATTTTTAAAAAAATGTCACATTTTCTAATTTTGACATTGTTATTTAAAATATATCTAACGACGAACTTTATAGGTATTATTTATGTTTTTGCCAAATAAAATTACTTCAATTGGCTTATCACATTATTGTCAAGGCAATGACAGTATCCTAGATTTTGATTTGTTGATTATTTGAGCTTAGGAACAAATGAAACTTGATTAGCTTAATTCTATAAAGCCGGGTTTTAAGGGTTTTTTGCTTTCTATTTTTAAGTTCATTTATGCACAAAGACCGTTTACTTCATTTAGATTTGATTAATTAGATTTCTAGACATGATTATTGTTTACATTTTTATGGTAACTTCCTAAATGTGTGAATATGTTATTGATCAGTGACATTATACATACTTGTTAGTTTTAGAAGTTGGCAGGTGTGATGAGTTATTATATACTATTATTACCAAAAGATATTACAATACTTATACATGTATTGAATTTCTCTATGTAGCACCATACTTTGATGGGATGGTAAATTTAGATTTTTTCCATTCTATTTACTCGTATCTCTTTCGAACAACATGAAGGATTATTGAGAGAGATTATAGTGTTTTGTATCATAATTATACCAAAACTTCACATATAATAATAATAATAGTAACAATATATTTAATAATATCCATCGAGAATAATATTTAATTAATTTTAAAAAATAATTATTTAAGTTTAAATTTATATTCATATACAAAAAGATATTTTTTATAAAATATCTTTAATTTAAAAAAAAAGTCTACAAAAATAGATATGAACATATTATTATAAATAAAAAAATTAATATCTTATTTAAATTTAAAATAATAATAGTAAATTAATTAACCACAAATAAGCAGATAAAAAATAAGATGGTTATATCAATTTTATTATTTTTTATTCATTTTAAATAATAATAGTAATTAAATAAAATATAAATATATTAGAACTCGCAATAGCTTCCACACCATTGGAGATGGTGGAAAATCTTTCGATTAATGATGCTACAGAATCTATTTGAAGATTTATTGATTAACTTATACTTACTAATTTGTTAAAACTCTTATGTCTCTTTTTTCCCAACCATCTCCAACAATCTTAACATAAACACCCGATAACATCTAAAACATGATAGAAAAATAAGATGAAGACGTTAGAATATCAAGATCAATAATTTAAAATAAAAACTTTAAAGATTGACAAACATTAATAATTGAATAAATACCCGAGAGGATTGTGTTATCATTAATATGTAAATCAATCAAATTTGGAGATATGAATTGAAATTGAAAGAATTTAGAGAGAAGAAGAGAAAAAAAAATTAGAGTAGATGAAAATATGAGATTAATAGAGAATGTTTAGAATATATATACATTTACAAAGAGATATTTATCTATATAAATAATAATATCTTATAAATATCTCATTTAAATTTAAAAAATCACATTTATTATTATTATTATAATCTATAAAATGAATAAAAAAATAAAATTAAAGGAGAAAATAGATAGAGTGACTTGAAGAGATTTTAGAGTGCCACATCATCTTCTTGATGCTCTTCTTTATATATATATATATCTATATATATATATATATGAAAGATTTCTGAATGGTTATTACCCATGGATGGTTACCATAAATCACTAAACAAGTTTTTGATGAAAATAAATAAATAAATAAAATATATAAAATCAATAATTTCGAATTTTTTAGATTAATTAGGGAATAAATATTAGTTGGAAAGATAATGGTCACATTAATTATTCTCATTAATTCCAAAAAAAAAAAATTCTCATGGAATGGATAAAATGAATAAATCAAGAATGAAGAAAGAATAGAGAACGAATATTAAATATGATTTTTTTTATTCTTGATCTAATAAATATGTGACTGTTATGTCATCAGGCAGCTCTTCCAAAAGTTTGAAAAAGCCAAAATTTATTTTTATAAATATCAATTAATAATTATAAATATGGATCATTAATCTTAATCCAATGATTAATAGTAAGTAATCATCCATTGGTAGTAACTATTAAGAGTGCCCCATATATATAAATATAGATTTACATCCAGTTCAATTTTTCATCAAAGAAATAATTTTTTCACGATTCTTTTAAAAATATGTATATCTTTTTTACAGTTTTGTTATATACAAGATATGTGAGTGGATATGTGTTATTTGTTTAGTATATGTAAGGTATATATTTGGGTGGCCATATTTTTGTAATAAAAGAATGTATTATTAAAAAATCTTCTAAATACATTAAAAAAGTATTTCAAAAACAAATAATAATAACTATTAGGATTAGTTTTATATTTTATTTTTATATCTTAGGTCTATTTATGTTGTAATTGTTATCCTCTATTATTAGGTTATGTTATATTTGTGAGGGAGTTAGTTTATATTTTATTCTTTTCTTGATTCTTTGTATTTGGTCTTGGCCTATAAATATCAGGTGTGCCTATTGTTATTGGTTCAAGTCATTTTTAATAAAAGTAAAATCGCTTTCTTCTTACTCGATACACTTTATAACATGGTATCAGAGATTTTTCTTCTTACTCGATACACTTTGTTATTCCTTCGATCTTTTTTCTTCTGCTCCCCGTGATTTTCTTCTCCGGCATAGCGGTGCCTTCTTCCCCAATCTTCGGTGATCTTCTTCCTTTCGCCACCTCTGTTTCTCTCTACCAGAGATGTCTACTCCACCTGGTAAGAAGATGATTCCACTCCTTCGACACTGGGGTCTCAACAGCAACGTTCCTCTGGAACCCTCCCTGCGATTTCTACATCAAGTGCTTGAACAGCCATTGATGACCCCTTGGATCCCTATTACTTGCATCATGTCGAAAATCCTGACAATGTTATGGTGTCACAGCTCCTCACTGGCCAAGAAAATTATACTTCTTGGTGCCGCGCCATGAAGCTCTCCATCTGTGTCAAAAATAAATTGGGCTTTCTTGATGGTTCTATCTCTAAACCCTCTCCATCTGATTCTCTTTTATACAATGCATGGATTAGAAACAACAATATTGTGGATTCTTGGATTTTAAATTCTGTCTCTAAAGAAATTTATGTCGGTATATTGTATGATGAATCAGCCTCTGAGATTTGGAAAGATCTACAGACTAGATTTCAACAGAAGAATGGTCCTCACATCTTTAATCTCAAGTGTGAACTAATGAATTTGAGATAGGATCTTCAATCAGTCAGCAGCTACTATACCAAACTTAAAACTCTTTGGGAAGAGTTGTCTAATTACAAACCAACATGTACGTGCAACACTTGCACTTGTGGAGGAGTCAAGGCCCTTCAAAACCATTATAACATGGAGTACACCATGTCCTTCCTCATGGGACTGAAAGAGTCTTACTCTCAAGTCCGCGACACCATCTTGCTCATGGACCCCCTACCTTCTTTAAGTCGTGTTTTTAATCTAGTCACCTAAGAAGAACACCAAAGAGGTGTTGGTACCATCGCATCTTCTCAACCTAATTCTATCACAAACCCAAATATGGCTTTTGCTTTCTCTAATTCTAAACGAACCCCTCCAAAATCATATTCTACCCAATCTAAATCGTAACCTCTCAAGAAAAATAGACCATTTTGTACTCATTGTAGCATTCATGGCCACACCATAGACAAATTCTACAAAATTCATGAGTACCCTCCAAGATACAACAAAAATCGACAGCCCACATTAGCTTCAACAAATCAGGTTCAAGCCAGTGATCAACCCAGCTCACAACCTCCTTCTAACCTATCTAATGGTGACAATACAACCTTCCTGCCCCAACTAAACCCAACTCAGTACCAACAGCTTCTCAATCTCCTTGCTACACAACACTTGAGTATGGTCTCCTCTAACACACCCTCTTCATCCTCTAATGATGTCGCAGGTATAATTCTCTCCACCTCTACTAAAGGCCTGTCATCTAATAATTTTTGGATTTTAGACTCCGGGGCTACTAGGCATATATGTGCTAATTCCTTGCTTTTTCAATCATTTACAAAAATTCAACCTACAAAATTGATATTACTTGATAACTCATCCATTTTTGTTCATCAAAGTGGCACTGTTGTTATTCATAATGATTTGATTCTTACTGAGGTTTTATTTGATCCTACGTTTAACTACAATATTATTTTCGGAAGTAATTTGACTACCTCTCAAAAAAAATTTGTTTCTTTTTGTTCTGATTTTTTCTATATTCAGGAAACAATCACTAAGAGGATGATTGGCAAGGGTAGTTCCCACCAAGGCTTGTATGTTTTGGACATGACTCATCCAATTTTTTACATCAATTCGGTTAGTGCAGAGACTTGGCATTGCAGGCTTGGCCATCTTTCCTCTACATGTTTAGATAGTCTCATCAGTATTTTGAAATGTAATACCAGTCAATTGCACACTAATAATACTTGTTATATTTGTCCAAAAGCCAAGCAAAGAAAGCTTCCATTTAATAATAAATCCAAGTTTGCTGCCAATTTTTGTGATCTTATTCATTGCGATATTTTGGGTGCCCACCATACCCCTTCTCATTCTAACCATAGATTCTTTCTCACTCTTGTTGATGATAAGTCTCGGTTTACATGGATTTACCTTTTACACCATAAATTTGATGTTCTCACTAGATTTCTAACTATGATTGAGACTCAATTTCAAGCAAAAATAAAATACTTCAGGTCTGATAATGCACATGAATTAAAATTTATTGAATTATTTGCTCAAAAAGGTATTTTGCACCAATTTTGTGTGTTGAAACACAACAGAAAAATGTTGTGGTTGAACGAAAACATCAGCATTTGCTGAATGTTGCCCGAGCTCTTTTCTTTCAATCCCATGCACCTATTGCATTCTGGTCTGATTGTGTTTTATCTGCCACTTACATCATTAATACAACCCCCACTCCAAATTTACATAACATTTCCCCATATGAATGTTTACACAATGAGGTACCTGATTATAGTCATTTTAGATCCTTTGGGTGTTTAGCTTTTGCTTCTACATTAGTTGCACATAGAACTAAGTTTCAGCTAAGAGCCAAAACTTGCATTTTTATTGGATATCCTCCTTGCATTAAAGGTTACAAAATTTATGATATAAACACAAAAATATTTTTAATTTCTCGAAATGTTGTCTTTCATGAAAGTATTTTTCCTTTTACCACTCTTAATGTGGCCCTTGTCATTCATGATCCTTTTCCTAATATAGTGCTACTTTCATCATCTATTTCTCACACAAATGTGCATGATTATTTCATTTCACCCACTCCTATTCAAGATAATACTGCTACTAACATTTCTAGTCCACAAGATTCTTCTCCTATTAACAATGAACTGGTTTTTCAAACCCCTCAACCTATCGATACTACTGCTGCCTCGACCATACCAGCAAGAACAGTAGCTCAACCACCTATTTGAAGATCAACTAGATAGACCCATCCTCTAGCTTACCTGAGGGATTTTAAGTGCAACTCTTCCACTCACATTATACCCACAAATCCTTATCCAATACATAAATATATCTCATATTCTAAATTATCAAATTCTCACATGAATTTTGTTTTTGTAGTCACAACACATAGTGAACCAACTACTTACAAAGATGCAGCCGAGGATAATAATTGGGTTCAAGCTATGAAAAATGAACTTCAAGCTTTGCAAAACAATAATACTTGGATTCTCACTACACTACCACCACACAAGAAAGCTATTGGATGTAGATGGATCTACAAAATCAAATACACAAGTGATGGCACTATTGAGAGTTACAAAGCTCGTTTAGTGGCTAAAGGCTATTCTCAACAAGAAGGCCTTGATTTTTTTGATACTTTCTCCCCCCTAGCCAAGATGGTTACACTAAAGCTTTTTTTAGATATTTCATCAATTAAGAAATGGCATACATTACAATCAGATATTAATAATGTATTTCTAAAGGGTGACCTCAATGAAGAGATATACATGAAATTACCTCAAGGCTTACTGACTAATTCTCATGTTTCTACAGGTCCCCCTCTTGTTTGCAAATTGCAAAAATCACTTTAGGGACTTCGTCAATGGTACACAAAGCTGTCTGAAGCTCTTATTAAAGATGGATTCAACCAATGTCAGGCTGATTACACACTTTTCACCAAAGGCAAATGAGACTCCTTCATTGCTTTATTAGTGTACGTGGATGGCATAATAATTACTGGTCGAACACTATATCATCTTCAACTTCTTCAATAGTCCCTTCATGCTTAGTTCAAGCTCAAGGCTCTCGGCCAGCTCAAGTATTTTCTGGGTTTTGAAATAGCTAGATCTTCCCCTGGCCTATTTCTTTCTCAAAGAAAATACACCTTGCAGCTTCTTCAAGACACAAGGTATTTAGGATGCAAACCTGTTGCTACCCCAATGGTCCCTCGCAATAAAAAGTAAATGCCACTTCTGGAGAACCTCTTCCTTATGCTTCTCCATATAGACGCCTCATTGGAAGACTGCTCTACCTCACTTTGTCCCGTCCTGACATCACCGTCGTTGTAACGCCCTACTTCCTTAGAGTCGTTACTAAGTGAGTTTAAAAACGTGCTTTCAACTCGCTAATCGAGGTTTTAGGTCAAATAGTGTAATTAAGCCATAAACAGAGGGAAAACTTTAAAATTAATTCCATTTTATTGAAAATCATAAAAGTTTGACACCTGGGATCCCAAAGTACAGTTTAGAAACATTTACATCATATAAATCGAATCAAGTCGACTAAACGACAAAATCTAAGTTTATTTACAACCATCTCCCAAAATCCTCTGGCTGTGGCAGCCAGGCTGGCCAAACATGTACACGCCGCCTCACGCCTACTATACTCATGGTTGGCTGACCTTCTCTTTACCCTTACCTGCACCACAGAGCATCTGTGAGCCGAAGCCCAGCAAGAAAACCCACAAACAGATTACATATGCAACACATAAAACAGGCATATAAACATGCCACCAAAGGGCTAAACACATACGGCCTAGCTGTCCCAGGCATTTACCAAGCCCTGGGTTTGCGGACCACGCTGTGAGGATATCCCAGGTATCCTTTTTAGGGACTCGCCCTGGCAACTCGCACTCCACGTGCTCAACGCTGCTCCCGGCCCCTTGCCGTTCTCGGCCTTGCACTCAACGTGCCTAACGCCGTTCTCGGCCCCCTTTGCCGTTCTCGGCCCCAGCCGCCCTCGGCCTTCACCATTTCCGGCTCGGCCTTCACCATTTCTGGCTCTTGCCGAACATTCACATAAATAGCATTCATAGCATAGCAAGTAAATACAGAATTCTAACAAATTCAGTTAAAGGGCTACACCCCGCAGTTCAAACACAATGGGCTCAGCCCTGGATACCAGTTCTATTCAAACACATTGGGCTCAGCCCTGCAAACAAGCTCTATGGGAACAAGGGTCTTCTTACCTGAGTCCCGAGCTCTCCGAGCATCGATGTCCCGAGCACAGTCCTCTAACTTGAGCCTCGCTGAAACCCTAGTCACAACACATTATCAATATCCATCTATCAAGTTCTAATCCAACAAGTAACTTTGAGCCATAACCCTAACCTCCGGGACCTTGAATTCTATCAATCCGGGTGATAAAATCCATCCTAAGCCTTAACCATTGAATTCCCAAGCCTAAACTCCCTTAAAAATGCAGACTAGCACTAAGAGCCGCGGCCCCACCCTCAAGCGCCGCGGGTAGCCTCAAAACAGAGGCTAGCTCACCCCTGCAACACACACGGGCCGCGGCGCGCGCACCAAGCGCCGCGACGCGCATGAACTCCTCGGCCACACACGGCCGCGCGCGCACACGAGCCGCGGCGCGCCTATCCTAGGGCTGCGGCCCTCACCTCCAACCCAGAATTTTCCATCTTCTTCCCTGCATTTTCTTTAAGCCAACTCACTCAAAACTTATCTAACAAACCCAGATATTTAACACATACATTCCACCTCAATATCAACATCAAAACCTCATTAAAACTTGCTCCAAAACTCAACTAACACACCCAAAAGCAGATCAAGTTCTACCCACATGCATAACCCAAAAACACAGCTGAAATCCAAACACAATCCCCATAACTAGAGCTTACCTTTGCTGAGTTCAAACTCTGAAGTTGATCCTTAATCCTCAAGCTCCAATGTAATGCCCCGGATTCCCTATTATGGTTAATGGTTGGATTAGTAGGCCGGGAGGGCCATAACTATTTAATTATGCCATTAAATGTGTTTATGCATGTTTATGAGGATTATACTATAATATGGTATTAAATGCATGCATGTGAGTCCACATCTGTTTACAGGGGTATTTTGGTAATTTGGCCCGTTGAGGGTATGATTGAATACTTGTTTGCATGTCAATGATATATTGTTAAGGCCACATTATAATGTGGATTTGTTCGAGCTATTCGGCATGAGACGATCTTTAAATATTAAAGTAGCGGTTTAGTCATAACGGGATTAAGTACGAGGCTCGGGATGAGTCTCGGGGTGATATTGACGATTAGAACGTTGCCGGGAGTTAAAGGGTAACGGGGTATGAATTATTGGTGTTTGAGAATATTGAGATTAGCGGGAGTTGGAGAGCGTTAATTATGATTAACGAAATAAGTGAAAGATAACGATTTTACCCTTGGGGAGACTTTAGAAGCTTTAAATGACCTAGGGGCATTTAGGTCATTTTGCTTGGGTTATATATGTGACTTAAGTGGCTGTAGAAGGTCGTAGAATAAACAGAGTAAAAACAGAGACATCACCTTCTCTTCCCGTACCTTCTCTCTCCCTCATCTTCCTTGTGAGATTTTGTGAACTTGTTGAGGATTTGAGCTTGGGAGCTAAGCCTTGATACTTTGGGAGAGTGTTCCACTATTGAAGAGCACCATAACCTGAACTTGAGGTAAACTTTTAGCCACTAGTATCCATGTATGCTCTGTTTTCTCTTTTGATTGCTAGTTCATGATTTTGTTGTAGAAAGTTGGAATCAAGGGGAGTTTTTGTGTATGTTTGATTGGGTTTTGGTGAGGAGGTGATGTAGATGAGGTTTAGGGGTTGAATTGGATGTTTTGGTAAGGTTTGGGATGTGTTTGGAAGGTTGGTTTCAAGAGGAATCGCAAGGAGGGAGTTTCAGTGCAGCTGCTGGTATGAAGCTGGCGCCCTAGCGCCAGTCCTAGCGCCCCAGCGCTATTCAGGGCAGAGAGCGGCCCTCTCTGTTTCTGGGGCAGCGCCCCAGCGCTGGTGGGTGGCGCCTAGGCGCTAGGTCAGTTTCAGGATGTGTTGTTTTCAGGGCTCGGGATGGTTTCTAAGGCTCGGGGGTTGGTTCCTTTGGCCCTTTTGAGTAGTTTGAGAGTTCCGAGAGTAGGGGATTGGTCCCGGGAGTGTGGGATTGGTCCCGGGAGTGTGGTTTAGATTGTGAACCATTCATTGATTTACTTTAATAATGGTTTCTAATTGGTTATGATTAGGTAACCGCTAAGGAATCTCAAGGTTGATCGTTCTCAAGGGTCGTTCATATAATAATTCTCACTCGAACCAGAGGTAAGAAAATGGTGTATGAATACAGTTGCACCCTGTATAGATATATGACATGCATGGTTTGATATTGGAGCATGTTGGTTAATATATGTGGACGTGGATTGCATATTAAATGCTAGTGAACATTAATTACCTGTTTAAGACACTGATTAGTCAGGGACCGACTCTAAAGTCGAGAATCACGCATTGAATGGCTCTATAGCATTAATGCTTGACCGACTCTAAGGTCGAAGAACTTATAAGCGCTTGCCTGGTCTACGACCAGATGAATATAGCCAAGGTATATGACCCTGGTGACTGTTTGTCACATGGCTAAGGGACGTTGTCCATAGTTTCGACTCTAGAGTCGTGAGGAAGGTTATGTTGGTGACTAATCACCATACACCTGTCCTGATCAAACTTATAAAGGAATCACTTATCAGTTAAGCCCTGGTGACCCTATCGTCACATGGCTAGAGGGAGCGATGCTCATTATTGTGACTTTTGGCTAATGTCACCTATTTGTTTGGACTGATAGTCTTGAATGGTTATTATGATCGTTGTTGATATTATATCATGTCTTATAGTGTTTTCTTGCTGGGCCTTGGCTCATGGGTGCTATGTGGTGCAGGTAAAGGAAAGGAGAAGCTTAACCAGCCTTGAGTGGAGAGCTTGGGCGACGTTGTGTACATACAGGGCCGCTTGACCTCCACGGTCAAGGAGTTCTCAGAGGGACTAGGGGTTTACCCTATTTTTGCCGCTTAGGCCGGCAGGGATTGTAAATTTGAAACTGTAGCGACTCTTTTGTATTACAAACTACTTGTAAACATTTTAAAAGGCTCATGAGCAGTTTATTTACTTAATGAAATGTACCCTTTCCTTTTTATTGTACCTAGATCACGTTTTTAACCAAAGGACTCGGGTAGCGAGTCAAATTTCCGGTTCACCGTAACTGTTCTGGGGTAACCAGGGCGTTACATCGAAGCTCCCAAGATTTCTCAGCTGAAATCCTTCTAGTTTCTAGCAAATACTTCCAAGTTCTCCTTAAGCCTCCAAAGAGAAGATATCCACTTGCTTAGAGAGAAAGAATGAGTCGGTTCCTTAAGTGTTCTGTATAATTCTAAGGTTTGCTTTATTCAACTTATGTCTATGTGGTTACCTCAAGGCTCGGGGTACCAAAACGTCCCCGAGGGAAAAATGGTAAATTTCCCCAATATTCCCTCCTAGACATTCTATCCTCAAATATATCTCCGAATATTTATTTTCATATCCCGATAACCTCATAACACATCTAAAACCCGAACTACCCCTTGAATCGCCACGAGTCGGAATCTCAACCCCGTTGTGACTCTCTGGCTAACCGCTCCCCAGGACTGTCTCGGATCGTGCTGCGCAGACATATCACATATATATAACATTTATCACATTTATACCCCTAATATCCAGACGGGGCCCACAAGCACATTTAACTCAACTAAACATGCATAATTATCATATATTCACATAAATCCACATATAAGCATATTAAATCACTTATTGCCCTCTAGGCACACTAATCAAGGCCCTAAGCCCGATTTGCAAATTCGGGTTGTTACATTCGCTGTCCATTGCCTAAGTCAATTCGTTTCTACTCTTCGTACACCACACTTACAGGTAGTGCACCATCTCCTTAGGTACTTAAAAGGGAAGCCATGACAAGGACTTTCTCTCAGACTTCGGGGTTTCTCTGATTCGGATTGGGCTCAATGTCCAATCTCTTGTCGATCCAAAATAGGTTTATGCATTTTTCTTGGTGATTGTCTTGTTTCTTGGCGCTCTAAGAAACAACCAACCACTTCTAAAAGTTATGCAAAAGTTGAATATCACGCCTTGGGTGCCACATCTAGTGAAATTACATGGTTACAATATTTATTGCAAGTTTTCCACATCCCTCAAACAACTCCTGCTTTAATTTACTATGACAACTCTTCAGCTGTGCATATTGCCAACAACCCAACATTTCATGAGCGCACCAAAAATATCGAATTGGACTGCCATTTCATCAGGGACAAAATCAAGGCTTCCTCAATTTGTTTAATCTCTGTTAGAAGCCAACACCAGCTAGTTGATGCCTTCACCAAGCCTTTTCCCTCTACAACTCTTTCATCTCATATCTCTAAGATGATTGTGCATGACATACACAGTCAATCTTGAGGGAAGGCTATTAGGATTAGTTTTATATCTTATGTCCTTTTGTTAGATTATTTGTGTTGTAATTGTTATCCTCTGTTATTAGGTTATGTTATATTTGTTAGGGAGTTAGTTTAGATTTTTATTCTTTTCTTGATTCTTTTTATCTAGCCTTGGTCTATAAATACCAGGTCTGGCTATTGTTATTGGTTCAAGTCATTTTTAATAAAAGTAAAATCGCTTTTTTCTTACTCGATACACTTTGTAACAATAACAATAGTCAATAAAAAAAGCACTATTTTATATGAGATTTTTTTTATGAAATAACAAAAAAGTAATAAAAAATATCATTTTTACTGTAGCACAAGTTTTTTTACATTTGTACAGAACAAAACTTCAAAATTACAAAAATACTACTTGCTCTTTCTCTCTCTCGCAGGCTGCAACCTGTCCTCTCTCAGGCGGCACCCATAATTCGCCTTAACCAACATCCAAACTCAACATCAAACAATAGCAAAACCATAGACCAGACCTCTCTCAGGTGACCCATGATGATTTCGATTTCAAATAACAACCAAACTCGACCTGAAACAATAACAAAACTACAGAGCATTTCGATTTGAAACAGTACCCGAACTACAGATGATCTAGATCTGAAAAGCAACACCAAAACGACAAGAGAACTCAATCTGAAAAAAAAAAATCACAACTACAACCCAATCTCGATCTGAGAAAGCAACAACATCAAAAAACCATAGCTACCGGCGATCTGGATCTGACAGCAGCAACAGTAAAATCTAAAACATTGTTGCTTTCGGGTTGTTGGCATGTTGTGTTGACGTTGTTGTCAATGATCCTAGCATACAACCTGCACAGACAAGTAGACAACGCAAGATCAGCACAAAATCAACATCAAGTCAACAACGGTCTCTGTGAAAATTTGAAGAAGAATAAGAAGAAAAAATAATGAAAGAAAGAGATGGAGAGAACGAGAGAGAGAGAGAGAGAGAGAGTTTATGTTGCTTTGTGTTGATCATAGTTTTTTTTTTTTAATAGTATATATTGCGTTGTTTTGGTGTTGCGACAGTGTTGCCGAAACTGAAATATGTGACAACACTATCAAAACGTTAGAGAAATGATCAAACAACTCAACATAAATCCTAAAACAAGACTTGAGCAACAAAAAAAAAACATAAAATGAATCATCAGCATGAGATCAACACGAAAACAATAAGAATACTGAAAAGTAACAAAATAAATCAAATTAAATGCAACAACGATAACAAAAATAAATCAAAAGATGAAAGCATCAACAAAACAACTTATAAACAACTAAAGATCAACATAACCATTAAAGATCTAGAGAAAAACTCATTAAGTCATAAAACCCAGATCAAGATAAGTAACACTAGAACAACAACAGTCCAGCAACAGAAAAGAAAATAAGAAATCACACAACAATCATACATAAACAACTGTCTAACAACATATCAGAAAATAAAAATTAGTTTTGCTTGCATTAGCTCTTGTGCTTCCTTGAAGCCTATTCATGTTTATGATTTTTTTTTTGGAATCAACTAGTTTTCCTTGAGAGATGATATCTACATGGGCATTTATGAATTTTTGGAGGTTCAATAAAAGAGAAAAGGAGATAAAAATGTGAACTTTTGGCATTTTCAATGCAAGAATGACCAAAAGATCTACATCCGACTTTTATGAATAAGTGTTATAGAAAATATATATAAATAAATAAATCATTCCACTGACACTTTTTTTTTCTTTTAATGAAAAGCAACCCAAACAAATAAAAAAAACAATAAAAGAAGATAATGATCAAATATGTAGTACAACCAATAAAGCAGCACAAGTTTTTAAGGAAAAAAAATGAAGAGTCTAAAGTGTGAACGTGTTAAAAAAAAGAATGAATAGATAGAAAAGTGTAGAAGTAAAGTGAGAAGAGTGTTAGGTTGAAATTTAAAATTTTTAAAAAAATACAATTAATCATTACAAAGTACACGGATTAAACAACGTAGTATAATTGTATTATGTAAACTTAATGTACCGTATAAACAAACAAAAAAGTGAATAGTAAAAATTGTCGCGCGGCAGTAAATATGTTAAAATTGTGTCATTTTTGGCACTTTATGTAAAATTTTCATTTTGTATTGATTGATAAAACGTAACTCAATAGAATATTTTGTGTTATTTTTTTTAAAATAGAAGAGGTATAGAGAGAAAAGCAAATGTCGAAGTATTATGCATGTTATGTAAAAAAGCCAAGCTAGAAAATCACCTCTAATTGTGTAATTCTACTATTTGCATATTTACATTCGAGAGCAACACAATACATAGTTCATTGTAAATATTTGTTACACTTCAAAAACTTGTCAAAGTTAAACTTCCCGTGAAACTAAGCATAAAATACATTCCAGAGCAGCACCAATGTGTAATTCTACCATTGCAGACATCTATTACACTTAAAAAGCTTGTAAAAGTACAAAACTAAACCTAGTTTTTCATAATCAACTATACCATTGTAAATAAAGTTGCATTTCTAATTCCAAAGCAACACTATACTTAGGTCTACCATTGCAAACACTAGTATTACCTCCATAAGATTGTCAAAGTCTCATACTATAAATAAACCAACTTTTCCAGTCTCATTAAAAAGCCCAAAACAATCATGTAGAGACATTCTTCCAGACCGCAGAATCCACACCATAAACTCTTTGTTTAACGAAATTATTTATTGGCCTTGAATTTCTTCCATGAGTTATGCCTCTGCAACAATGAGTCCATGATGTCTTGTACGCTGTTATCTTCTCCTCTCTGTTTCTTCTCCTCCAGCATGTTCAGGATGTAATAATTTACTTTCACTAATATCTTCTACTTCTCTTTTAATAAATTCAGCTTCCTTGGTTGTCTTCTCATGTAGGGAATTAGTGTTTCTCCTCTTATTGCTCAGCTGCAAATCTCATCTAGCCCTTTGGAACATAACATTTCTGCCCAACTTATGCTGACCTCTACTTGCAGCCTTATCTTGTCTAATATCCTTTGAACCAAAGTTCAAACGATAAAACACACTAGATCTTCTTTCTTGAGCACCAGAATTCAAAGTATTAACTTCCAATGAATTGTGAATTCCCTCATTTGACTGGCAATCACTTGACCTTGGTGAAGGGCAAGGCAAAGCATCTGATAGCAATCCATCTAGCCTTGGTGCAGCAAACTCGACATCTACATTCTTCTTTCCTAAATCCTCATAGTTCAAAAGCATCCGAGGGAAAATCAGTTTATGAGAAGACACACTCTGTTTGGTCATTCTTGACACAGTCCACCTCACACTAAGAATTGTCCGGGGATGTCAAAGGTATAAAATCTCCAAGATTGTCAGTACCAACATCTTTTGAAGTGTCTTCTAAGCTTTTTGGTACCTCCTCAGATATTATAGTTCCAATTCCTGAACCAATATCAGTACTATCAACTTTACATCCACCAGAGTTGCCATTATGTCCTGACACATTGGAAGACCTGGAACCACAATACTTGGCAGTATAATCCAATGGACTGCTTTCTGATTCATTGCACATTACAACAGATATCCCAGAAGATAATGTCTTATGGATTGCGAACCTTTCATTTTCCACTTCTCCATTTTCAAATTGATAATCCCGCAGCCTTTTTCTTCTGCCCACATCTACTCTTTTAGAATTAAGCAACTGTAGAAGCCTCCTGACCTGCATTCTAAGTATTAAACTCCAACCTGATGTAAAAACAATAATGTAGCTATCTGGTTTTTTCAGTGTAAATGTATACGCGGCTCTTGGATTTGGTCAAGGATCAACATTGTCAGTTATGAAGGCTAAAAACTGAAATCCTATGACTGCAGCTTGAGGTATCTTTGTTATAATATAACACTCACATTACAAAGTGCAAGCTCTCATGATCACATCTCATTGTCTAAGAGAAGCTAATCTTCTCTAATACTAGATGTGTTCTTGTTTATCTTTACTCTTTCTGTGTCTGATTTTCGCTTTGCCGTTTAGTTGATCTAACATTCATCAACCATGAAAATGTACAAATTGAACATGAATACCAAATTTCAGGTGATTGTTGTGACTGTGATACAAATGAAAAGGATTATATAAAAAGCGAACTTGTTAGTGTCATAGTAGTTATCCTCAATGGCATAACGAAACTCAGATTCAGCAAGCGAATAACAATCCCAAATTCTGATACACCTAACCTAAGTCATAATAACATTCAAACGCATGAGATTCTTAGTATAACCAGACGATTACAACACAATAACATCTTCTTTAATCTTTTTCTTGAATAATATGTATAATTTGAGAACTAATTGACCCATAACAAGAAAATACAGTAATCATTCAAGGTTCAAGAATAGAGCAAGAAACTTGGAAAAAAACACACACACGTTTGCCTGAGTTGGATACCGCTTTCCAGAAGACTCATATGCGTGAGTAACAATATTAATGTCACCAACGGTGCTGGCCTGAAAAACGCCATGGAGTTTTCTCTCCTCGTTTTCGAAAAGAAAGAGAATCATTCCGGACCGAACTTGCTTGACGAAATGGGAATGAGAAGAAGGGAGTCCAAAGAGGTTGGATTATAGGCACTCGTGCAATGTAGTGCGATTGGACATGAAGATTGCTCCGTAATTAGGAAACTCACCACCACAAATCTTTTTCTTCTTGATCCTCTGCCACATTATTTATCTCTATCTCCCTTCTTCTTAGTTCAATTTCTGAAAATGTTGGGAGTGAGTCAAGACGAGTCACTGAGTCGGTGTGAGAGCCTTCCTATATTGTCAGTCCCATATCACTGGGTAGTGTGATCGCTTGATCATGATTTTCCGCCTAATAAAAATAAATTAAACTTTTTATTTATTTTAATAAATCTTTTTTCATTTTCTTTTTTTCCCTTAAAATGAAATCCGAATTACAAATATGAACATTTTTCGTCACTTATTATTACATATTGTCATGATGATTATTATTAGCAGAAGGTTTATGTTTCGAAGAGCATCCCATGGCATTTTCTTCAAAATTTGAAGAATCAAGCATAAAAAATACTTCTAACAGATGCTTTAAACCCACTGTTCATTTTGCATCACCTTGCTCTATACGAAGAACAAAGTTTAAAACATCTTTAAATATTTTTATACACTTTTCCCTATTTTTTTCTCCAAATTAATTAATATTTTTTTTTCTTTTTTATTATTTTAATTAATAAAATCATTAAAGATATAATATTAAAATGATGTGAATAAAATTGTTGTCCGTGTTTTCACCGTTGGACACGTGCCATTTTTAGAGGAGTAATTAAGCTCCTCGAGCGTTAATGAGGTTTCGTACAGCTTGCGTAGAGCTCCTCGGAGTGTAAAACTCCGAGTGATGTGGTCCAGCCAGACGTGGATGTCTCCGAGTGAGGCCACGCCCTGAGGTCCGTCCTTGAGGCGCGGATGTCTCTAGGCGAGGCCACATCCCGTGGTTTGTTTCAAAGGCATGGATGTCTCCACATGAGGCCACGCCCCGAGGACCATTCAGGTGGTCCTCTTGCTTTCTTCATTCACCAATTCCTAGGTCTAGGATTCTTGTCTTTGGGCCTGTAGTAGCTGCCATGTGTCAATCGCTACAGTTGTGGCCCACTAGGAGTTCTGATCGTGAAAATATGATACGCAAGTATACGTAATGGATTCAAGTAATATAGATAGTAAATAAAGTATCGTTCCCACAAGAACTATAAATCAATTACCAATAAATGCTTTTAAATTTCTATTTGGATGTCGAAAATAGAGTGATTTTTAAACTAGGACTACAAATTAAAATACACTTTGCAAAAATAAAGATTGATTCAATAATTAAAAACCTAGGGTGTTAACTTCATCAATTTTCATTCTATTAATTTTATTAATCAGTTCGAAATTTCTTTCTTCCTATTCTAATAGCAAGTTAACATAAATCGATTCTTATTCCTTTTCAAGATATAAGATCTCAACCTATATGCAGGTTTTCTGCATCTATGTGATAAACTTAAACATATAGCAGACGTTAAGAATAGAAACCTAATTACTACACAAGCCATACAAGTGCTTTCGTCCAATATGTAACCTATGTCTATATAACGATAGCATATTTAATTCTCATCTTTCGAATTTTGAATCAAAATCATAAATCAAGCAAATATTGATCAGATATTTACTAGCATTAAGCAAACATTATATAGATTAGAATAAAGAAAAAGAATCAATAGAACATCATAATAAAATTAAATAGAAATTCAAGTGACTACATTAAACCCTAGATAGAAGTGTTTAGTTCATATCAGACTTGACTAAAACAACAAAATAATTATTCAGAAACATAAAATTCAAAGACTTGAAGAAGAAACAAAAAGTATGAAAGTGCAGAAAAACTAATCTCTGAATCAAAATTAATCTCTAAACTCGTAATTAAAATCTGACCTTACCCTAATTAAAACATAAAGTGGATTTATACTAAAAATAACCATGAATTCCTTTTTTTCATAGGCGGGCCGCGACTTGGCCTTTCCTAGGCCGCGGTCCGTATCGTTTTTAAGGCAATTCAAAGTCTGGTTAGGTCTTCAGGCACCGCGACCCTCTAAACCCCAATTGCAGCCCGTGTCTTGATGCCCTCTTGGATTGGCCTCTGACTTCTACTAGCGCCGCGACTTATAAGAGCAAGTCGCAACTTTAATTCCCTTCAGCAACCTTGAGCTTCTGACTTAACTAAAGTCACGGGCCTTAAGCTCATGTCGCGACTCTAATTCCGTTATTTTCAAATTTAAGCCTTTCAACATCCTTCCTTCATCAAAAACTTATTTTAACTCATCCTTAGCACCATTTTGATTCAAGAGACCACTGAAAGCTCCTTTTTTTCACCATTTCCTCTTCTTTTTACATTTTTCTCATGATTCAACGCACCAACCTACAACAAAGACAAAAACAAGTGTAATCTTGCACAAAACAAACATAAATACTCAAGATTATCACAAAAACATATCCTAAAACAACACTAAAATGGAGTTATCAAACTCCCCCAAACTTACTCTTTACTCGCCCTCGAGTAAAGAACACAAAAATAAACAGACTTGACTAAATACCTGAACAACAGACACACTTGAATCAAGCCGACAACAATAATTCACGCCTTAAGCTATGATGACTAACACAGTTATATAATCTTTAGGAAAATCAACTTACAATCCAGAATTTCAGTCAAAACATTATTCCAATTCACTTAAGTCCAAATAAAAATAAAAGCTCTCAAAATCATGATTAATAAATAAAATGTATTCGAATCAATTCATGCTCGCCAAATTTTTTTCATTACAATCAATTAATATCATTATCTCATAAGCTTGCTATACTTACTAATCTCCACTAATGTAGAAAACACGTACTCAGAAATCAATAGGTGTTGACCGCGTTTTTGGCCAACGACGTGAAAACGTCAAAAACGATAAAACCTTCAAGAGAAATAAAACGACACAGACGGTTTCGAAAAGAAAGTAAATAACACACGCAATTTTTATAGTAGTTCAGCCCCAATATGTTGGTAATAGCCTAATCCACTTAGAGTTGTGATTATAGATCTGCACTCAAGATCAGATGAAGCTGAGTCAACTGAGTTTCTTCAGTGCAGATTACAAAAATACAAGGATTCCTCTCAAATACAAGTACTTTCTCTCTCTAGAAAATTCGGATCCAAAAAGCCCAAAAGTCCCTTTCTAATCCCATAAGCCATATATTTATAGGCTTAGGATCATACATCTGCTCTCCCCTAGAATCGGGATATTTCATTATATTTATTATATATAAATTACAAAAATATTCAAAATGTAACAGAACACCCAATTTGTGGGAAGAATGAGAGATTCCCGCGTATGCCAAGACTGATTCTTGTTGAAGTCGTTTATGGGAATCTTGACGTAGTCTGTTCTACCTGGTTGATGAATATCACCTTCTAGTTGGACAGTCACGCACTTGGCTTGTAGGACACGCACTCCTCTGGTCTAACATGGCACACTGGTCTAGCATGACACATCTCTGGTCTAACATGGCACACTGGTCTAGCATGACATTTCTCTGGTCTAACATGGCACATTGAGCTACTCCTAAGCCAAGTCACTTTATCACAACTCTGAGGAGCCAATATATTTATTGACTTATTAATGTGTCTTTTACGGACCATGTACTGCCACTTGTCACCTCTATTGCCACGTCATCGATCTCCAATTTTTGGGGATAACAATAGGACTTTCACAACTTATAATTTAAAGGGCTTAGGTAAAGGTAAATGAAAAATTCGTTTAGGCTCAAAATATACCATAAGCACTCAACCAAACAATTCAACCTTTATCCACTCAAAAACCCAAAAACCAGTCCCAAATTTCCCAATATTTCTTATTTTGAGAGAAAATTCATAAACTGGTTTTTTTTTTTCTTTTTTTTCATTTCATTTTTTTTCTAATGATACTACACTCCCCCAAACTTATTTCTTTGTATTTTCAATTGGAGTGCATTTTATTTTCAATATACTTTTTTTCTCTCTCAATTTTCTTCTCTATTGACAAAATTCAAATATAAACTCCATTACAAACCATCCCTCACTCACTTTTCATACGCTCATGGTATATCAAAGGGAAGAAAAAATAACAAAGTTTCAAATGAGCTCAAAATAAGTGTCAAATAAAAAGAATCAAAGTAGGCTCAAAATTGGGTTACTAGGGATTTAATAAATCAAGGTTGGCTTGAAAGGCACAAACGTTCCAAAGAATTGCCTAAATCATCTTCCTAAGCATGCATCATCTAGGATTTAGTCTCAAATAGTAAGCAAACGAGTTCTAGAATAATAACATTTTCATAATTTTTCTTTTCAACATTCAGCAAGCATAAAAAAATTTCAATTACACAAAATTTATTAAAAATCATAATTTAGCTCTCAATTATTTAAGTAGACAAAGTAAAAATGGAAAGAACTATTCAACCAAGCACACAGATTTTTATAGCTTTATTCCCATTCAATTTATACAGCACATCATTCAATCATATTATCATTGGCTAATCATTGTCAACTTGATTCAACTAACATCCTAAACAACCCAGACAAAACATAACAAACACAACACACACAAACAAATAACATAACATATACAAAAGAATAAATCCCTTCCCCCCAACTTAACCTAAACCTTGTCCCCAATGTTTAAATAAAAGCTAAAGAAAAAGAAACTTACCTGACACATCATACTACTTAAAATGATACGGATCAAGATGGTGAATCAAAAATGGGGAAAGGAATATTATTTTTTGCCTAGGCCCGAAGTAGCGCTGCAACTCAAATTAGTCTCATATTTAATAGAAATTAAAATCAAATAAAAATAAATAAACAAAATACTAAAATTAAAATGTTCATAATCCAAAACTTTAAATAAAACTAATGTTATCCAAAAATCAGGCATGGGTGACGTGGCAGACGTTTTTAACACGTGGCTGACACATGGCAGAAGTTCTGTTCGACCATCGACCAGTGAGATTCCCCTGGCACAACATTTGGATTTTATATACGACCACCCTGGTCGTATACTCCATATATTTTGAGATAATCTTGTACAATTGTAATCATATCCGAGATTTTCTCCCATGATCCATGATGATCCGATTATTTAGGAAAGAATATCTGTAACTAAATCGTGTAATCCTCCTTGAGCCTATAAATAAAGAGAAATGGCTCAAGGAAGGGACTTTTGGCTGATTTAAGTTTATACTTTACAAGAGAATTAGAGCTATTATCTTACGACTGTATTATTCATCTCTCTCAGGCCTGTGAAACTCAGAGAACCCTAGTTCTTTGATCACTCCGTTGAGAATTAATATCAATAATAGCTTAAGTGGACGTAGGTCATTACCAATTCGTGGGGCCGAACCACTATAATTTGTTGTGTCGTTTACTGTTCTTTCAATTAGATCTATTTCAACACCTTCATTCACATCAAGCATTTGACTTCGTGTCAGTTGACCAAATCGAGGGTCAACATTCTGGTGCTTTCGTTGAGAGCTTGAGACGAGGTTGTTGAAGCACTAATGGCAAAAACAACAAAGAAGACTGGGCAGGCGACTGGCACTGCACCATCTCATCCTCCTCCTCCGAACATGGCTGAAAATGAGCCACACTTGGAATTTGATGAGGAGGAATTGGACTCCGAAACGCTAAGAAATACCCTGGGGGTATTGCAAGATGAATTGGCCAATTTGAGGGCCAGTCAAGAAAGTGTTGCGGAGACTATGGCGCAACAGCAGCAAGAAATAGAGCGCCAGCTCCAAGAGCTGAGTGAAAGACAGGCAGAAATGGACCGTCGTCAGAGGGAGGCCATGGTAGCCCTCGAAGCAGCCCTGCAATTGGCTAGGAATCAGGCTACACCTGCCTCACAGCCTGATCAACCCTCAAATGGGCCACCTCAAAGGGGTCCCAATCCTAGCCCTCTGATCTAGCCAACGAGCCCTCAAAGGCCCGAGCAGCCACCAATGCCTCAGGATGATGTTCCACCAAGGGATCCTGAGATGCAACCTCCATCTCAGGCTGGTCGAGGCAATCCCCCATAGCCAAGGCTGAATAGGGCCGGGCAGCAGCCCCATAGTCCTAGACGCCAAGGGGGTGAAGAGTCGAACCCACCGAGCAGGGGACAGTGTCCTTCTGGCAACAGAAGGAACTCAGAGATAAGCTCTGCAGTCAGGGGCCCCCCACGGCATGATAATGCACAGGGACCTACCGACCAGTGCAGGCCTCCCCCTAACGCTCGGGAAGTTCCTGCCCGAGGAGGCAACCGAGGGGATAGTCGGTCCCACCATAGCCAATCGAGGTTCAGAGATGGCCATGGCTACAATGAGGCCGACTCAGGCAGAGGGAATGCCGGTCTGAGAAATGAAGAAAGAGGTGGAGGCAGAAGTCCACCACCTAGAGAAGACCAACAAGTGAGACGTAACGCTGGGGGGCAGCCCAGACAAAACAACGTCTTTAACCGGCTCGGAGCAAGCGAGCAACGGCGAAGAGACGAAGACTTAAGGGATGTACTCAATGACCGCCAGGAACGGCACAACGAGTACATTCCCCCGGCAGCAGAGGCCCCGGCGATTCCTGAAGCCGTGCAAGCTCAGATAGATGCCCTGAACCAAGCAGTGCAATAGCTGGTCGGGGGAAGAACGTCTCACATCTAGTACGACAGGAGAAGGGGCACTCCTTTCATTCAGAGGATAGTTGTGGCAGAGACTCCTAGTAAGTTTAAGATGCCCACACTTCCGAAATTTGACGGGTATGGTGACTCGGTATCTCATGTCAACAAGTTTGAGATATAGATGGACATTCAGAAGGTGTCCGAAGACACTCGGTGCAGGATATTGTATCTACAACACTTTCTGATGCTGCACAGGAGTGGTTTTTTAAATTCCCTCTTGCAAGTATTGTATCTTGGGAGATGTTCGTAAAGGAGTTTTACGAACAATTCTATGCGGGTCGTGTGCACCCAACTGAGGCAAACCAGCAGGTTGAGATACGCCAGCAAGAAGGAGAACCACTGAAAGATTACGTCCAGCACTTTATGCGAGCAGCTACTATAGCCAAAACAGTGGGAGATGAAGGCAAAATGATGGTCCTAACTGCAGGAGTTAGGCGTCGTACGCCTCTTTGGAGTAGCCTCAGGAAGCATGGGGTTAAGACTACCCAAGAATTCTCGGATTGAGTTGATCGATACATTAAGCTCAAGGATGCCATTGCCAGCGAGGGAAAGACCCCAAGCAAAGATAAGGGGACTGAAGACCCTGCCAAAGCCGCCAATGGGTCAAAACCCAACGGCAACGGTAAAGGCAACGGGAACGGAAACAAAAAAAATGGGGGGAAGAGACCCCATAACGAACCTTCTACCTCCGAGAATAAGCGCGCTAAGGGCAACCGTTATGAGCCACGGTTCACTAACTACACTGCCCTTGTCAAGTCTCGAGCAGAGGTGTATCAAGCCACAAGTTCCAGTGTGCCTTACAAAAGACTCGCTACCATTCGAAAGGATATTTCGAAAAGGGATACCACCAAGTTCTGTCATTTTCATAACGACTACAGACACGATACGAACGAGTGCAACCAGCTAAAAGATGAAATCGAGTTCCTTATTAGACAAGGACACTTGAGGAGATACGTATGGGCCTCAGGGGCTTCCCAACGAGAGGCTCCAGGTGGCAACGAGCAGGCGCCTGCATGCCAACGATCGCCACCTTTGCAGCATGATCCCATAGCTGGCACTTTACTCACCATCTACGGAGGCCCGCACCTTGCGGGAAGGCAAGGGAACGATATGCTCGGACCCTACGCCACGACCAGGACATCGAGATGATGACTGTGGAGGATCGGGCATCAAAGAAGGCTCGATCAGAGGACGGTGAAATAATCTTCTCTGATAGCGACACCCAGCATGTCCGGTTCCCGCATTCCGATCCGCTGGTCGTGGATGTTCAAATTGCCAACATGATGGTAAAGAGAGTACTGGTCTATACAGGAAGTTCAGTTAACATCCTGTATAAATCTTCGCTGGAACGCATGAAATTGTCCGTCAAGGACTTGGAGCCCTGCAACCAAACAATTTACGGTTTCTCTGGTGAGGGACTCGCTCCAACAGGGTCAATCAGGCTTCTGGTAACAGCAGGTACAGCGCCCGCTACCAGGACATTACTCACTACTTTACTAGTGGTCAATTGTCCTTCGGCTTACAATGCTGTAATTGGAAGACCCATATTGGTTGACCTTCGGGCCGTCACCTCAATAGGGCACCTGGCCATGAAATTCCCAACAGACGCAGGGGTAGGACGCGTGTTGGGAAATCAGAAGGAAGCAAGGGAGTGCTATAATGCCTCAATTACTAAGGCCAAGAAGGGAATGTCGAGGAGCGCTCCCCCAGAAAGGTTGCAGATGGCCATTGATATACAAGCCCAATCAGGTGATGAAGTCACCAAATAGGGTGTTGCCCAAAGTGAGGATAGAGACTTAGATCCTCGCTTTGGGGATTTTGAGGAAGATGTTGGACCTGTCGAGGACCTTGAGGAGGTCCAGCTTGACGAAAATTTTCCAACCAGAGTAGTAAAGGTCGGCAAAAATTTGGAAGCAACAACAAAGCACGCACTGGTGGAATTTTTAAGGAAGAACCAGGAAGTTTTCGCCTGGTCACATAAAGACATGGCTGGGATAGATCCTGCAGTCATCAGCCATGTCCTGAACGTCGACTAAAGCTTTCCACCCGTGCAACAGAAAAGAAGGCTGCTCGATAAAGATAGATCGAAAGCCTTAAAAGAAGAAGTTGAAAAACTAAAGAAGAATGGGTTCATCAGGGTGGCATTTTATCCATCGTGGGTCTCTAATTTAGTACTGGTTCCCAAGCCTAACGACAAATGGCGAACCTGTGTGGATTTCACAGACCTTAATAAAGCCTGCCCTAAGGATTGCTTCCCACTCCCAAGGATCGACTAGCTGGTCAATGCAACTGCAGGACATGAGATCCTCTCTTTCATGGATGCATACTCATGATACAATCATATTAGTATGCATCCCCCTGATGAGGATCACACTAGCTTTCGGACCGATACAGAGTTATACTGTTATAAAGTAATGCCCTTTGAATTGAAAAACGCTGGTACGACTTACCAGCGACTAGTTAACCACATGTTTAAGGAGTTGATCAGAATAAACATGGAGGTATACGTGGATGACATGCTGGTAAAGTTGAAAAAGGCAGAAGGACATGTGAAGGATTTACAAGAGTGTTTCAATGTTTTGAATAAGTATCAAATGAAGCTAAATCCTCTCAAGTGTTCCTTCGGAGTAGGATCAGGGAAATTTTTGGTGTTCATTGTCAATTTGAGGGGAATCGAAGCCAATCCCAAAAAGATCAAAGCCCTGCTTGATATGAAATCGCCGATAAAAATCAAAGATGTGCAAAATTTGACTGGAAGGATTGCCGCACTCAGTAGATTTATTTCAAAATGGACGGATAAATGCATCCCTTTCTTTAATCTACTTAGGGGCAACAAGAAGTTCGAGTGGACTGAAGACTGCGAACAGGCTTTCCAAGCCTTAAAAGCCCACATGGCATAGCCTCCTGTCTTATCAAAGCTTATAGATGGAGAAACTTTGTTCATTTACCTGGCAATCACTGAATATGCTGCTAGTGTGGTGCTAGTAAGAGAAGAAGGAGGCGTACAAAAGGTAGTGTATTATGTAAGCAAGAGGTTAATCGGGGCCGAATTGAGGTATCCCCCCATTGAAAGATTAGCCTATTGCCTAATTTTGGCTTCGCGAAAGTTACGTCCTTACTTCCAAGCCCATCCAATCACAATCTTAACTGATCATCCCCTTTGGCAAGTTCTACAAAAGCCAGAGGCTGCTGGTCGTTTGTTGAAATGGGCAGTCGAACTTGGGTAGTTCGATATAACATACTCACCGCGAGCAGCAGTAAAAGGACAAGTCTTGGCTGATTTCATTTCCAAATTTACTGAACTCCCAGACAGCGAACAGAGCAAAAATCCTAGTGCGCCTGAGCCTCAAGAAGTAGCTCCTTCGTGGAAGTTTTTCACTGACGGATCGTCCAACGAATCTCACGTAGGAGCAGGAGTGATATTGATAACGCCAGAAGGGCATCGATTTCACTGCGCAATTAGGTTTGATTTCGCTGCTTCAAACAACGAAGCCGAGTATGAAGCCCTACTCGCTGGGTTAAGGTTGGCCAAAGACATGAGCATAAAAGTGCTGGATATATGCAGTGATTCACAGCTGGAAGTAAATTAGGTCTTAGGGGAGTATCAAGCACGAGGTCTGAAAATGGTGGCCTATCTGAACAAAACCAAAGATCTGTTGGCACAATTTGAGAAATATACCCTCCAGCAAATACCTCGAGATCAGAATTCAAACGCAGATGCCTTAGCCAAACTCGCGAGTGTGAAGGATGCTGACACTTTAAATATAGTGCCGGTTGAGTGGCTACGCGAGCCAAGCATACGAGCAGATGAAACCAATATGGAGGTCCGGTTAGAAGATACATGGATGGCACCATACTGGGAGTATCTCACGAGTGGTGTACTACCAACAGATAGAAACAAAGCCAGGACTCTTCAGAGACAGGCTGCTAGGTACATACTGGTCGATGGTGTTCTATACCGAAGAGGATACTCCATGCCACTGCTCAGGTGTGTTACGATAGAAAAGGCTAAAGAACTGATGAAGGAGGTACATGAAGGCTTCTGTGGAGATCACGCTAGGGGGTAGAGCTTATCAAAGAAGATTCTGAGGCAGGGTTATTTCTGGCTGACCATCAACGAAGACTCGATGGAGTTTGTGCGAAAGTGTGATAAGTGTCAGAGGTTTTCCAAGATCCCTCACGTAGCTCCTAATGAGTTAAAGCAGATGCAAAGTCCATGGCCCTTCGTAGTGTGGGGTATAGATTTAATCGGGTCCTTGCGAACAGGAAAAGGTGGAGTAAAATACGCAGTTGTAGCAGTCGACTACTTCACCAAATGGGCCGAGGCCGAGCCACTTGCAACCATAACGACAAAGAAAGTACTTGATTTTGTCATCAAAAATATTATTTGTTGATATGGATTGCCCAGAAAGATTGTCTCAGACAATGGCACCCAGTTTGACAACGACCTATTCACAGACTTCTACGAGAGGCATGGAATCATCAAGAGCTTTTCTTCAGTAGCACATCCACAAGAAAATGGGCAAGTTGAAGCGATAAATAAGACATTGAAGGATACCCTGAAGAAAAGGCTCGAGGAAGCCAAAGGGGCATGGCCAGAACTAGGGCTGTGCAGAAACGATCCGATCCAATAACAAACCGACCGATCCAATGTCAACCGACCGCTAAAAATTGGATATCCAATCATGATTGGATTGGATCGGATGACATTTTTAAAAATCCAATATTGGATCGGTCGGTTCTTGGATGACATGTAAATCCAATGGATCCAACCGACCGATCCAATCCAATAATGATTCAATACCATCCAATTAATATTGAGATAAAAAATATATTATATATATTTTTTAAAGTTAAAATATATTATATTTTATTACATTTACTGTTTACATATATTATATTTGATGTACTAAACTTTTTTATTTAATTATGATGTATTATTGTAATTTTATGTTGGATTCCTACAAATTATTAAGACTTATGTTTTTAATTTTATATTAGATTTGTGTTGTAAACTTCTAAATCATTACAATTAAATATTTTTATTATTTGGATGAGTAATTAGTGTTTTTATAATTGAAATAATATATATATATTTTTAAATCAGCCTAAATAAAGGTTTTAAAAGATCGGATGGATCCGATCCGATCCAACGGATAACCAATGGATGCATCCAATGGATGGAACCGAACCGATCCAATCATCTATTGGATCGGATCAGATCGGTTGGTTCAAGATGATTGGATCGGATCGGTTCCAAAAATCCAACATCCAATTGGATGATTGGATCGGATCGGATCAGATCGGATCGGATCGGATCGGATCGGATTAAAAACATTGGATGTCATCCAATGAACACCCCTAGCCAGAACAGCTGCCTGAAGTACTTTGGTCGTATAGAACTTCTCATCGGACAGCAACAGATCATACCCCGTTTTCCTTAGCATACGGGTATGAAGCTATGTTGCCAGTCGAGTTAGATCCGCCCTCACATCGAAGAATCACATACGACCAAGACCAAAATAGCAACTGTTGATGGAGTCCCTAGACTTGGTTGAGGAGAAACAAGAGAAAGCCCAACTCCGAGTAGCTGCGTACTAGCAAAAAGTCGCTCGGTATTTTAACTCTAAAGTAAAAGAAAGAAAGTTCAACGTTGGAGACTTAGTACTTCGAAGAGTTTTCTTAAACACCCGCGACCCAACTGCTGGAGTACTCGGACCAAACTGGGAAGGACCTTACAAGATTGAAGAAGTCCTTCATCCAGGCACATACAAACTTGCACGCTTAAATGGAGATCTCATTCCGCGCTATTGGAATGGAGAACACTTGCGCAAGTATTATCAGTAAACAGTCCTTCTTAAAGGATTGGCTTGTATTAATTTTTACTTTTTACAAGTTTTGAAAAAGGGTTAGTCATGTTATATGGCTAATCGCTTATAAGTGTAAGATCTATTAAAGGTCACTCGTAAAGACATGTTTAGTCCATTTAAATATGAGAATTATAAGGGACTATGCGCAGCCAATCATTCTTGCCAAACTTTGTAATTTTTTACAAGTATTTGTTCATTACGTGTGTGTTTTGCTGTATTATAAGTTTTGCATTTTATACCGAGCAGTAATGTTTGTATAGGTCGTGGTCAAGGCAAGTGACCAAGGACCTAAAGCTCCTCAATCACTTGGGGGCATATAAGGCACATCAATAGCGAAGCATACCAAAAGGTATGTAAACACATGAACAAAATAAGTGAAAGCATACTACGGTACTTAGAGTATTTTTCAAAATTTATATTTTGTTAAATCAAGCCAAAGTACTATGCTAAGTTCGGTCATGCGAACAGATGTTATAATAAAGCAGAAATATTATAATATCAAAGGAATTCTTTTACACCGCAAGCAGTACTGCTTGGATGTAATTGTTTAAAAGTAAAAGTAAAATAAGCTGCCCGTGCAGCAAAACCAAAGAAAAATATTAGTCTTTACATCACGACACATAGGTCGTATGGTTAAAAAAGAAGAAATATAAAAGAAGAAAAAATCATGAAGCTTGAGGAGGCGGAGGATCCTGAGGAGGGGCCTGGTCGACGACTTCATTGTCAGCACCCTCCACTCCGTTGGCCAGCAAAATATCTGGGGAGGTAGGAACTCTGGCCCTTTCTTCAGCAGCCAATCGAGCAGCATAGCGAGCCAGCTCAGCCTTCCTGGCGTCCTCTGGAAGGTAGTCAAAGTTGGCACTTTGATTGTGTTTCCAGAACTCATAGAAACATCAAAGTGTTGCATTCTTGTACCTGTCCAGATCTTTGGCATTTGTAAGCCTGAGCTGCTCCACCTGGCTCTTGAGGACAGCAATGCTCCTGTCCTTAGCAAGATTCTCCTCCTGAAGTCTTTTGACTTCACGCCAGTGGGTTCGACTAGCATCTTGGTAATCATCTCTCTGCTTTCTGGCATTTTCCAGAGAGGCTTGCTTTTCTGCTAGCTCCGCAGCCAAAGAATCCTTCTGCTGGGTCACCACCTCCAGCTCCCCCGCGTGCCTAGCCTTCGCAGCTTGAAGCTCCTCAGTAAGCTTCGCTTGGGTCTGCTCGATGCTTGCACTCGCGCGGGCACGAGCAGCAGTCATGGTCAGCATGGCCTGCAATCAAAGAATAAGAGTTAGGCCAACTTCAAAGAAGGAAAAGTCAAGACCATGATCACAAAAGAGGAAAAAGAGTGCTTGCACTGGCCACTTCATTAAGGGCCCAATTGAGGATCTGGTCGACCCCCATGGTTTCAGCTTCAGCCATGGCCTCTCTACAGCGATCATGCTTAAGGATATGGGCGAGGAGATCCTTAGTTGACCGTAGGGAGCGACTCGATAGTCTGGCCCCATGGAGATCGGCTTGCTGGGCCTGTTCGGTTGGAGCTGTAGGTGAAGGATTTGTGGCAGCAGGAGGAGGAGGGATTTCCTTCTCAGCAGAAGCAGGAGGATGGGCAGATGGTTGGCCAGAGGGCCCATCCTTTGAAGGATCGGTTTCTCGGTTCTTCTTGGCTGGAGGTACTTGACTAGACTTGCCGTCATGTTTCTTGGTCGATTTTCTCTTTCGAACTAAGGGAACCTCTTCTTCCTGGGTGCTGTACAGATCGAAAACATTTGCGGAAGCCATATCTGCAAAAGAAACAAATATGCAAACAGTAAGCCAGAAATAGATGACAAGTTATGGCACATCAGAAAAGAGATAAAGAAAATTACAAAGTCCAATACCCAAGCTATTACTACTTGTCGCTACACTATTGACTCTACTAGTCATACACTCACTCTCTGGCATGAAGAAGTCTGGCCCTAGATTTGGAGTATATGTAAAATTGCCGTCCCCATCAAATAAATGACAGGGAATTGGAAAGTTATCTAAGAGTGAAATAACAATATCGTTTTCATCGGAAGACTCGTCTAAGTCTACGACAGTCTCGACTGCCTTTTGTTTTCACTTCCCTTGAGGGGCAGAAGACCTTTCTGCTGAGGGAGTGCTAGTGGGTTCCCTGATTGTAACCCTAGTCGGTCTCCGTTGAGGAGGAGATGCTGGTGGTTGCTGCTCGGGATTTCCCTCGGCAGTGGCACTTACCGCCGTGGGTTCACTCATATCCTGGTGAGGGGCCAGGAGGCCAGCCAGCCTCAAGTTGGCCTCAGTGACCAGAGACTTGACGCTCTTCTCAGCATCTGTCATTCTGGCCAACATGGTAGACCTCAACACCATGTCTGGTGTTGGGTCTGGTCGTAACCATGGTCCTGAAAAGCACAAGATATTTCAGAAAAATACAAGGAAAATTGCTGAGTAAAAACAGCGACCAGTGGAAAAAGGCATTTACCTCCTTGAGTGAAGGCCAGGTTATTCGTAGTCATGTCAAGAGTGAGGAAATACTCCTGACTGTATTTCCCCACGTTGGAGATGTGGGTGGTGTCACTCAGGAAGGTTCGGGTGGTCTCCTGGTGACAAAACTAAAAAAACCCCGTACCAGACTGTTGGGGGTTGGATTTAAGGTCAAAGAGATAATTGACCTCATGGGGGGTAGGCTCTAGCCAATTTTTATGTTTATAAAGGATATAGAGTGCAGCAAGCATCCTATATCCATTGGGAGTAATTTGGAAAGGGGCGACACCAAAGTAGTTCGCCACCCCCTGAAAGAATGGATGGAGAGGAAGGATAACCCCCGCCTCTATATGATACCTCGACCAGGCGCTGTAAACGCCTCCAGGAAAATTAGCCCTCTCATCCGCAGTGGGGATTTTGAGAGTTACCCTAGTGAGGCTATACTTCCTGAGGTAATTAGCAAGCATCCTGGGGGTTACTTGGCTAAGTGGAGAAAGATACCACTCGACATCAGGAAGAATTGAATGCCGAGTGCGAACCCTAACTTGGATGAGAGGGTCTGGGACAATGTTTTCTCGACCACTGGTCAAGGGAACCCCAGCCTGCAAATCAGGCTAAGTTGAAGGGTTTGAAGTGTGTTCAGGCTTTTTCTTTTGGGCAGTGGATTTGACACGACCCATTCTGGCTGAAGATGGTTGAGGTCTGGAAGGAGAGAGTCTAGAGAAAGGAATCTCATGAACGTGCTGGGCAGGCTGTTCTTCGCCTTCAAGCAGTTGCGTAAGAAGATCATCTTCGATCGGCCTCTCACCTCCCCACAAATCTGGCATTAAAATATGCGGACAGAAAAATGGGGAGGTGAGGATGGAGAGCCTAGAAAGTTGGTTAGAATAATGCTGGTCGTGTATAAAAGTCAAACTTTTATACAACAACATTCTAGCAAAAAACTAATTTTTTTCATGCGAACAGTTTGAAAAATAGATCAAAAAGTGAAAATAAAAAGTTTTTTCTGAAAAAGCTTTTTCAACTTCAGTAAGGGCGGGAAAAACTCAGTTTTTCAACTATCATAAAAATTGAATTTTTACTTCGATTTTACCTTAAATTTATGATCTCGACTATCAAACTGATTCATAACTCCTAAATGGCAAAGATACACCATCCTATCTAACATCACTCGATAAATGCCCTATTTTCATGCATCTCAACCCAAGAATGCAGACAATATCAGAACCTAAAAGCTAACTTACATCGGCATGCACAACAAAAATAAAGAGTACAAAAGTTCTGAAACTTACCGAAACGAAGATTATGAAGCTTTGAAGAAATTCTGAGTGTAGGTGAACGAATGGCTGGTTCCTGGAACGTCGAAAGATGATCTTCAGGGAGAGTAGTGTTCTGGCTTAGGGTTTCTTGATAGAAAAATAGCTTGCGTAAAAAGAAAAAGGAAGTTCTGGAGGCTATATATTTCGTTTGCGGCATGAAAAAATAGGTAATCATAACTTTCCTCTTTTCAAAGCACGGGGAAGAGTGATAGCCGTCAATGGATTGCTTGGGACTCGAAAAGCCATGATTAGACAGGGGTAGGTCACTTTTTCCAAGAAAGCACGAACTACTCTGACGGATTTGGTGGGGTAATCGAAGAGTCGTTTTCCTTAAAGTTCATTTATTGCTGGTCGTAATAAATAAACTTGGGGGGCAAATGTTATCCAAAAAGCAGGAATGGGTGATGTGGCAGACGTTTTTAACATGTGGCTGACACCTGGCAGAAGTTTTGTTCGACCATCGACCAGTGAGATTCCCCTGGCACAACATTTGGATTTTATATACGACCAGCCTGGTCGTATACTCCATATATTTTGAGATAATCTTGTACAATTGTAATCATATCCGAGATTGTCTCCCATGATCCATGATGATCTGATTATTTAGGAAAGAATATCTGTAACTAATTCGTGTAATCCTCCTTGAGCCTATAAATAGAGAGAAATGGCTCAAGGAAGGGATTTTTGGCTGATTTAAGTTTATACTTTACAAGAGAATTATAGCTATTATCTTACGATTGTATTATTCATCTCTCTCAGGCCTGTGAAACTCAGAGAACCCTAGTTCTTTGATCACTCTGTTGAGAATTAATATCAATAATAGCTTAACTGGATGTAGGTCATTACCAATTCGTGGGGTCGAACCACTATAATTTTTGTGTCGTTTACTTTTCTTTCCATTAGATCTATTTCAACACCTTCATTCACATCAAGCATTTGACTCCATGTCAGTTGACCAAATCGAGGGTCAACAACTAATAATAAAAAAATGAAAATAAAATATTGGAATGCCTCCAAATGCGTTGTGGTTAACGTCATTTAGCCGGACATGTATTTTCTTTCATATTCAAGTCGGATCAAGTCCTCCCCTCACATTCTTGAGAGTCATAGTATCATGAGAAGACACTCTTTTCCTGATATTGGATATTTTTGGAACTTTCCACCGCTCATGAAACAATCGAGCTTTCTCACTAAATATCCTTTTCACTTTCTGATGAACTGCTTGTTTTCCACCATTCACCATAGTTTTCTTCTTAGTAATTTCCAGCTTATCACCCTCTTTTTCCACCACATCAATTCTACAACAATTTTGAACCTCCATTGCTGCAAAATTTTTAAATGTTACCTCTTCTTTTTGCACTCGCAACTTCAGTTCACCTTTTTGCACATCTATTAAGGCCCTACCAGTTGCTAAAAATGACCTTCCAAGAATAATGGGAATATTTTCATCTTCCTCTATATCAAGAATAATAAAATCTGCAGGGAAAATGAATCTGTCCACCTTTACTAGAACATCCTCAATAATACCCCTCAGAAGCTTTACTGAACGATATGCCATTTGCAAAGACACGGTAGTTGGTCGAGCCTCTCCCAATTTTAACTTTCTAAAAATAGATAGAGGCATTAAATTTATACTAGCCCCTAAATCACATAAAGCCTTGGTTTCTACTGAACCCCCTATAGAGCATGGAATATTGAAACTACCAGGATCTTTAAGCTTTGGAGATAGCTTTTTTTGAAGTATCGCACTGCAGTCCTTAGTAAGTGCAACCATCTCATAATCCTCCAATTTTCTTTTCTTTAACGAAATTTCTTTCATAAACTTCACATAACTTGATATTTGTTCAAGTGCTTTGGCAAAAGGAATGTTGATGCGAAGCTTTCGAAAGACATCTAAAAATTTAGAAAATTGCTTATCAAGATTATTATTTTTAGGCCTCTGAGGATATGGGATCTTTATATGGTGATCTATACTTATTTCTGACTGCTTTTATAAGTTCTCAATAACATTAGACCCACTCACTTCCTTTTCCTTATCAACCACTTTTTGCTCTTTTATCTCCTTGCCACTCCTCAAGGATATTGCATTGCACTGCTCTTTTGGGTTTACCTCAGTAGTGCTTGGTAAGTTCTCTTGAGCATGGTTTGTCATCAAAGTAGCCAACAACCCCATTTGAGTCTCCAAACTCCTGATAGATGCTCTAGTTTCTATCATAAATTGGTTCAACGTGTCTGACTGTGCTTCTGGTGGGTTAACTTGAGGATGCAGTGGTGGGTGTTGTGGCATTGCTTGGCGAGGATCATAATACGGTCGAGGATTTAGCCCATATATTGATTGATAGGATGGATATTGAGGATGGTTTTGTGGGTATGGCGATTGTGCTCCTTGATTATCTTTCCAAGACAAGTTAGGGTGATTCTACCACCCTTGGTTGTAGAACATGGGATATGGGTTATTGGCTAGCCTTTGGCTATTTCCTATGGCTTGAACTTGTTCCATAGGCAAATTATTTAAATCCATTGCAAGACACTGGTTAGGTGGATGCACAATTCCACACATTTCACACACACTTTGTAATTGCATGGCTTGAGCTATGAGGTTATTCTGTTGTAGTTGTTTCATCAAGGATGCCACTTGAGCTGTAAGCATTGATATGGCATCTACTTCAATCATCCCAGCCACCTTCTTTGTATTTTCCCTCTCAGTAGGCCACTGGTAATTTTTCAAGGCCATCATTTCTAATAGATCAAAGCTTCATTAGCACTCTTGCTCATAAATGCCCCTCTGCTACTGCATCTATGATAGTGTGAGTAGTATCGCCTAACCCATTGTAAAAATTATGGACTAACTTCCATTTTTCAATCCCGTGATGAGGGCACTTCCTTAACAACTTTTTAAATCTCTCCAATGTGTCATATAGTGACTCTCTCTCCATTTAACAGAAATTATTAATCTCCCCTCTCAACAGTGCAGCCTTGGATGGAGGAAAGAATTTTGTAAGGAACTTTTGAGCGAGCTCCTCCCATGTGGTAATAGAGTTAGCTTGTAGGGAAATCAGCCAACTCTTTGCTCGGTACCTTAGTGAAAATGGAAACAACCTCAACCTTATTGCGTCATCGCTCACCCCATTCATCTTAAAGGTAGCACAAAGCTCTAAGAAATTAGCAATGTGTAAGTTAGGGTCCTCTGTAGGCAAGCCTCCAAACTGAACAGTAGATTGGACCATTTTCAAAATCGTTGGCTTAATCGCAAAATTATTCGCAGCAATTGTTGGAGGTCTGATGCATGAATGCACCCCCGTAACAGTTGGGAGTACATAATCTCTTAAACTTCTAGCCCCTTGATCAGCAGGGACCTCAGCAGCCACTGCCCCTTCGACATCGTTGGCGGCATGATTTACTGCATTCCCTTGATTTGCAGCCATGGAAAAATCTAGCCTTTTCTTTATCTTTCAATTCTTTCTGCACATTCTTTCAATTTCAAGATCTACCGGTATGAACTCATTTTGTCTACTTCCCCGCATATACCATTAAGTCCCCGAAAACAACACCAAAAATTTGATCATGAAAATATGATACGCAAGTATACGTAATTGATTTAAGTAATATAGATAGTAAATAAAGTAGCATTCTCACAAGGACTATCAACCAATTACCAATAAATGCTTTTAATTTTCTATTTGAATGTCAAAAATAGAGTGATTTTTAAACTAAGACTAAAAATTAAAATAAAATTTGCAAAAATAAAGACTGATTCAATAATTAAAAACCTAAGATATTAACTTCATAAACTTTCATTCTATTAATTTTATTAATCAGTTCTAAATTTCTTTCTTCCTATTCTAATAGTAAGTTAACATAAATCGATTCATATTCTTTTTCAAGATATAAGATCTCAACCTATATACATGTTTTCTACATCTCTGTGATAAACTTAAACATGTAGCAGGCATTAAGCATAGAAACCTAATTACTACACAAGCCATACAGGTACTTTCGTCCAATATGTAACTTATGTCTATATAATGATAGCATATTCAATTCTCATCTTTCGAATTTTGAGTCAAAATCATAAATCAAGCAAATATTGATCAAGTATTTACTAGCATTAAGAAAACATTATATAGATTAGAATAAAGAAGAAGAATCAATAGAACATCATAATAAGATTAAATAGAATTCCAAGTGACTACATTAAACCCTAGATAGAATTGTTTAGTTCATATCAGACATGACTAAAACAACAAAATAATTATTCAGAAACATGAAATTCAAAGACTTGAAGAAGAAATAAAATGTATGAAAGTGCAGAAAAACTAATCTCAGAATCAAATTTAATCTCTAAACTCGTAATTAAAATCTGACCTTACCCTAATTAAAACATAAAGTCTGAATTTATACTAAAAATAACCACGAATTTCTTTTTTTTCATAGGTGGGTCATGACTTGGCCTTTCCTAGATCGCGACCCATGTCGTTTTTAAGGAAATTCAAAGTCTGGTCAGGTCTTCAGGCGCCGCGACCCTCTAAACCCCAGTCGCGACCCATGTCTTGATGCCCTCCTGGGTTCGCCTCTGACTTCCACTAGCGTCGCGACTTATAAGAGCAAGTCGCGGCTCTAATTCCTTTCAGCAACTTTGAGCTTCTGACTTGACTAGAGTCGCGGCCCTTAAGCCCATGCCGCGACTCTAATTCTGTTATTTTCAAATTTAAGCCTTTCAACATCCTTCCTTCATCAAAAACTTATTTTAACTCGTCCTTAGCACCATTTTGATTCGAGCGACCACTGAAAGCTCCTTTTTTCACCATTTCCTCTTCTTTTTACATTTTTCTCATGTTTCAACGTACCAACCTACAACAAAGACAAAAACAAGCATAATCTTGCACAAAACAAACATAAATACTCAAGATTACCATAAAAACACATCCTAAAACAACACTAAAATGGAGTTATCAAGTTCGTCTGACAACTTTTGGTGAGCCTCGAGTAGTGGTGTCAAGTTCGTACACTCGACAATTAGCAATTCCCACAAGCTGCCTGGCATGGGTGAATGTGCAGTCACATCCTAACACTGTCAGGTTACTTGTTGCCCATAAAGTTGGTGGGCAGCTTTCTGCAAATGGTCCCCGTGCAATCTGCATGGGCCCATGGTCTTTATTAGTGCATCCTTATGTAATCAATTAGCATTTTACTCCCCAAATAATGGGGAATGTTGTATTAATTGTCCATAAAGGACATTAATGACCCAGGCCCCTATAAATAGGGTTGAGATATCTCTTTGTAAAGGGTTCCGATTTTTGGCTAGTTAAGCATTGTAAACTCAAAGCAATATATACGCTACATGAGACTCCATTGAAGCTTGCTCAAACAAGCTTCAAACTCTCTAATACCAAAGATGTGTGGACTAGGGCTCTTTATAGCCTGAACCACGTAAAACATCTGTGTTATTTTCTTCTATTTTCTATCAAGTTCATAGATTAGGTTTATAGCGAAAAAGACAGTCAACATTTTGGTGCTTTCAATGAGAGCCTGAAGAAAGCTTGAAGAAAACGACCATGGTGACCACTAGAAGGAATGCATCTGGCGAAGTAGTTCCTCCCACTGGAGCTGAGGGAGGAGAAACTAGTCGTCTGCCACCACAAGACCTATCAAAGATGGTCTAGGAGGATTACAACGAAAATGTCGATTACGACGTCATATACAACAGTGGCCATGGCGAATATTATGAGGAGGATTATCCTCAGCCTATGGACGCGGAGGACCCACCAGAAGTGGTGGTGCTTCGCAACCAAGTGGCTACCCATCAACAAAAAATCGATGCCCATGAGGGAAATATTGTCGCCTTGCAAGAGATGGTTAATGCCATGAGGGCTACTTTGGAGACCCAAGGGCTGCGAGTGGACCCACATGGCAAGTACCATCTAGGCAGCCAGCTAGTGTGCACCCGTGCACCCAGCTAGAGTGCCATCTATTAACACAGTTAGTGTGCCTCCCAAGCACCCCGCTGATGTGGCACAAAATTCGCCAACTGGTGTGTCGCCTACGCACTTAGCTGGAGTTGGAGGCCTACTTGTGCCACAAGATCTTGGCATGTGAAAAGTTGATGACAACCTTTCTTTAGGGCAAAAGAAGACTCGTCGACCCCCGAACACAACAAGGCCCTGAGGCCAGCAAGCAAGAATAAAAGGCTAGGTGCCCGAAGATATTGCCAGGCCACCAACGCCCATGGAGTCGAAGGTGTTCTGCCTAGGCGCGTCGAGACAGACCGCGCTAGGCCTGGAGGTGGTGTCCCCCCAGCACCTTGCTAGCCTTGCAGAACCCCTGGCCAAGGAGCTAACTAGAGGAATGTCTCCATTAACCGAGAGCAAGGCTTCAACATCTCGGTTAATAATGAAAACATTGAGTCCGACTGTGAGACTAAGGTAGGATATCCCGAGGACAGTGGTTGTATTAGAAAATTTATACAGGATCTTGTTTATTTGTATGTAAATCATATATTAAACATATTAATATAAGATAACCTAGAACATGTTTCTAAAATTGAATTCAAATAGAAATAATGATAAGAACACTTACATTATACGCAACAGAATGATAGAGTCCTTCCTTCAGTTTCTCGAAACCTTGTATCCTTTCTGTTGCAGAGTATTACCAAGAAACTGAACCGTTCTTCAATTTTCTTCACAGCCTCAAAATATCCTTAGAATCACCTAGACTAGGGTGGGCAATTCTCAACACATGAGATAGATACAGAGAGAAGAAAAGAAAAGAATAATGAGGCTTAGAAAAGGACTTATGTTTGTAGAGAGAATCTAAAACCTACTAGATCTTCTGATCTTCTCAAACACTTTTGTCAGTCATCTCTCACTTAGCACTCATTTTATAGAATCAATTAGGCCATTTAATTTAATTAAAAAATCAATAAAATAATAGATAATATCAGCCCTAGGTTGAAATTATCATGGGCTTTAGGCCCGTGAAATTTCTCATTTAATTATAAGCTCATTGGACTTAAAATCAAGGCATGTATTATTTTTTATTAATTAATTAATTAAATAATTATTCAAATCCTTTATAAAATTAATTATTTATAATTTGAACCTTGATTTAAACTTATTTATTAATTTAGATACAAATTTATCTTAATTAATAAATTTGCCCAAATTTCTCTTTTCTTCTCTAAATTACATAACTCTGTGAAACTATCCAAAATTAACATGGTCAACTATGATAATTCTAATTGATAATTAAATCAATTAATTGAAACTATCTAGATGATTTTATCCAAGGTACAGTGGGGACCATGGGCCTATGAAATCAAGCTCCAATAAGTTATCATAAATCTAACAAATAAATTTACTAACTTATTAATTCCTCGTTACTCCACTAAAGACTCGGAATTGCACTCTAGAATTCATAGAATGCTCTATAAGCAATATAAATACGTTATTAATTATCCATTGTTACAATCATAATTGTCACTCAATCCTCTATAGACAGTCTACAATGAGATTGGACTAAAATATCGTTTTTACCCTCATTGTATTTTATCCTTAAAACACTTAATTCCTTGTAAATGATATTTCAGTAAACTAATATTAATGACTAAAATGAGATCTCTATCATTTAGCACCTTAAACCAAACTAAAAGGAAACCATCGTTTCATTTCTTCATCAGAAGCTATAGATGTTCATATCTATGATTAACACTCCCACTCAATTATACTATCGAGTTCCCAAGATGTAAGTATGGGCTAGTCTGTAGGGTAAGCTGGTAACGAACAAGTCAAAGAACTCAAATAATACAATCAGTTGGAATACTAACTACTCAGAATTGAGATTGAATTGACCTATGGTCAATTGCATGATATGACTAGAATAGATAATAACGGTATGTTTACTTATCCTATTAACTGTCAATATCGATCCAGTCTGATCTAACAAATTCATCTGATCTTATCTACTTTGCTAATGTTCTGGAAAGAACATAACACTATAATGTGTAAGTAGATCATATCGTAGATTGACAAGTCAGTGTAAATCCTATGCACTGACTAATCTTAGGTCTAACTTATGTTTGAACATATAATCATATTCTCCACTGTGATTACGTCACAATAAATACGATTAGTTATATGCTTGGGATTTAATAGAAGTTTATATTAAACAAATAATCATGAAAATAATGTTAGAGAATATATTTTATTGCTCAATGGAAATATGGAAAAACCAAAATACAGCTCTATGCAAAGAATACAATAGACAAGGTAATTGATTAAATAAATATTACAACTCAATTGCTCAAAATACAAGTAAATAGAAATAAGAGAAGGAAGAGAATTATAAGATCTAAAACCCTAAAACAAAAGATACCAATGAATATGTAAATAGAAATTGAGAAGAGGATTACAAACTCAATACACTAATAATACAAGAAGAACAACAGAATGAAAAGACCAATGGAAAATACAAACTCTCACACAACCAAAGTGTAGAGCAGTGGGGATCACCAACTTGAACAAGGTTCAAAACCTTTGTCCAAAAGCTTATTTCCCCCTATTCTCTAAGCACTAAGGGATCTCTCAAGGAAATAGCTCTCTGGAATTATCAAGCCTCTATGGTGTATTTTCTAGCCAAGTGCTTTGTGAATGGAAAATGGTGTGTCATACAAGTGAGCATTAGGCTCCTATTTATAGAGTTTGAGATACCCCTTTGAATTTCAAATTCCACCAACCCCCATGGCTGTTACCAATGTTTAATTGGATGTTTATGGAATTAAAATAGAGATTTGGAAGTTATTTTGGATGTTAGAACCGTTCAATTTGGAAAAAACTGAAAAACCATATAGGCTATCAGCCTCACTGGCCGTGGCCAGGACTTTTCAGTGGCTGCGGCCATTGGCTTCTGTTCCCCTGGTCGCGGCCACTGAAAGTCAGTGGCTGCGGCCACAGGCCATTTTCAGCACAAAAAAGTCATTTTTCCAAAACATTCCAAAACGTCACAAATCCTTTCCCACATGATTTTGTAACCTCCAAACACTTATTGGGAGTTAAAAACATGTCTCCAACAGCCATATTTCATCATGGCTTTGTGAAATCCAATCTCAAATGTGTAACATATAATATACACATTATTGGGTAATATTTGGGAGTTATAAATTTGTAACTGATTTTATAACTCCAAAATATGTCACATTTGGGCACACACATGTGTTTAATTTTTGTGACTCTCAATAATATGTTACAAGGTGTGACAAATCACATTTTTTCACATTATTTAATCTAACATTATATTATATGAAATAATATAACAAATAAAACATGTGAGCAAAGTGATTGACCAAGTCAAAAAATGATTTCTATTATTTTATTGATAATAAATGAGATTACAAAGAATTTGGGTTTTATTTAGGGCATAAAACCCCAACAGGTTGTCACCTAGGTCAACCAGGCCTACAAGATGGCTTAAATGCTCGTAGGGGCATGGCAGCTCCCAGGGGAAACCTCGGGAGGAAAGATCAGCCAGATCTCTGGGACAATCTTAATGCATGTAAGAGAGAACACCCAACATAGAATGCCAATTAAGACCGCGACCCTCTCTATGCAGAATTGGAAAGCTTAAAAAATATTATGCTCAGGATGGCCCGAAGACAAGGCCATGACTACAACTTGAAGGATTCAGATGGGGAGTCGTGTGCTCCCCACATAGTGGAATCCCCATTACCACGAGGCTTCAAGATGCAAGCCATCACATCTTATGATGGCAGCACGGATCCCACTAACCATCTATCGAAGTTCAACTGATTGATGTCAGGGCATCGTGTCTCTGAGGACGCGAAGTGCCATGTGTTCCCATTGACCTTGATGGGACCGGCGGATGAGTGGTTCAAGAGTCCATTCATTCTTGGCACTAGCGATCGTCCTCATTCCAAAGACAAATTATAACGGCTAGGAAGGTGAGCTTTGAGGTCAACGCCTTGGCCAACATAAAACAAGGACCTCTCGAAACCCTCAAAACCTACATTAAGCGCTTCAAGAAGGAAGTTGCTAGGGCCAAGAGGGTCGACGACAACCAACAGTTAATGGCCTTGCAGGAAGGTATCCTTGTAGGGTCTCTTTTGTGGGATAACCTACAGGGAAAAGGATGTCGCAGGCTCGATGACTTCATTCGTCGAGCACAAGAATATATAAACTGGGAGGATGCCCATATCAGAGCATTTAGCAGACCCGTCGCTTTCCCCACTCTGGGGATCTAGTACCCACCTTACACTCCTATCCAACAGATGTTATGATTGGTTAAATACAAATGATAAGTGTTAAAATACAAGCAAGGTATAAACACTTAGTAGAATTCACATAATGAAGATGTGAATTTGAGTTTCAATTGTAGGCACTTATAAAATGCAAATTTGGGTCGAAAGTGATACATGAGAGTATCTAAGGGTTCCCAAAAAGTTTGGTGGCATTTAGAGAAATTTTGGGACCTTTGGAAGTGTCCAAATTCACAGAGGGTGCGATACGTCACCACCCAAGAGGCCAGACATCGCCTGAAAGCTAGGGTTTCCAGAAACCCTAACAGACAATGCATCTCCTGCATATTGTAAATGCTCTAAATGACGTGTTTATCAAGTCTAATTCTATTGACTAGACATAATGATAGTGCCTACTCTATATAAGGGTCAAAAATAGTGTTTTGGGAGACTTGATCACTATCTCCAATCTCTCTCCACCCTCCCTCTCTCTCTAGCTCCAAGAATCTCTAAGTTTTCTCCAAGAACTCTCCAAGAAAGTGCTTGACTTTGGGAGTTAAAGGCTTGTTCAATCTTAATCCTCATTTCCTCAAGAGAAGGCCTCAAGCATCAATGGTGGCTGGGAAATAGAGTATTAGGACAGTGTTATGCAACGTGTATAAGCCTTGGTTTGTGTTTGGTTTGCTCAAGGATTGGCTCAAAGTGGTGATATTGCCTAGGGTTTTGAAGCTTCATCAAAGTTGAAGAACACCACTATTCTACTTGGGTTTGTATGTTCTTTCTCAATCATTTTTAAGTCTCTGTTAATCCAAATTTCATGTATATTCTATTTCTTGTGGTAGTGTTATCTCACTCTCCCCCAACATTATAATACTCTATAATCTGAGATAGCATATCATGGTAGAATCTAACTCTCTTTCGGCATTAAACTTCATAACTCAAGATATTGTTAGTTTAGATAGATTTGATGGGACTAACTTTGTTCATTGGCAAGACAAGATTAGATTCGTGCTCACTACTTTGGAAGTTTTATATGTCTTGGATAAAGACTTCAAGGCCTTGGAGGAGCCCAAGGAAGATGATACACAAGAAGTTGTCAAAGAAAGGAAGAAGTGTGAAGAAGATGAGTTAATTTGTAGAGGTCACATCCTCAATGCCATCTCAGATAGGCTATACGATCCCTACACCAACACCAAGACCACCAAGGAAATTTGGGAGGCCTTGGAAAAGAAGTACAAAGCGAAAGAGGAAGGTACTAAGAAACTCCTTATTACTCAATATATGGAATTTAAATTTTATGATGATAAACCCCTTCTCCCTCAAATTCATGAGCTGCAAATTATTGTGAATAAATTGTCTACTCTTAAAATTGTATTGCCAGAACAATTTCTTGTGGGTGCCATTATAGCCAAGTTACCTCCTTCATGGAGAGGCTATAGGAAAAAGATTCTCCATAGAAATGAAGAGATTTATTTGGAGGAAATTCTCAAACACTTGAGAATTGAGGAGGAATCTCACTCTAGAGATATAAATGAAGAGAAGTCCAAAGGAGAGACTTCTAAGGCCAATGTTGTGGCAAACCCTCCTAACAAGGGCAAAGGAAATGACAAGAATAAGGGCAAGGGTCAAAAACCCTTGGGGCCCAAGAAGAATGAGGGACAATTCAAAGGTTCTAAGGGACCTTGCTTTGTGTGTGGTAAGAATGGCCATTTTGCTAGAGATTGTAGGTTCAAGAGGAGCCATAACAATGAGACAAGAGTCAACTCAGCCCAAGAGGAGCTAGTGGCAACTCTAAGTGAGGTTAATGCCATTCATGGAAAGGTGAGTGGGTGGTGGTATGATACTTGTGCCAGCATTCATGTTACCTATGATAGAACTCTATTCAAGACCTTTGAATCTTCAAAGGAAGGGCATGAAATCCAAATGGGCAATGAGAAAAGGTCTAAGGTTGAAGGAGCCTAATGCCCAGTAAGGAAAAACTACTAAAACATAACATAAAACATAAGATGTAAAAACATAAATCATAAAACATAAGACTACAAATTAATGGCCATTAACTCATTACCATAGTATGTGATAGAAACCATCTAGGTCCTCTTGCTACTATTTAGAGGTAGGTTTAAACACAACTATAGTCTACGATAATGATGAAAATCTTGGGATTTACTTATTTTCTATCTAAGCAACCATATTTCCCAAGTGGCTATAAGCATAAAAACAACATACATATATACATACACATAGCATATAAACATAATCATAACACATAAAATCTAACTTATTTTCCTTACCAAAAACCGGGGTATTGGAAACAAATGCGGGAACAGAAACTCCTAAAACCAAACAGTAAAAATCATAAGTTTCCTAAAGAAAAGAAGATGAAGAGAAGATCTAAACCATCAAGATAAGAATTTACCAAAAACCTTAAGTTTCAAGAAAATCAAACACCTAACCAAAAGTCATTATAACAAGTTAGGATTTGGAAGAAAATGAAAAGAATAAGAGGAACTATAATGAACTAAACCCGATGATAAAAGTACCTTAGATAGCTTAGAACTTTGATCTACACCTCAATACCGAAATCACACTCTAGCTTACTTCCCAAGTGTTTATAAAAGCTTAGATTTGAAAGTTTTTAACCAAAAACCTGAGTGTTTCTCTCTAGAACGAAATTAGTAGCTTGGAGGCTCTGAGAAGTGATTGAATGATGATGAAAATGGCTGAGTGAGGGGTCCTATTTATAGAGTTCAAGGAGTGAAACTAACTCCCATTAAAATGAATAAATAATTGAATAAAAATTGAATTTTCTACTCAATAGATGCCCATAACTCGGTCAAAATTGTTCAAGAGCCAGTCCAAGTTCTTGAGGGCTGTTTCTAGCTCGGATTCCACGAACTTCCAAAATATGCATGTGGAGTCGATATATCACCCCTATAGGCGATATATCACCTCCCCTATATTCCCGAGCTTCCGTGGTTTCGTTCATGCGAATTCAACATATTTTCCCTATCAATCATAGGCAATATATTGGCCCCTATAGCTGCGATATATCGGCTTACGCATATATATTAATAAGCACGCATCATTATCATCACACAACAGTCAAGGGCTAGGCCCTATCAGTATCTCATGCTCCCTATTAATCATGTAGTAAAGCATTAATATTTCATTCAAGCACTTAAGCATATAATCACATGTATACAATTACCAAACCCTGAGTCGATCTTGTCTTTAGCGGCAAGTGTACATGTCCAGCAAGTTTTCAGGAACCTCTAAACCTAGACCGCTCTGATACCAAGTTGTAACTCCCTAGATAACCAAGACCGTTACAATGTGTATTTGAAATAGTGCAAGACTTGCTAATCAAGTCATTTGAATAAAAATGTGATCCTAAAGTCATAATCAGGTCAAGGTTAAAAGATTTTGATCATAAACGGTTAATTTTCATTAAAATAGATGTTTGGTACATGGGATCCAAAAAAAAAAAACAGGTTTAAAAGACGAATTTACAAATTCTCAAAAGTTATATACAATCAGTGGCCATTCTAATGGAAAAATACAAGTTTTAGGCTTCTGTCCCTATACTTCCCTCGGCCGTGGTGGACAAGCAGCTGAAAATGTACACCTCGCCCCCAGAGCTCTCCAACTCATGGTTTTTCCACCTTACCCTTGCCTTTACCTGCACCACATAGCACCCGTGAACCAAGGCCCAGTAAGAAAACCATAACAGTATAGCATAATCAATGGTGATAATCAATTAATTGCAAGACAGATAATTAGATATTCAATAAGCCACAACATCAAACTATCAACAGTAAACATATACATCCAATAATTCATCTCAATCAACGTGCAATACTCAGGGTCGACGCCCTTAGGTCGCACCCTCTGTTTAATCCACTGACTCTGGCTCGCTTAGGTCAAGTCCAATGTTTATCTGGCTGACCCCAGCTCTCAGTGGCCAAATCGCGTCCTGTGTGAAAATTATTAGCCCCTAGCTCTCTTAGGACGTTCATTTTCATATGCCAAATCATTCATTTAGCCATACAGTAAACATGTTCAAGTATTGGGAAACTCAGTCCTGTTACAACCATTCAAGGGTGTAGTTTTCTTACCTTTAATTCTGAACAGAGAAAATGAAATGGTTCCGAGCATGATCCTTAGCCTCAAGCCTTGGCGATATACCTAGTCACAGTGTCCAATAGGTAATTGTTAACTTTCAATCCAAATAAATACTTAGGAGACAAAAACTAGCCTCTGGAACCTCAATTTCTACCAAACCGAGTAGTAGAAATTGTCCCGAGCGCCTAGGTTCGAACGCCTGAGCCTTATCAATTCTAGAAACCGTTCTAAGGCTAAAAACCCTAGGTGGGTCGTGACCTGGCTTAGTGGGTTGCGACTTGCCCCCAAGTCAGAGAACAAGGACCCAACCCAAAGGGGAGGCAGGCCACGACTTGGCTTAGTGGGTCGCAGCGCGCCCCCAAGTCAGAGGCCAACCCAGGCCCTTCTGGGCACACGCGTTGCGGCGTGCCTTCTTTGAGCCTAGAAATTCTGAGTTTTTCACATGCTTCTCCCAGCCAATTTTACCACAACCTCATCCTAATCAGACCTCCAAACCACAACTAAACCTAAATACAAACTAGGACCTTTAATCACATACTTAAACTAAAATCACCACAAAACAGACTGAAGTTTCCATCCCAAATCAGTGGCAATTCATCACTCAATTTACACCCAAGAACCCATAATTAAGCATGTTCTAAGCTTCAAGACTACGCAACTCAATTCCACCCTATTGAACTAAATTCTTCAACAAATTAAAAGACTAGAGCTTACCTCAACAATGGATGAATCCTTCGAAGTTCCAGCTTAATTCCTAGCTTTAATCACCTCCAATTTTCTTAAAAAAAAAATGCAGCTTCAAGCCTAAGCTTCTGCCCTTTTTTTTCCTTCCTTAGCTTCAAGGTACATGAGAGAGTGAGAGAGGAAATAAAATCGTGAGAGAGAGATGAGAGGGTTTGAGATGTTTCTACTTCCTCTGCCTTAATTCTAAGTGATTTCTAAGCATATCCTTTGATAATTCAAAAGACTATTTTGCCCTTCTAGGTTTACTAATCCTCAAGTTGTCCCTAGGGGTAAAATGGTCATTCTCCCTCAGTTTTCGCTAATTCCTCAAATGTTCCTACTATCTACCAATAAATCCCATCATCCTATTAATTACCAATTATTTACTCAGTATCTAATCCCAAGATATTCTCTAAATTCCCAAAAATATCCCTAGGCCCCTCTCGAGCCAGGTATTAATCCCCGCTATGACTATTTCGCTAATCTGCTCACTAGGACCGTCTCGAGCCACATGTTACAGATATTAACACATAATAATGTGGTCTCAACAATTTATCACATATAATCACATTTATGCCCTCAACGGGCCAAATTACAAATATGCCCTTATAAGCTAAAAAAGGCCCACATGCATATCTAATACTCATAAACATGCTTATCACAAAATCATATAATCATATTAATCATGCATGCCACATAATCATGCATTTAATCATTTAATCACACATATACCAATTATGCCCTCTCGGCACGCTAATCAAGGCCCTTAAGCCTTATTAGTGATTTTGGGTCGTTACAATTTAAACAACTTTGATTGAGTAATACGAGATCCTAACAGCTGAGAGAAGGTTCTAGACTTCCTAGGTTTATCCTTTATTAATTTATTCATCTAAAATCCTTAATAAACATACATGTGACAAGTGTCACATTCTTAATTATTCTATCTAAACCTTAGGCTATAATAAATAATATTTTTAGGACCAGCTATATTAATCAAACCTTATGATAAAATTAATATTTCTAAACTATAGGCTAAACTTATAAAATCCATAACTACCTCTATGAGTTTCCAACTAAATTTTGGCTTGAACCAATAACCACAAAACTAAAATACTACAGCACAAGCTACTACTATCTAGCTAAGTAAAATTCTGAGACGCTACAATTCTCCCCTACTTAAAAGAATTTTCATCCCTGAAATTTACTTACCAAACAAAACTGAATACTGTGCTCGGATGTCTTACTCCAACTCCCATGTTGCCTCCCGTTCTATACTACTAGTCCATAAGACCTTGACTATCACAATACTCTTAGACTGTAATTCTTTCACCCCCTTCTCTAGGATGATAACCAGTTGTTCCTCATAACTTAGGTCTTTCTGAAGTGCTAACATATCGTACTTGAGAACGTGGTATGGGTCTGACACATATCTACGCAACATCGAGATGCAAAACACATTGTGGCTATCAGCTAGAGCTGGCGATAAGGCTAATCTATATGCTACTGGTCCCACCTTGTCCAATATCTCAAAAGGACCTATAAACCGGGGACTAAGTTTTCCTTTCTTCCCAAACCGCTTCACTCCTTTCATAGGAGATATTCTTAAGAAGACTTGATCTCCAATTTTGAATTCCACATCTCGTCGCTTGGCATCCACATAACTCTTTTATCGACTCTGAGAAATGAGCATATGCAATCTAATCAGATCCATTGCATCTTGAGCCTCTCTAATAGCCTCGGGTCTAAGAAGTTGTCTTTCTCCTACCTTGTCCCAATGTAACGGCGACCGACATTACCTTCCATAAAGTAGCTCATAGGGTGCCATACCGATAGTTTCCTGGTAGCTATTATTGTAGGAGAACTCTAAAAGTGGCAAATACTTACTCCACAATCCTCTGAAGTCTAGCACATAAGCGTGCTACATATCTTCTAAAATATGTATGGTACACTCGGACTGTCCGTCGGTCTGAGGATGAAATGTTGTATTGGGACTTAGCTTGGTACCCATGGCTTGCTGCAAGCTTCCCCAAAATCTTGATGTAAACACCGATCCTCTATCGGTTACTATGGTCTTAGGGATTCCATGCAGTCGTACAATTTCTTGAACATAAATGTATGCGTACTGGTCCACAGTGTACGTAGTCTTGATAGGCAGGAAGTGAGCTGACTTTGTGAGTCTATCTACCATAACCCAAGCCAGGTCGTGTTGCTTATTTGTTCGTAGTAATCCTGTCACGAAGTCCATGGCTCTGTCTTCCCACTTCCATTCTGGAATACTAAGCGGTTGTAATAAACCTGCAGGTCACTAATGTTCTGCCTTTACTTGCTAGCATACTAGGCATTTTGATACATATTCTGCTACGTCTTTCTTCATTCTCGGCCATCAATATAGTGCCTTAAGGTCATGAGTCATCTTGGTCAATCTCGGGTGAATAGAGTATGGGGCAGTGAGTGTTACTTCTAAAATCTTCATCTTAATTCCATGGTCATTCAGCACGCATACCCGACCCTTATATCTTAAGAACCCCTATGCTGATATAGTGAAATCTGTAGGCTTGCCTTCTTTGACTGCAGCCATATACGATAATAACGTGCCATCATGCCTTTTCCCGATCGGTATATCATCTAGTAAACTTGACTGGATGGACAAGTTAGCCAGTTGACCCATGACTATTTCTATCCCGGCATTCATCAGCTCTTGTTGTAGCGACTTTTCAATTCTAGATAATGCTGCCAGGTTTTTGTAACTCTTCTGACTTAACGCATTTGCAACTACATTTGCCTTTCCTGGGTGGTATATGATTTTGTAGTCATAGTCCTTTATTAGTTCCAACCACCTTTGTTGCCTCATGTTGATATCCTTATTTGTGAAGAAATATGTTAAGCTCTTGTGGTCCGTATAAATCTCACACCGTTCTCCATAAAGATAGTGGTGCTTGATTTTCAGTGCAAAGACCACAGCTGCCAACTCCATATCGTGGGTTAGATAGCGTTGCTCGTATTCCTTCAGTTGCCTTAAGGCGTAGGCTATCACCTTGTCATTTTGCATCAGCACACAACCTAAACCTTGATTGGAAGCATCGCAGTTTACTACAAACTTGTCGTTGGGTGTCAGTACGCAAAGTACTGGTGCTGAGCATAATTTATCTTTGAGCAACTGGAAGCTTTCTTGACATTTATCCGTCTAGTTGAACTTTTGTTGTTTCCAGGTCAGGTTGGTAGGCGGAGTGGCTATCTTAGAAAGCCTTCTACAAATCTCCGATAATAGCCTGCTAGCCCGAGAAAACTTCTAACCTCTGATGCATTCTTAGGTCGTGGCCAATCCTTCGCAGCCTCTACCTTAGTTGGGTCTACTGCAACTCCATCTTTGGATACTATGTGGCCGAGAAATGCTACTTGTGATAGCCAAAATTCGTATTTCTTGAATTTGATGTAAAGTTGATGTTTCTTTAGTCGCAGCATGGTCAATCTTAAATGTTCCTCATGCTCGAATTCATCCTTGGAGTACACCAATATATCGTCAATGAATACCACGATGAACTTGTCCAAGTAATCCTTGAAGACCCGATTCATTAAGTCCATAAACGCGGCTGGAGCGTTGGTAAGACCAAAAGACATAACTAGGAACTCGTAATGTCCGTATCGATTCCTAAAAGATGTCATTGGTATATCCTCTTCCCTTTCCTTGAGTTGGTGATAACCGGGTCGTAGATCAACATTTTCCTAGTGTTGAAAGAAACTCTAAGTTGTTAGATTTGATACATAATGATTTATGTGAACTTGATGGAATGTTGACTAGAGGAGCAAGTAGATATTTTATTACTTTCATTGATGATTTCTCTAGGTTCACATATGTATATTTGCTTAAAAATAAAGATGAAGCATTTGATGTGTTTAAAGTGTATAAAGTAGAAGTTGAAAATCAACTTGAAAGGAAAATTAAAATACTTAGAAGTGATAGGGGTGGTGAATATTTTTCAAATGAATTTAACTTGTTTTGTGAAGAACATGGAATAATTCATGAATTTACAGCTCATTATACTCCACAAAAAAATGGTATAGCGGGAAGAAAAAATAGAACATTTATTGAGATGATTAATGCTATGCTATTACACTCTAAATTGAATCTTAGTTTGTGGGTTGAAGCCTTGCTATTCTCTTGTCATGTTTTGAATCGTATTCCCATGAAGACAAATAATATATCTCCATATGAGTTATGGAAAGGAAAGAAACCAAACATTGGTTATCTTAAAGTGTGGGGGCGTCTTTCTTATTGCAAGAGCACCGATCCAAGAAGGACCACGTTGGGTCCAAGAGCTATAAGATGTGCATTTGTGGGTTATGCCCAAAATAGCAAAGCTTATAAATTATTAGACTTGAAGCCTAATGTAATAATTGAATCTAGAGAGGTTGAGTTCTGTGAGAACATGTCATGCGATGACAACAAATTAGAACCAACTCAAACTAGAGAGCCTTAAGAGGAGACTCCTAGAATAGTTGATGAGAAACCTCAATTTCCTAGAAGGAGCCAAAGGCTCAAAGATTTAGGATCAAGTGAGAAGTGTTCTCCAATAGAGACATTATACCTTGTTGAAGGTGATAATGAGGAAGTTACTTGGAAATATCCAATAGAACTTCAAACAGAAGATGATCTCAAAACCTTCAAGGAAGCAATGTCCTCAAGGGACTCCACCTTTTGGAAGGAGACAATTAATTATGAAAAGGATTCAATTATGTCAAACCACACTTGGGAATTGGTTTGCCTTCCAAAGGGGTCCAAACCAATTGGGTGCAAATGAGTATTTAGAAAGAAATACCATACCGATGGCACCATACAAACCTTCAAGGCTAGGCTAGTAGCTAAAGGATTCAAACAAAGAGAGGGAATAGATTACTTTGACACATATGCACCGGTAGCAAGAACTACTTCTATAAGGTTGTTGTTTGTCTTATCATCTATATACAACCTTTATCTTCACCAAATGGATGTCAAAACGACATTCCTAAATGGGGATCTCGAGGAGGAGGTCTATATGGAACAACCGGAAGGTTTTGTTCTTCAAGAAAATGAACATAAAGTGTGTATACTTGTCAAATCATTATATGGTTTGAAACAAGCTCCAAAACAATGGCATGATAAGTTTGATAAAGTCATTGTTTCTAATTGATTTAGACACAACAATGCGGATAAGTGCTTATACTCTAAGACTTGTGTTGACTTTGTCATACTTGTATGTCTATATGTAGATGATATGTTGATTTTGAGTAATGACATGAAAGGAATAATAAAAACGAAGAGGTTTCTATCTTCTAACTTTAAAATGAAAGACCTTGGAGAGGTGGATACCATTCTAGGTATCAAAGTTAGAAGGAATAATGGGGGTTTTATGTTGAGTCAAACCCACTGTGTTGAGAAAGTGCTCGACAAATTCAATCATCTCAAAATCAAAGAGGCACATACACCATTTGATTCAAACATGAAGTTTGAAAAGAATGAAGGAAGAGTAATGGCTCAATTGAAATATGCAAGTGCAATAGGCAGTCTAATGTACGTTGCTTAGTGCACAAGAGTGGATATTGCATATGCGATTAGTAAGCTTAGTAGGTTTACTAACAATCCAAGTATCAAGCATTGGAAAGCTATTGAGAGAATTCTTGGTTATCTTAAGGGTACCAAAGAGTATAGTCTTCACTATACAAATTTTCTAAAGATACTTGAAGGATATTCCGATGCTAATTGGATATCAGGAGTTGGAGATAATCTCTCCACCACCGGTTGGGTGTTTACTCTTGGAGGAGGTGCAATCTCATGGGGCTTCAAGAAGCAAACGTGTATATCACACTCAACCATGGATGCGGAGTTTGTAGCTTTAGCGGCAGCCAACAAAGAGGTCGAGTGTCATAGGAATCTCATGATGGATATTCCCTTCTCCTCGTATATGGTATCAATAATTTCAATACATTATGATACCCAATCCACACTTGCTAGAGCATATAATAGTGTGTATAATGGAAAGTCTAGACACATTAGTCTAAGACATGAATATGTGAGACAATTGATTCAAGGTGGAATCATATCGATCTCATATGTTAAGACAAGTGAGAACTTAGCGGATCCATTTACAAAACCTCTTGTGAGAAAGTTAGTAAGTTCTACTTCCAAAGGGAAGGGAATGAAACTCCTAGAACAATAGATTCACCAATGATGGAAACCCAACTCTCAACTTGTACAAATCAAGGGAAAGAGTTCAATGGGTATGAACAAGTCATGGATAAGTGAATAGTTTCAACATTAAAATTTATGATGAGTTCCATCCGAGATGGTTTGTAACGACCCGAATTTGCTGTTAAGGCTAAGTGTCTAGAGGGCATAATTGGATGTATGTGTGATTAATTGGTTAAATGTGTGACTACGTGGCATACATGATCTATTTGATAACATGCATTTAAATGCATGTTTATGTGTATTAAATATGCATGTAGGCCCATTCTTGATAGTAAAGGGCATCTTTGTTATATTTGCCCATTACGGGCATAAATGTGATTATATGTGCGTAAATGATTGGGACCACATTATTATGTGAATATATTTGCAATAGGTGGCTCGAGGCGATCCTAATGGGCGGATTAGCGGAATAGTCACAACGGGGTCTAATACCCAGCTCGGGGTGAGCCTAGGGGTATTTTGGGAAAACTTAACGTATAGTTGGGATTTATTGGTTAATTGCCAATTATTTGGTCATTAATAGGGTATGTCGGGATTTATTAGGAAGTTATAGGGCCACTTGAGGATTAGTGAGAATTAAGGATAATGATTGTTTTACCCTTAAGGGCAATTAGGAGGATGATTAGTATACGGGGCATTTTGGTCATTATAATTAAAAGATATAGTTAGAAAGTATTAGACTTAAGCTAGAATACATCAAAACATTCCCCAACTCTCTCTCCCTTCTCTAGTCTGTTCTCTCTCTCATTGGTGTGCATAGGAGCTTGGTGAAACCTTTAGAGAAATTGGTACAGAAGTGGAGGAAATTGGAGCATGGGAAGTAAGGAATTAAGCTAGGATTATTTGAGGATTAGCTCAGGGTTGAGATGGTTGTTAAGGTAAGGATCTTATGCTAGCTTTTAATGATTTTTGCTGTAATTTAAGGGATTTTCTAGAGGATAAACCTTAGGCTGGTTTTGGGATCTAAGGTAGTTTTGAGTAGGTATTAAAGGGTTTATGATGTGGTATTGGGAGTTTTAGGCTCGATTCTTGCTTTGGTACATATTTAAGGTAAATTTTGATGAGTTTGGTTTGGAGAAAACACAGAAAGAAGCTGGGTTTTCTGGGTTCGCAGGGGCGTGCCATGACCCTGTTCATGGGCGCCGCGTGGCCCGAGGAGCCTGGGGGCTTTCTATCTCATAGGCGCGCCGCGACCTTTAGGGCCAGGTCGCAACCTGCATGCCTATTGGGATTGGGGGTTGGCACCTCTGACTAGGGGGTGCACCGCTACCCTCAGGGCCAAGTCGCGTCCCGCCTAGGCAGCCATAACCAAGTTTGGTCTTTAGGCTCAGTGACTTAAAACTAAGCGCTCGGGATGAATTCTATTACCCATTTTAGTATAATTTTGAGGTCCCAGAAGATAGTATTTGATTACAAAGATTTTAATTGATTTATGATTTTAATGGATATCCACTATCGCATTGTGACTAGGTTATACCGCAAGGGCTCAGGATTAGGGATCGTGCTTAGGGTTGTCATATGCTAGCTGCTCGGGACCTAAGGTAAGAAAACTGCACCCAAGTTGTGATTAGGGCTTAAACCTCTTATATGAATATGAATATACATGTATCTGGGAATATATAGATGGGCATGCTTGTATACGCTGTCGTTGATTATGTGTTATGCATTGTGTATTTGTGAATATATATGTTTGCAGGTTGGCCTAAGGGTGTCGGGGGCCGATAGCAAGCATGCGGAACGCAACCTGGCCTAAGGGTGCTGGGGTCGGCTAAGAGACTAAGGGGCTCGGCCTAAGGGTGTTGGGCCTAGGTATTATACCATAAACAGTAGTATGGTTCACACTTAATCATTTTTATTGATTGATGAGTTTAGTTTACCCATTTGACTGAGTTGAATAATACTACTGGTTGGTTATTTCCATCATATTGTTAAATGAGTTTGATGATTTATATTTACTATTTTTATACTATTGCCTAGTTGTGCATGCTGGTTTAAGTTTTCTTACTGAGCCTTGGCTCACGGTTGCTACGTGGTGCAGGTAAGAGAAAGGGATAGCGGGACCAGCCATGAGTTGGAGAACTTCAGGGGCAGTGTGTACATATGCGGCCTGCTCGATCGCCACGGTCGGGATAGCTTGGGAGGAACTAGGGTCAAACCCTGATTTGCCACTTAGGACAGCTAAATTGTATTCTATTTGTCTTTTACAAGTATGTAAAATGATTTTGGGGATCCTGTGTATAAAATTAATATCTTAATGAAAAATAACCATTTTGTTGACCAAACTTTTTAATACTTGACCTTGATTTCAAACGACTTGCTTAGCAAGTTAAGCACTATTTTAAACACACAGTGTAACGGTCTTGGGTATCCAGGGCGTTACAACTTGGTATTAGAGCAGTCTAGGTTTAAGGGTTCCTGAAGACTGGCTGGGCATGTACACTTGCCGCTAAAGATAAGCTCGACTCAAGGTTAGGTATCTAATGACATGACTATGTGGTTAATTGTTTAAATTGAACTTATCTGCATGCTAGTATAGATGGCATGATGTGTATGAATGTATTTGGTGGAAATGGGATTTGATACTTGATGCATGAGCAATGTAAATATGTGTTTTGATATGTATAATGTGTGTGTGGTTATTGTGATTGTTTGGACCTGCCCGTGGGATGATTCTAGATATGAATATTTGGGCTGAGAGGTTAAGTCATTGACTGCGAACTGATTCAGGAAAATTTTGTATTCAAGATAGTCAACTAGACCTAGTTTTGTTAGTATGGGGGTTGTAGATGATAGTTAGGGTTAGACCCTCCATCTACCCCTGGAATTTGCAGCAAATGTTTGTTGGTATGCAAGCGAGACTGCCATATCAAAGTGAGGGGATTAGATGGGGGAGACAGCGGGTTCCGTCGGGGAACATGGCCTCGTATATCTTGATGGTAATGACACCACTGTTGGTTCAACTTAAGGGTGGAAATAGGTAAGAGTTATCGTATAAAAGACTCTATAAGAATTATCCTCCAGTTTCTGAGGGAGGTTTAGGTTTGCTCAATAACTGATTAGTATATGGGCGTGATTAGCTCCATCCATGACTATATGGGAGTGGTAGGCCATGATAGAGTGGTTGCACCACGCGTATGCGATAGGAGGATTCCCGAACGCGATGGGAAGTAGTACCCCAAACCTGAAATATTGCTATGATGGGTTGGGAGGAATTCAGATAGTGATTCGACGAAAGAGACTATTGTGATGCAGTCTGAATTGCAAAGATCAATGGGTTTACGGACTTGGTTTAGGATGGTAAGACAATGACAGAGTATGTCAATGAGTATAATGGGTTGGCCAAATCCGCTTTTGATTTGGTACCAGCAATCGTGGCCCGGAAAGAACGATTCATTTGAGAACTGAACTCTGGGATGGCTTAGAGCGCTAGGGTCACTCTAGTGCATGAGACTTCTATTTATTCTCAGGCAGTAGGGAGGGCCTTGTTATAGAAGATGCATGAGATGAGATATGAAGTGAGAGTGTCGTAGGGTAGGAAGCTCAGGCAATGGTACTCCCATTTGCAGGATCAGGTAGGGGCAAATGCCCAGTAACTGGAAAAGAGAGAGACCCCAGATGGTTCTAATACTCTTGGACCTGACATGAGAGGATTATAGTTTATAGGATGGCCGCCAGGGCAGCAATGAGTTATGGTTAAGTTATCTAGTATGCGCCAGGTGTGGGAGACGCCATCTGGGAGGACGGCGAATGAAGGCATGTTTTCTATATGGAACGATTGGGCATGTCAGGATGGATTTCCCAAAATCAAAGTTGAAAGAACCAAGGAGTATAGATTACTTGACCCCAGTTTGAGGGTCTGCCTTGGTGTAGTCAGAGCCCGAGGCTAGTCCCTCGGAGGCGACTAGTTGACTTGTTAGTTCTTTTTCCTTGTTATGTATAGCTAATTGAGTTCGGTGTTATGTATCTCCCAGAAGAGACACAGATATGAGGCACATGCTTCGAGGTGGCTATACGATAGGGTCTGAGATATTAGTGCCGGCTGGGAAAGAGTTGGTAACTTCCAAGAGGAAGGTTATAGTACTATTGGTAAAAGGTTTACAGTAAAGGTGATTGAGCTCATCATATGAGAGTTTTGATATGACCCTGAGTAGGGATTAATCTGTTAGATAAGGGACAACTGTGAATTGCAGGAAATGGTGGTAATGCCTAGATATTGGGGTGGACACCACTTGGAATATATCAGTTAGACTGAATGGAAACTTGAATAGCCAATAAGGTTTCAGATGGGTGCATAAGGAATCATTGGGTACGCTACAAGATTAAGGTACAGATAGAATCGGTATCAAGGACATCATGAAGAACAGTATTAGCTCAGCAGAAAGAATTGATGGTTCAGTTGAAGAAGTATTTATTTGAGGATTCATCAGACAAGAGCATCTCATCACGGGACACATTGACACCATTTGTTAAGAATGAGGGGTTCAATTGCCCGGTTGCAAGATAGGACAATGTTCTCACGAATTGATCTTTGATCTGGTTATTACCAGCTGGGGATCAAGGAAAGAGACATTTTAGGAATTACTTCTTGCACCAAGTAGGGTGTGATGGATTATCAGTGAAGGTTCTTAACTGACTAATGCTCCAATGACACATGTAAGTTTAACATGCAGAGAGAGTACATGAACGATATGGACAAGCCATATTCAGATTGATTAGGGATGTGTTGGTCTACTCCTAGTTAGAAGCAGAACACGAATGACCACTTCGTTGATGATACTAAGATTGTTGAAGCAGGGTTACAGGTAAGGCTCCAGAAAGAGTAGGCATCATTTTCTTCACGGATATTCAAGGTCACGTTATAGGAAGTGGTGGGATCATGTATGAAGGAATTCAGCTAGAAGCCACAAAGAAATTACCGAAGAACGCCTGAGGGGTGAGAAGTACAGTGAGACCGATAGGACCCATCAATTACTACTTGAAGCATCTTCGAAGATAGCCATACCCAAGATTGAGGTAACACAAGAACCTTAAGTTTGTCTTAATGGATAGTTTCATGTCGAATCTTCAGAAGATAGAATAAGGGTTGGTTAGCACACTATGGTATCAAAATGTGTATGCAGTGGACTAATATAGGAGGACGACGTGATGGATATACTGCCCTTGCTTAAGACATGGAACTATAGGGCGGTGCGCCAGAGACAAGGGTGCGCTCGTGTACAGACCGAAAATAATAGTTGTTTGTGCCTCACGTAGATGAAGGGGACATAATGCAAAAGTTCTACACGGGACGTTAGGTTGACGGTAATGCTAGATAGCCACGGTTAGGCTGCAGTGATGACACCTATGGAATAGTAGTGCATGCACTAGTATAAGGAATTAAAGTGTTTGATCACACATAGAAGAATAATCATAGACTAAGGCCCTAGTGGGAATTAATAGGTGATTCACATTGGAAACCCTTGATTGTATAGAGAAAGTTAACATGGAAGCTGGCATCCTGAGTTGGAAAGATCTGTGCCAGTTGGATAAGACACCACAGATTACAATAAAGTCGGACAAAGTAGCAACCAAGATTGGTATAGAACCTGCAGTTGATAGTTGGCAGATATACCTCTATGAACAATGAAATATAGAAAGAAGATCTTGCAGGAATGGTTCAGAATCCTACCATTTTAGTATGAACGGATTAAGATATGAAGATCGAATGAGTGATCCGATGGAACCTGGTATGGAGGTGGAGATTCTTGATGAGTATTGTATTACCTCCTTATAAATATTATATCCAGAAATTTGAATGGATGTTAAGAGCAAAAATATGTGCACTGGAAGGCAAAAGGGTATAGTGGTGGACCATAAGGGTGGACTACATTGTAGGTAAGATAATTGGATATGAAAATTTGTGACTCAACAGATTGGGTTAACACACATTGGTTTGTGTGAATGGATATCACAATAACAAGTATGAGCGAAGGAAGATCGTACGTCTTTGTGGGACATCGAGGTCGATGGTGTCGGACTGAGACCCTTTATTTCCAAGTTCTGGAAAAGGTTGTAGAGGACAAAGAGTATAAGATTGAGACTTAGAATTATTAGTTACCTTTAGATAGACTGACATGCAAACATGTATATCACACTCAACCATGGATGCGGAGTTTGTAGCTTTAGCGGCAACCAACAAAGAGGTCGAGTGGCTTAGGAATCTCATGAGGGATATTCCCTTAACCTCGTATATGGTATCAATAATTTCAATACATTGTGATACCCAATCCACACTTGCTAGAGCATATAATAGTGTGTATAATGAAAAGTCTAGACACATTAGTCTAAGACATGAATATGTGAGATAATTGATTCAAGGTGGAATCATATCGATCTCATATGTTAAGACAAGTGAGAACTTAGCGGATCCATTTACAAAACCTCTTGTGAGAAAGTTAGTAAGTTCTACTTCAAAAGGGAAGGGAATGAAACTCCTAGAACAATAGATTCACCAATGATGGAAACCCAACTCTCAACTTGTACAAATCAAGGGAAAGAGTTCAATGGGTATGAACAAGTCATTGATAAGTGAATAGTTTCAACATTAAAATTTATGATGAGTTCCATCCTAGATGGTTTGTAACGACCCGAATTTGCTGTTAAGGCTAAGTGTCTAGAGGGCATAATTGGATATATGTGTGATTAATTGGTTAAATGCATGACTACATGGCATACATGATCTATTTGATAACATGGATTTAAATGCATGTTTATGTGTATTAAATGTGCATGTAGGCCCATTCTTGATAGTAAAGGGCATATTTATTATATTGGCCCATTGCGGGCATAAATGTGATTATATGTGCATAAATGACTGGGACCACATTATTATGTGGATATATTTGTAATAGTCGGCTTGAGGCGATCCTAGTGGGCGGATTAGCATAATAGTCACAACGAGGTCTAATACCCGGCTCGGGGTGAGCCTAGGGGTAGTTTGGGAAAACTTAACGTATAGTTGGGATTTATTGGTTAACGAACAATTATTTGGTCATTAATAGGGTATGTCGAGATTGGTTGGGAAGTTATAGGGCCACTTGAGGATTAGTAGGAATTATGGATAATGACTGTTTTACCCTTAAGGGCAATTAGGAGCTGATTAGTATAAAGGGAATTGTGGTCATTATAATTAAAAGATATAATTAGAAAGTATTAGACTTAAGTAAGAATACATCAAAAAATTCTCCCAACTCTCTCTCCCTTCTAGTGGGTTCTCTCTCTCATTGGTGTGCATAGGAGCTTGGTGAAACCTTTAGAAAAATTGGTCCAGAAGTTGAGGAAATTGGAGCTTGGGAGTTGAGGAATTAAGCCAGGATTATTTGAGGATCAGCTCAGGGTTGAGATGGCTGTTAAGGTAAGCGGTCTATGCTAGCTTTTATTGATTTCTGCTGTAATTTAAGGGATTTTCTAGAGGATAAACCTTAGGTTGGTTTTGGGATTTAAGGTAGTTTTGAGCTGGTATTAAAGGTGGTATTAGGAGTTTTAGGCTCGATTCTAGCTTTGGCACATATTTGAGGTGAATTCTGCTGAGTTTGGTTTGGAGAAAATGCAGAAAGAAGCTGGGTTTTCTGGGTTTGCGGGGGCGCGTCGTGTGACGTGCTGCATCATGACACACCTCTAGGGGGCCATTTTGTATATATGAGCATGCCTTGGTACTTGATCATTAGTCAAGTCTTGCACCAAGTAACCTCTTGGGTAGGGGATGGCACTTTTGCAATTATGCATATGTCTCCCGGACAAAAATCATATATGTTTCTAGGAAGACTTCATTTCCTTAGAAAGCTCCTTAGGGGGAGGTGACCTGGTGACTTAAGGAAGCACCATGGCCACCAGCAGATATGAGCTTAAGCTATGTACTCCCTTGCCCTATCAAGGCCTTATATGAATAAAATGATGTTTTTCCATGTCCCTTTGTGTATGCTTTCTTTACGGTCTATGTGTTGCTTGTTTGTTACCTTCGTTGGGCCATTGCGTGCCACTTGACTATGTTTTATGCTCTGGTTGTTGTGTGGGATGTTGTCTCTGGATAGCTTGCCTAGTGCTTGCTCCCACTTCGTAATTGCCCTTACTTGTGTGAGACTTGTAACGTGGCTAACCATTGAGTTTGCTTGCCGCAGGTGTGAATTCTAGGCTGACTTGCTAGCTAAGAGCGCTAACAAGTGCCGCACGTTCCGTCAATTCAAGTATCAAAGTTTGCGGCCCGTGACAGTTGGTATCAGAGCCAGGTTTGAGAAAGCTTGGTGACCCTGCATGATGGTGAGCAACACTCAAAGGATTGAAGCGCTGGAGAGGCGCGTTGGATAGCTAGACAGCCTGGATGAAAGAGTCAGGGATCTTAGCTCTGTCAGGCTAAAACCGGAGATGACTAACGCACAAAACCGCGTGGCTATGTTGGAGCGAGATACGACCAATCTACTGGCCCGCATAACTACAATCGAGTGGAGGGAGAACCTTTCAAGCACATCCAATAGTCCTCAGAGGGAGGAACGCATTGAGGCAGTGGAGCGAGCGGTGAAGGACCTACAAGAAGCATTAAATGACCTCATAGAGAATTGTAGGGGGTCAGTTGAGACCATGAAGGATGAGATATTGGAGATGAACACCAAGCTGAACCTCACCATGAGGGCGGTTGGGAATTAGCCTGCAACTGGACCCATTGGCATGGAATATGGGAGAGTAAAAGTCCCTGAGCCGAGGCCTTACGGTGGGGCTAGAGACGTGAAGGACTTAGAGAACTTCCTCTTTGATATGGAGCATTACTTCAGAGCTGTGAGAGCTGAATTAGAAGATGGCAAGGTCACCATGGCAACGATGTACTTATCTGCAGATGCCAAAGTATGGTGGAGGACGAAGTACGACGACATTCAGAATGGCAGATGCACCATAGCAACATGGGAAGATCTAAAGAGAGAATTGAAGACGCAGTTTCTCCCTGAAAATGTTGCCTACATAGCTCGACACCGGTTGAGAGAGCTGAAGCATACTGGAACAATCTGAGAATACATGAAGAAATTCTCTAGGTTGATGCTGGATATCAAAGACATGTCTGAAGTGGACAAACTCTTTGCGTTTTTAGAAGGTCTGAAGCCTTGGGCAAAGCAAGAGCTCGAGAGACAACGAGTGGCTGACCTAGCCACTACTCAAGCTGCTGTCAAACGACTGACCGATTACTCATTAGGGAACATTCAATTCAAGAAGACTAATCTGTTGACTAGTGGAAGTAATGTTGGGAGTAAAAAGTTTGGGAAGTCTTGGCAGAGCAAGAGTAGGGGAGGAGAGAAAAGGAGTGCGGAGTCTAACTCTCCTAACAAAGGTAGTAACCCCCCGTTCAAGAAGCCTCTTACATGTTGGATCTGTACCGGACCTCATAAGTCGACAAAGTGTCCTCACAAATCCAAGATGAGTGCCCTCCAAGCGTCATTTGCCCAAGGAGAACAAACCAATGAAGAGGAGGAGGAGGAGTATACGCACATGGGTGCCCTCCAGATGATGAATGCTCTCAAGAAACATGGTGCGAAAGTGAAGAAGACCCTTGGAAAAGGAATAATGTATGTGGACGCCACTCTAAACGGTAAAATGGCCAGAAGTGTGATGATCGACATGGGCACCACTCACAACTTCATTTCAGATATCAAAGCTAAACATTTGGGACTGAAATGGGAGAAGGACCATGGCCGCATGAAAGCGATTAACTCAGAAGCCTTGGCCACAACCGGCGTGGTTAAAAAGGTGAACATGAAGATCGGCTCGTGGGAGGGGCAGACTGACTTGGTGGTTGTGCGAATGGATAACTTTGATGTGATACTGGGTATGGACTTCCTTACAGAAAATGGATCCATTCCCATTCCAGCTACGGGAAGCTTACTCATAATGGGGGAGACACCTGCAGTGGTGCCTGCTAAAGTAGAGCAGCCCCCATAAACCAAGTTGATGTCAGCCTTACAATTGAAGAAGGGCGTGAGAAGACAAGAGCCCACGTATATTATCCTACCCACAGTATACGAGGATACGGTGGATGAAGTCATTCCACCAGAAATTCAAATGGTCTTGAAGAAGTATGGGGATGTTATGCCGGATCAACTTCCCAGAGCCTTACCACCTAGAAGAGGGATTAATCACCAGATTGAGCTGGTTCCGGGAGCCAAACCACCTGCAAAGGCGGCCTATAGGATGGCACCCCCTGAACTAGCAGAAATGAGGAAGCAGTTGAAGGACTTACTAGAGGCAAGCTTCATCAGACCATCGAAGGCACCATTTGGTGCGCCGTGCTATTTCAAAAGAAGTACGACGGGAGCTTGAGACTATGTATTGATTATCGGGCTCTCAATAAGGTGACAGTGCGTAATATGTACCCCATCCCCTTGATCGCAGACTTATTCGACCAGTTGAGTGGAGCGAAATTCTTTACGAAGCTGGACTTGAGATCGGGCTACTATCAAGTGCGGATAGCAGAAGGGGACGAGCCGAAGACAACATGTGTGACTTTATATGGAGCATTCAAGTTTCGAGTCATGCCGTTTGGGTTGACAAACGCACCAGCCACATTCTGTACGTTGATGAACCAAGTTTTCCAGGAATACATAGACAAGTTCGTGGTAGTCTACTTGGATGACATTGTGGTCTATAGCTCCACAATTGAAGAACATCAACGACACTTATCTCAAGTGTTTTAGAAATTGAGAGAGAACCAACTCTATGTGAAGCGAGAAAAGTGCTCATTCACACAAGAGAGAATCAAGTTCCTAGGCCACATAGTAGAACATGGTCGGATCTGCATGGATCTAGAGAAGGTGCGAGCCATTCAAGAATGGAAGGCCCACACCAATTTGAAGGAATTATGCTCTTTCCTTGGTTTAGCCAACTATTATCGAAGATTTTTGGAGGGCTATTAAAGAAGGGCGGCACCCTTGACCGAGTTGTTGAAGAAGGGTGTAACTTGGACGTGGACCGATAGGTGTGTCGAAGCATTTAAGAGTCTGAAGGAAGCCATGATGCGAGATCCTGTCCTCTCCTTACCAGATGTCGGTAGGCCCTTCGAAGTGCAGACAGACGCATCTGATTATGCTTTGGGAGGGGTACTTGTACAAGAGGGCCACCCCGTAGCTTATGAAAGTCGTAAACTTACGGAGGTAGAGAGGCGGTACACTGCATAAGAGAAGGACCTTCTCGCAGTAATTCATTGTCTACGAGTGTGGAGGCACTACTTGTTGGGGTCGAAGTTTGTGGTGAAAACAGATAATGCCGCGGTGAGTCATTTCCTCACCCAGCCAAAGCTTACCCCTAAACAAGCATAATGGCAGGAGTTCATAGCAGAATTCGACTTTCATTTCGAACACAAGGCAGGCCGTCTAAACCAGGCAGCTGATGCCCTGAGTCGCAAAGCTGAGTTAGTGGCTCTAAAATTGCTAGCAAATATGTCAGCTAGCATGGTGACCACTCCAATCCGAGAGCGCATTAAGGAGAACCTGGTGAAAGACCCGATGGTGAAGACCATCATGAATCTCGCAAAAGAGGGGAAGACTCACCAATTTTGGGTAGAAGACGATCTTTTGTGGGCCAAGGGTGGCCGCTTATATGTTCCAAAGACGAGAGATTTGCGGAGGACACTAATGAGCGAGTGTCACGACACCTTGTGGGCGAGTCATCCAGGGTGGCAGAGAACTCATGCCCTATTGAAGCAGGGGTACTACTGGCCACAAATGCGCGACGATATCATGGAGCATACCAAGACCTGTCTCACCTGCCAGCAAGACAAAGTGGAGAGACACAAGACGCCAGGGTTATTGGAACCTTTGTTAGTCCCAAGCCGACCATGGGAGAGTGTGTCGCTTGACTTCATTACTAGTTTACCGAAGACCGGAGACTTGAGTGCGATCTTAGTGATCGTGGATAGATTTTCAAAGTATGCAACCTTCATACCAGTGTCGAAATATTGCTCGGCAGAAGAGACAGCGAGACTTTTCTTCAAGTATGTAGTTAAGTATTGGGGAGTACCCCAAAATATAGTTAATGACTGTGATGGAAGATTCACAAGGACCTTTTGGTCCGAGTTATTCAACCTTTTGGGGTCACAACTAAATACTTCCTCAAGCTACCATCCTCAGAAAGACGGACAGACTGAAAGATTCAATGGGATGCTGGAAGAGTACTTGCGGCATTTCGTCAGTGCCAACCAAAAGAATTGGCCGCAACTACTAGACATAGCTCAATTTTGTTTAAACTCTCAGAAGAGTTCTTCGTCAAACAAGAGCGCTTTTGAAGTTGTTAACGGTCAGCAACCGCTGTTACCCCACACAATGGATGAGTATCGAGGAAGAAATCCGAGAGCCTTTAATTTCACGAAAGACTGGAAGAAAACCACCAAGATTGCCTGAGCCTATCTGGAGAAGGCATCAAAGAGAATGAAGAAGTGGGCAGATCAGAAGAGACGACCGCTGGAATTCAAAGCAGGCGACTTAGTGATGATCAAGCTGAGGCCTGAACAACTGAGATTCCGAGGGAATAAGGACATCAGACTCATCCGCAAATACGAGGGTCCTGTTCCAGTCATCTCGAAGTGGGCCTGACCTCCTACAAAGTCAGCTTACCATAATGGATGAAGATACACCCAGTCTTGCATGTCAGCAACCTCAAGTCGTATCACGAAGATCCAGAAGATCCAGCGCGCAACCAAAGGAGTCAGCGTCAAGCCACGAAGCAGCAGAAAACCTGAAGAAATCCTAGCAGAGAGGACCGTGGTCGTGGACAGAAAGAAGAAGAAAGAGTTTCTGGTGAAGTGGAAAGGGCTCGGAGATGAAGAAATTTGCTAGGAAAGGGCGGAGGACTTGCACAAGCGTACGCAAAAGATTGAAGATCAGCAAGGGGCAGGTTCGTCGAGGACGCCAAAGAATTAAGTGGGGGAGAGTGTGACGTGCTGCGTCATGACACACCTCTATGGGGGCATTTTGTATATATGAGCACGCCTTGGTGCTTGATCATTAGTCAAGTCTTGCACCAAGTAACCTCATGGGTAGGGGATGGCACTTTTGTAATTATGCATATGTCTCCCAAACAAAAATCATATATGTTCCTGGGAAGACTTCATTTCCTAAGAAAGCTCCTTAGGGGGAGGCGACCTGGTGACTTAAGGAAGCACCATGGCCACCAGCAGATAGGGGCTTAAGCTGTGTACTCCCTTGCCCTATCTAGGCCTTATATGAATAAAACGATGTTTTTCCATGTCCCTTTGTGTATGCTTTCTTTACGGTCTATGTGTTGCTTGTTTGTTACCTTCGTTAGACCATTGTGTGCCACTTGACTATGTTGTATGCTCTGGTTGTTGTGTGGGATGTTGTCTCTGGATAGCTTGCCTCGTGCTTGCTCCCGCTTCGTAATTGCCCTTACTTGTGTGAGACTTGTAATGTGGCTAACCATTGAGTTTGCTTGCCGCAGGTGTGAATTCTAGGCTGACTTGCTAGCTAAGAGCGCTAACAAGTGTCGCACGTTCCTTCAATTCGAGTATCAAATTTGGCGGCCCGTGACATGCCGTGACCCTGTTCATGGGTGTCGCGGCCCGCGTGGCCCCAGGAGCCTAGGGGGCTTTCTATCTCAGAGGCGCACTGCGACCGTTAGGGCCAGGTTGCGACCGTTAGGGCCAGGTCGCGACCCGCATGCCTATTAGGATTGGGGCTGGGGCCTCTGACTAGGGGGAGCACCGCGACCCTTAGGGCCAAGTCGCGGCCTGCCTAGGCAGACATAACCAAGTTTGGTCTTTAGGTTCGGGGACTTAAACCTAAGCGCTCGGGACAAATTCTACTACCCGGTTTAGTAGAATTCGAGGTCCTAGATGCTAGTATTTGATTACAAAGCTTTTAATTAATTTAGGATTTTAATGGTTATCCATTATCGCATTGTGACTAGGTTATACCGCAAGGGCTCAGGATTAGGGATTGTGCTCGAGGCTGTCATATGTTAGCTGCTTGGGACCTGAGGTAAGAAAACTACACCTGAGTTGTGATTGGGGCTTAAACCCCTTATATAAATATGTTATGAATATGAATATACCTATATCTGGGAATATATGGATAGGCATGCTTGTATACGCTTCCATTGATTATGTGTTATGCATTGTGTATTTGTGAATAGATATGTTTGCAGGTCATCCTAAGGGTGTCGGGGGCCAATAGCAAGCATGCGGAATGCAACCCAGCCTAAGGGTGCCAGGGTCGGCTAAGAGACCAAGGGACTCAGCCTAAGGGCGTCGGGCCTGGGTATTATACCATAAACAGAAGTGTGGTTCAAACTTAATCATTTTTATTGATTGATGAGTTTGGTTTACGCATTTGACTGAGTTGAATAATATTACTGGTTGGTTATTTATATCCTATTGTCAAATGAGTTTGATGATTTATATTTACTGCTTTTATATTGTTGCCTAGTTGTGCATGTTGGTTTAAGTTTCTTGCTGAGCCTTGGCTCACAGGTGCTACGTGGTGCAGGTAAGGTAAAAAGATAGTGGGACCAACCATGAGTTGGAGAGCTTCAGGGGCGGTGTGTACATATGCAGCCTGCTCAATCGCCACGGTTGGGATAGCTTGGGAGGAACTAGGGTCAAACCCTGATTTTCCGCTTAGGATGGCTAAATTGTATTCTATTTGTCTTTTACAAGTCTGTAAACTGATTTTGGGGATCTTGTGTATAAACTTAATATTTTAATGAAAAATAACCATTTTTTTGACCAAATCTTTTAATACTTGACCTTGATTTAGTCTTTAATTACACATTTGAGTTCAAACGGCTTGCTTAGCAAGTTAAGCACTATTTTAAACACACAGTGTAACAATCTTGGTTATCTAGGGTGTTGCAAGGTTAGTGTTGGTTGCTACCGAGTTAGGTTTAAGCCTAGGGCTTTTAATGAAGTTTAGTTGAGTGTAACAAGAATCTATAAAGGTAGCAAATATGTTGTAAGAACTTCACCTATGTGGACTTAGAGGTGGTGTCGCCTCTCATGGGAATTGGAATTTCTCCTCTGAAAGTCCATGAAGAGATGAGCACACGACCATGATAGTGCTAAGCGAGAAAGTTGGAAAACAATAGATATGGTGGAGCTATGTGAGGTATCATCGATGTTATCACATGGAATACTTGGTTCAAGCCTTAAGAAACTAATGATTTCGATAAGACTTTGTGATATTTTCACTAAGGTAAAGTTCAAACCAAAAGGCACTTTATTTTATGCACCAAAATTGTTTAAGCTAGAGAATGTGGCTTGTATTTAACCAAGTGGGGGATTGTTATGATTGTTTAAATACAAATGATAAGTGTTAAAATACAAGCAAGGTATAAACACTTAGTAGAATTCACATAATGAAGATGTGAATTTGAGTTTCAATTATAGGCACTTATAAAATGCAAATTTGGGTCCAAAGTGATACATAAGAGTATCTAAGGGTTCCTAAAACGTTTGGTGGCATTTGGAGCAATTTTGGGACCTTTGGAAGTGTCCAAAGTCAGAGAGGGTGGCGATATGCCGCCACCCAAGAGGCGAGACATCGCCTGAAAGCTAGGGTTTCCAAAAACCCTAACAAGTGATGCATCGCCTGCTGTATTACATGAAATATCGTAAATGCTCTAAATGACGTGTTTATCAAGTCTAATTCTATTGGTTAGACATAATGACAGTGCCTACTCTAAATAAGGGTCAAAAATAGAGTTTTGGGAGACTTGATCACTCTCTCCAATCTCTCTCTACCCTCTCTCTGTCTAGCTCCAAGAATCTCTAAGTTTTCTCCAAGAACTCTCCAGGAAAGTTCTTGACTTTGAGAGTTCAAGGCTTGTTCAATCTCAATCCTCATTTCCTCAAGAGAAGGCCTCAAGCATCCCTGGTGGCTGGGAAATAGATTATTAGGAAAACATTATGGAACGTGTGTACGGCTTGGTTTAAGTTTGGTTTGCTCAAGGATTGGCTCAAAGTGGTGATCTTGCCTAGGGTTTTAAAGCTTCATCGAAGTTGAAGAACACCACTGTTCTACATAAGTTTGCATGCTCTTTCTCAATCTTTTTTAAGTCTTTGTCATTCCAAATTTTGTGTAGATTCTATTTCTTGTAGTGGTGGTGTTATCTCACTCTCCCCCAACAACAGAGTGTGGTGAGTGCCCCCTAGTTTAGCCCAGCTATCCAGTCTGTTGCCTTTAGTGCATGCCTCATGCTGGCTTCAGTGCCGCTCCAACGGATATGGAGTCGTGCCCACTGGGTACAGTGCTTTTTAGCCTGCATTCAGTGCTGGAACTGCTGCTCCAGCACAGTCAGCTGCACCCAGCAGGACCCCCAGCAGAAGTAGGCGCAAGGGCAAAGGCAAGGGCAGAAAGCCCAAGGTAATTGGGGCAGCTCCGGCAGAACAAGGAGCGGCCCCCACGAGAAGTATGTCTCACAGTACTCTGAGTACACTAACCTAGTGGACTATCGGGAGAACATCTTCTTGGCCACAGAACAGCATGTCCACTACTAGAAACCACAGCCCATCCGGATGGACAGGGAAAGGAGAGATCTCAAAAAATTTTGTCGATTCCATAATGATGTGGGACACCACACAAGTGTCGACAAATCAAGGATGAGATTGAGAATCTCATAAATCTAGGGCATTTGCATCAGTATGCTTGGAGGGGGGGACATGCCTGGCTCAGGCTCTGGCTGCAAGAGTGCCTTCGCAGCATGCAGCTCCCCAGGTTCCGGGCGCAGTTCCCGAAGCCCCACAACAACAGGTAGTCCACGGGCCTTCCCTAGTGACTGGGAGAGTAGGAACTCTCTGAAGGACCCCACTTGGGGGGCACCTCTTGGGGTTTACAGAATAGATATGTGCGGGCCCTGAATCACGATGACGAGATACTAGCATTAACTCAGCTGCCAGTGCAGATGCCTAGGATGACTGACCAAGTCATCACATTCTTCAAGGACGATGCTTGGAGGGTGCTTTTTCCTCACCACAACCATTTAGTGATCGAGAGCCAGATTTCCAACATGATGGTGGCTCGGATCCTGGTGGACAGCGGGAGTTCTATGAATATCCTGTTAAATTTGCCTACGAGAAGATTAGACTAACCACGAGTGACATGTCCTCGTGCACCTCAACTCTATATGGGTTCTCGGGGGAAGGTCTCATTCTAATGGGGCAAATCAAGCTACCCGTGACACTTGGAGAAGTGCCTTGTCAGGCCTTCAAGTACTGCACCTTCATTGTAGTGGACTGCTCCTCAGTGTATAATGCCATCTTGGGGTGTCCAACTCTGGTAGAATTTGGAGCGGTCACTTCAATTCACCACTTGTACATGAAGTTCCCCATGGAGGAAGGAATTGGCATAGTCCTTGGAGACTGGAAGGAGGCTAGGCAGTGCAACAATGTGTCCCTCAAACAACCAGTAATGGTGATTCAGGCAGCAGCCCCCGAGTAGCCTCCTCCGGAGGAGATAGAGGTACAGACTGCTCAAGCAGAAGAGTCCACTTAGTTGGACCCTAGGGTTCAGGAAGAGAGGGTTGTCAAACCCATGGAGGAGGCCGAGAAGGTGATCCTTGACGCATCCATCCTCGACAGGAAAACCAAGGTCAGAAAGAACCTTAAGGCATTGGTGAGCTTTCTCAGAGACAACTAAGATGTCTTTTCCTGGTCTGACTCTAACATGACAGGCATTGACCCAAGTATAATATGTCACGCCTAGAACATCGACACCAACGTTGCTCCAATTCAGCAAAAGCGGAGGACGATCGACCTAACTCAGACACTGGCTTTGAAGGCTGAGGTGGACAAGCCTCTCGTGAATGGGTTCATCCGTGAAGCTTAGTACCTAAAGTGGTTATCTAATCTGGTCCTGGTGCCCAAGCCAAATATCACTTGGATGACCTGTATAGATTTCTTCGACCTTAACAAGGCCTGCCCAAAGGATTGTTTTCCTTTGCCAAAGATAGATCAGATGGTCGACGCCACCTCTAGGTACAAGCTCTTGTCCTTTATGGATGCGTACTCAGAGTACAACCAGATTTCCATGCATGTCGTAGACCAAGAGCACACCAGCTTCTAAACTAATAAAGGAGTGTACTGCTAAAAAGTGATGTCCCCGGGCTCAAGAATGTTGGTGCCACCTATCAGAGATTGGTAAATCGTATGTTCAAGAACCAGCTAGGTCGAAACATGGAGGTTTATTTGGATGACATGCTAATCGAATCCCAGACAAGCCCTGACCACGTGAAAGACCTGGCGAAGGTGTTTTCGATACTTCGCAGGTTCGGGATGCAGTTGAATCCCCAAAAGTGCACTTTTGAAGTTGCCTCTGGGAAGTTCCTGGGTTTCATCGTCAGCGCCCGAGGAATAGAGGCGAACCCTGAGAAGATCAAAGCCTGGTCAAGATGCCATCCCCCTACAAGCATAAAGATGTGTAGAGCCTCACCAGGAGGATAGCAGCCTTAAGTCGCTTTGTCTCCGAAGTAATTGATAAGTTTATACCGTTCTTCAACATACTCAGAGGAGGTTAGAGGTTCGAATGGACGGAGGAGTATGAACAGGCATTCCAGCAGTTAAATACACACATGGATAACCCACTGATCCTCTTGAATCTCCTAAATGGAGAGCCATTCTTCCTCTATATGGATGTTTCAGGGAGTGCCATTAGTGCTGCTTTGGTGTGCGAGGAAGGTCGCTTCTAGTACCCCATGTACTATACAAGTAAGAGATTCCTCGGGGCAAAGTCCAAATACCTGCTAATGGAGAAGTTAACATTTTTTCCTAATGGTAGCTTCTCAAAAGCTAAGGCCATATTTCCAGGCGCATCCCATTAGGGTCATCAGTAACCATCCCTTGCAACAAGTCCTTCAGAAGCCGGAGTCATCCAGGAGACTCCTTAAATGGGCAGTCAAATTGAGTCAGTTCGACATCACATATCACCCGAGGACTTCCATCAAGGGGCAAGCACTAGCAAATTTCATCGCCGAGTACACGAGAAATCATGAGAGACTTAGGGACGCCCTAGTGGTCGAGCCTACATGGAAGTTGTATGTAGACGAGTCTTCTAATAAAAACAGAGTCGGAGCAAGCCTCATCTTGGTATTCCCCGAAAGGCATAGGATCCACAGTGCTCTGAGGTTTGGATTCGATGCCTCCAACAATGAGGTTGAGTACGAAGCACTTATTGTGGGGCTCCGATTATCCCTTGAGCTTAAGGCCAAGGGCCTCGAAATCTTCAACAGCTCACAGCTCATAATCAATTAGGTACTCGGAGAGTACCAGGCCTGGAGGACAAAGATGGCTACTTATCTGGCAAAAACCCAAGAAATACTACACATCTTCAAGAAATTTATCATATGACAAGTACTGCGGGAGCATAATTCTAATGTCGATGCCCTAGCCAAGCTTGCTACCACCATGGATGCTGATTTAATCAATGTAGTCCCATTGACTACTTGGCTGCTCTAAACATATCAGCCCCCGAGGAGGTAGAAGCGGTCTAGCCCCAGGATGGCTGGATGGAGCCCATTGTGAAGTACCTTGTCTCTAGGGAGTTACTGCAGGACAAAAAAGCAGCTCGGAAGCTACTTTATCAGGCGCCTCGGTATGTGATCATGGGCAATGAGTTGTACATATGAGGATATTTGTTGCCCTTGCTCTAATGTGTGTCCAAGAAAGAGACCATCCCGATACTCTGGGAAGTGCATGAAGGCTTTTGCGGGGACCACGCTGGGGGGCAGAGCCTCACCAAGAAAATCTTGAGGCAAGGGTACTTCTGGCCCACTATGAATGGTGATGCAATGGATTACATCAAGAAGTGTGACAAGTTCCAACACTTCACCAACATACCTTGAGCTCCCCTAAATGAGCTCAATCAGATGACAAGTCCCTGGCCCTTTGCAGTTTGGGGTATTGACCTTATCGGGTCCTTACCCATGGGAAAGGGGGGGGGGGGGGGGGAGTGAAATATGCAATTGTGGTGGTCGAATAACTCACGAAGTGGGTCGAGGCTGAACCTCCCGCTACAATCACTTCTAAGAATGCGCTAGACTTCGTCATCAAGAACATTGTTTCTCGCAGAGTATAGTGTCTCACAGAGGATGACCTAGGAAACTAAGCTTGTCATGAGCAGAGTAGGCCTAGTGTCAATACCTAGAGAATAGAAATATCTAGGGCACTAAGCAAAGTCAGGGAAGTCCATAACCTAGGAAACTAAGCTTGTCATGAGTGGAGTAGGCTTAGTGTCACGGGACTTCGAAGACTAAAAATCCTAGTAGCGCAGGAGCAAACTTGGGTTATCTCTCGAGGAAATTGAGCCCAAGGAGCCATGGCCAAGTTCCTAAAACTCGACATGAAAATGAAAGTCCGAGTCATCCACACTCGGGCCCAAAGCCTCAAGTTGCCAAAACATGATGATCGTAAGGTTAATCCTAGCACTGGTAATCATTGACCTGGGAAGGTAAGCTAGCCAACGAGCAGAGCAACCTTACTGACATAAGACCCCAAAGCTAAGACCTGGGAGAAACCCCAGCATTGAAGAAGTCTAATTAATGCGAGGATATACCTAAGATATTATCCCAAGGACAGCGCATGCCCAAGGAATAAAAATCAGGTCCCAATCCTTGAGATGTGAATGGAAGCCCGAATCGTTTGTACGTAGGAACAACCCCAAAACAGTTACCCTAGCGATGAGAAATCCAAGTAACGCGAGTGCTAACTTAAGGTTACCTCCCCGAGGACTTCGCGCCCAAGGAGTGATAACCAAGTCCCTAAATCTCAAGATGTGAACAGAAATCTAAGGTGATCAAACTTGAACTTCGCGAAGCCTAGCCTAAGGGAGGAAGCTCCGTGGACTTAGAGCTCGGGGACAAAGAGTTCACAACCTCCACATGGCAAAGGCTAGAGTTACTGAACTCGGGGGGCAAGGCGGAAAGCCCAAGATAACATTCTAGGGACAGTGCGCCCGAGGAGTGATTATTGTTGGGGTTTTATGCCCTAATTAAAACCCAATGTCTTTGTAATTTCATTTTATTATCAATAAAAGAATAGAAATCATTTTTTGACTTGGTCAATCACTTTTCTCACATGTTTTATTTTCATGATTATTTGTTTAATATAAACTTCTATTAAATCCCGAGCATATAGCTAATCGTATTTATAGTGACGTAATCACAATGGAATATAAATATGATTATATGTTTGTTGACGCGGTTTATCGCCAACAGTGAATTATGAAGAATAGTTGGGATGGATTAGTGTTTAATGATAAACCGCAATGAGAATGATACTTATAAACACTAGAAAAGAAATATTAAGAACACTCATCTTTTTACGTGGTTCGGAGGTTAAAATCCCCCTAGTCCACGAGTCTGTATTATTACTATTTGTCTCTCTGAATTTTGACAAAGGTTTTGCATTACAGAAAAACAACCCTTTTTCTCCCTATCCAATGTCTTAGTATTTATAGATAAAATCCCTGGATAGGCATTGGGGTCATCACGTGAATCCAAATCCCTCGTGTGACCTGTCCCACACTAATGATAAATATTACAATTTATATTAAGGTATGGTCTAATCATTAGGTAAAACTGATCATGGGTCATCAAGGATAACCGGGCATGTGATGTCCGATCATGCACGATTATATTACGTGTCTGCGATTTCAGGGATTTGTGGACATGTAATGTCTGTCCACGTAACGTATCTAGGTTTATAAAGATCCAGGGAAACAGCAGATCTCTAGCGCACCCCGAGCTGAGTGTAGCATCAGCTCGTATCTCGGGTGCTATGCTTTATAAATGTTCCCAGTTCATGCCTATCGCTTTGAATTCATCAACTCTTGTTATTTATCTGGGGAATCATGCTGCCTTTACAGAGGAAATATGGACTTGTGGATCATCTATTACAGTTTTTGGTTGGCCAGCTGTATCGGAGTTGACTAAAAGACTCATGCTGAATTTTAGGATGTACATTTGCCCCCCAAGTCCCTACTCGTGTTCTATGATGTCATCTTTTGACTTACATGGTGGGGACTTTTAAACTTCCATCATGATTATCTAGGCTTGCTCATTACTCGAGTACTGGACACGTGGAACGCCACGATTGGTGTCTGTATGGGTTTTGAGGACTGCATTAATGGCTTGGCCAACTTTTTGTCGCCGTTTCGTCTTTCGAAACACAATGCTTGGATCTTGGACTGGTTTGATCGGACGGTCCATGTCGTTTTATGCCTTTTACGTATAAAAAGGGACAGATTAATTTCACAATTCACCACCTTTCATTTGAAAATTTTCCTCATCTTCTTTCTTCTGTGTTTTCATACCCATCTTCCTTTCTAGAGAAAAGAAAAGCTTTCAAAAACCCCCTATGCCCAGAATCTTTCGAAGACCCGGCCGTTCAGCTGCCTAGGAGTGAGTTTTCCAAACCGTACGAAGTACATCTCTCGCATCGACGATCTTACTGTAAGTCATAACATCCCTTATGGGTTTTTTCTTTATAAATTTCAGTATTTTTCTTGCCATATTTCTTTATGCTTCGACGTAGAGGATATTGGAGTGCCTTCTTGTATTTCTGGCACATAGGTTTCAACCTTAGGATTATATAAATATTTTGAACTTCTCCTAATGTTGCAACCCTTATGGCATAGGATATTTTCTGGGTAGTTTTTAGGAAATACCCATTTGGTGCATAGAAGATGATAGATTAGGGTTCAAATTGGTTGCTTAGGGAACACGCTTTCCTTTGTGGCTTTTCTGTGAACTGCCCCCCAAGGACAATAGTGGTTGGATTTTTTGACACATAGATCCCTAAACGCCAGGGGTCTGCTAGGAAACCTAGGTGTGTAGCGTAGGTAGCGTGTGGCATCACCCCGTGGGCTAAGATTACCTCAGCTCGTGCATTAAAATCCTCAGCCTTCCTTCGTGCTTTCTTTCCTTTATAAAAATTCTAAGTCACCTACTAAGTGTTCCATTGTTCTTGTTCACCAGGCGATCTAATGGCGCCCAAGAAAAGCGTTCCCAAGAAGAGCGCAGCTGGCTCATTGTCTCAACGAGCAACAAGGGAAAAGAGGTCGCCTCTGAATCCCCTATCCCTCAGTTTGGCCCCGTGGTGGAGGAGGAGGTCGTGGTCGGACCTGACGCATTCTTCAAGGCAGAGAGAATTGTCTCCAAGATTACGAGCCAAGGAAGGGTCAACAAGATAATGTTGTCCCACAACATTAAGGTCAGGACTGGCGCCCTCATTGCTCGACCTGCATACGAAGGGGAACGGAGCTACGCGCCACTCCAGGATGACTTTTCGACCTAGAGTGATGAGCACTTAAAGGCAGGGGCCTTCCTTCCCCTTGATCAATATTTTGCTGACTTCCTCAATTACGTGAAGTTGGCACCGTTTCAGCTCCCCCGAACTCATATCGACTGCTGGCGGGGTTGAAGTATCTTTTCTTGAAGCACGAGTGGGAGGTCCCCACCCCGACGGATATCCTTTACTTCTTCTGCCTCAAGGCCAGCCCGGAAGAACGAGGGCGAGGTGACGGGTTTTATTGTTTGACCCGATTCCCGAACTCGCTCGCAGTCATCGAGCTGCCCAGCCATCCCAACGACTATAAAGATTAATTCTTTATGTAGAATGGGTTTCGCATCTGCGAACATCGATACTTCAACCCTCCTCGTAAGTCTTCTTTCCTTTCTTAGCTCGCAAAATTATTCTCTTCGTATCTAGAGTCTTCTTGCGTCTGTATACTAACTGAGTAGTATTTTCATGCAGCCATTTTTGCGAGGACGGCCAAATCTGTGACCCTCGAGGGTCAGTATGATACTCCATCGAGGCTTCCGCCTAGCGAGAAGGATTACTGCCAGCTCATGTCCGATGACACGATGTTGGCGTATAAGTTAATTACTGAAGGCCAGACTCTATCCTTGAGAAGAACAGGGGCTAACTTCCCGGTAGTCTGTGAGTTCCCGCCAATCCCTGAAGGGGGTGCTGAGGCCGATGAAGGAGAGCTGTAGTTGCGAATTCTCTCGTTTTTCATCAATTAGGTCGAGAGACACGCTGAGCAACTCATCATTCCGCTCTTGGTAAAAGTTCTGGAGTCTGTGCGTGGTTATCTTTCTTTCTACGGGAAGGACGGCCTCACTTTCGAAAGTCAGGGAGAAAGGGGTGTGCCCCGTAGAAGTTCGGTGGGAGGTCCGGTACGCCCAGAGTACCTGCGGGAGCTGCTCAAGCCAGACTCCCTTGGCCTCGTCTAACCTTTTCTTAAGGCTTTCTTTGAGGGTCTTATTCACGAGCTCGACCTGCCCATTGGCTTGCAGGTAGGCAACCGAAGAGAAACTTTTAATTATGTCGTGCCTTTCACAGAACTCGGTGAAGAGATCGCTATCGAACTGAGTTCCATTATCCGATACAATCTTCTTGGGCAAATCTCTAGTGCACCCCGAGCTGAGTGTAGCATCAGCTCATATCTCGGGTGCTATGCTTTAAACATTCCCAGTTCATGCCTATCGCTTTGAATTCATCAGCTTGTGCTATTTACCAGGGGAATTGTGCTGCCTTTACAGAGGAAATATGGACTTATGGATCATCTATTACAGTTCTGGGTTAGCCAGCTGTATGCAAGCTGACTAAAAGACTCGTGCTGAATTGTAGGACATACAATGTTCAAAATAAGTTAGTCCTAAGATTAGTCAGTGCACATGATTTACACTGACTTTCCAATCTACGATATGATCTACTTACACATTGTAGTGTTATGTTCTTTCCAGAACATTAGTAAAGTAGATAAGATCGGATGTATTTGTTACATCGGACTGGACCGATATTGACAGTTGATAAGATAAGTAAACATACCATTATTATCTATTCTAGTCATATCATATAGTTGACCATAGGTCAATTCAATCTCAATTCTTAGTGGTTAGTATTCTAACTGATTGTATTATTTGAGTTCTTTGACTTGTTCGTTACCAGCTTACCCTACGAACTAGCCCATACTTACATCTTGGGAACTCGGTAGTATAATTGAGTGGGAGTGTTAATCATGGATATGAACTTCTATAGCTTCTGATGAAGAAGTGAAACGATGGTTTCCTTTTTGTTTGGTTCAAGGTGTTAAATGATTGAGATCTCATTTCAGCAATTAAATTAGTTTACTGAAATATCATTTACAAGGAACTAAGTGTTTTAAGGATAAAATACAATGATGGGTAAAACAATATTTTAGTCTTATCTCATTGTAGACCGTCTATAGAGGATTGAGTGACAATTATGGTTGTAACAATGGATAATTAATAGCATATCTATATTTGTTATAGAGCATTCTATGAATTCAAGAGTGCAATTCCAAGTCTTTAGTGGAGTCACGAGGAATTAATAAGTTAGTAAAAAAAAAATTTATCAAAAGGAAAATTTTATTGATCAACAAACTAGATACAACTAACAAAGGCTAGTAAAAACCACCTCAAAAGACTAACAAGTTACAAATTATTGACAAATTTGATCATTTGTCTTTCTCTAATAGTACAATGACGACCTATTAAGTTCTGCACTCCAGCCTTAACTGAAAATCTGATCAAGTTATCTATCTTATACACAAGCAAACAGCTCTTCTCAACCAGCATTGGTTCCTGTTCAGCCAGATGAGGTACACGGTAGCTGCACAAGCTGCATTAGCCACCAACGAACACTAACCTGTACGAGGCAAGGACAACCATTGAATCCAAGCCGCATACTGAACTGGCCAAGAAGCCCCTCGCAGCCACCCTTGAACAGACTGCAATACTTTCCTGGAGAAAGCACACTCAAAAAAGAGATGAGAATGACTTTCATCTTCTTGATAACAAATCGGGCAACTTAAAGAGGTGAGAGGAACATGACAGTGATGAAGCCAATCCCTTATGAGGAGTTTCTGGTTCACAGCAAGCCAAAGGATAAATTTGTGCTTAGGAACCGAGAGCCTACACCAAACTGCCTTCTCGTATTGCACCAAAATGTCAGGAAACACAATAGAATAAAGCTTTCCCAGCTGAAGCTTTCCATTCCTAACAGCAGCCTCCAAATCAGCTCTAGACAAAACATGACAGAATTTGATGATTTTCCTCCAATACCAGCTGGTATCATGCTTTAACAGATAATCCCATATTGAAACTCATTTTAAGTAAATATAATTGACCCATTTAACCCAAAGCATGTCCTGCTTGGAGGAAACAACCCAAATGAATTTAGCCAACATAATTTTATTCCAAGAAGAACTCTCCCTAAAACCCAATCCACCAAAACATTTTGGGCGACAGACATGCTCCCAAGAGATAAGATGAAGCTTGCTTCTGTTATCCTTCTCACCCCAAAGAAAGTTCCTACAAAGACAATCTATAGCTCTGATTACACTCTGTGGTAACAGAAAAATATTCATCCAATATGAACGAATCCCCAATAAAACAGAGTGAACTAACTGGACCCGACCAGCATAAGATAAATGGCGACTAGCCCAACCATTCAGCCGAATTCTCATTTTCTTAAGGATAACATCACAGTCAATAGCCCTCCATTTAGTAGGTCTCAACGGAACACCCAAATATTTCAAAGGGAATTTCCCTTCAAGCAAATTAGAACACTGCAGAAGAGGAACTTTATCCCCAGCAGCTATCCCTCCAATATACATTCTAGATTTGCTTTGATTAATAGAGAGGCCCGAGGACTTAGTAAATTCAATAAACACTTTCTGAATTATCATGACTGACCTCGGGTTGGCTTTGCAAAACAAGAGGAGATCGTCAGCAAAACAAAGACTAACAAGCTTTAGAGACTTACATAAAGGATGAAATCTGAAATCTTTCTCCATAGTAGCCTTTAACAGCAAACGAGTAAGATAATCCATCACCATAACAAACAATAAAGGCGATATTGGGTCTCCTTGTCTGAGACCTTTAGCTCTTTGAAAATGACCTTGAATGCTACCATTCATCATTAAAGAATAGGATGACCCCCTAAGGCAAACCATGACCCACCTAATAAATCTCATCGGAAAACAAAAAGCATGAAGGAGGTTTTCCAAAAAATCCCAGTCAATTGAGTCATACGCCTTGCTAATATCAATCTTCATAAGACACCGAGGGGAAATATTTTTCTATTGTATCCTTTAAGAAAGTCTTGAAGAATAAGCACATTATGAGCAAGAGAGCGATGCTTGATAAAAGCCCCCTGATTCTGATTAATCAATGAAGGAAGAACAGATTTTAGCCTATTGCACAACATTTTGGATATGCATTTGTATATAGTATTGCAACAAGCAATAGGTCTAAAATCAGTAGCATTTACTGGCTGGTCCACTTTCGGGATAAGAGATATGAGAGTATTGTTTAAAGACTGAATAATGCAAGCTGAGTCAAAAAAATCAAGGACAGTGAATGCAATTTCCTTGCCAATATCCTTCCATAATGCTTTGAAAAATCCCGCCCCATACCCATCCGGACCTGGGCTTTTAAGTGAGTGTATACTAAACATAGCTGCTTTAACCTCAAGGACAGTGAACGGCTTGATCAAACTCAGCTGGCCTTCACTACTCAACACCGAACCATATCCAATAGCTTGAACATCAATAATACGCGTAGCCTGGCTAGCTATACCCAGAAAACTCTTAAAATGCTGCAGAAAGTGACTAGTAACTTTAGTATAATCATCCACAACATGCACTTCATCAGACACATAGGATACAATCCTATTAGCTAATTTCCTCTTCTTTAAACTAGCATGAAAAAACGAAGAGTTGTCATCGCCAAAGTGTAACCAGTCTATTTTACTCTTTTGGTAGAGGAAACTAGCATACAAATCTCCTGCCTCTTAAAATCCAGAAAAGCTTCACGATCTTCATTACACAACCTGCTATTGGACGGATCAGCAAAGCAGTTAGAATGGGCCTGTTGATATAATCTTTTGCTTCTCTCATAGTTACAAGCTACATCCCCCATAACCTTCCAGTTAAATGCCTTCAAGACATGCTTAAGACAGGTAAGTTTCCAGCTGATTTGCTCTAAACCTCTGCCATTATACATTAACTTTTTCGCCCAGTTAGCTAAAACTGTTTCCCTAAATTGAGGATGAGAGATCCACATGTTGTAAAATCGAAATGGATTCACCCCAACCCTTAGAGCAGGAAGATGTTTAATCAGAATAAAAGAATGATCTAACATAACCTCCCATTGAGAACAAGCAGAGACTAAAGGATAATCATCCAGCCAAGCTTCATTAACAAAAACCCTATCCAACTTGGAAAAAATACGAGCCCCTCCTTCTTGATTATTAGACCAAGTGTAAAATGACCCCATAACCTTCATTTCCTCAACTAAACCAAGATCAAGCCACTGTCTAGCATCCTCCATTTCTTTCATTGTGATAGGTCTGCCTCCCATTCTGTCATTTGAAGCAAAAACAGCATTAAAATCCCCAAGAATAATCCAAGCTTTAATAGGCCATTGCAAATGGGACAAATCATTCCATAAAGTTCTCCTAGTCTCCAAACAATTAGAGCCATAAACAATTGTAAGACAAAAACCAAGTTTATTGTATAATCTAACTTGACAGTGTAATAATTGGGCACTTTCCTGGATCACTTCAATATGCACCAACTTAGCTTTCCAAATCAATAAAATTCTACCCTCCAATGTTTCACTACTGTAATACTCCCAACCAAAAAAAGTAGAACTCATAACTTCTTTTATTTTCACTCCCTTGATTTTAGTTTCAAGAAGAGCCCCAATCCCAACTTTATTCAATCTACAAACATCAAGAACCATCTTCTGTTTATTCAACTTACTCAGCCCTCTAACATTCCAACTCATTATGTTGCTGCAATCCATACTTGTCTGGTATGGTTGGGAATGTAGATACTGGTTTCTGATACTCCTGAAGTACACTAAACTGGTTCATGATCTGCTTAACTGAAGTCTGGACTCCTTGCCTCTTAACTCTAGTAGTTTTCGGAGAAATCCAATGAGCCTCTACGGGATTAGTATATGGCTGAACAGCAGCTAATTAAGTAGAATTTATCTGATGAACTGAACCAGGAGCAATCAGACTTACAGGTTTCTCAGCCTCAGGTTTCTCTTCATTCGGGTGTTCAGGTTTCTCTGCCTCAGTTTTTCCTGCATTCGGACTGCCATGTTTCTCTTCCTTATGCTTCAATTCTTTCTGCCTCCAAACAGCTTCAAAGACATACTTACACGATGTTACTGAGTGTCCCAATTTCTTACAATTAGTACACTTTGTTGGCAACCATTCATATTCTATAAGTTGTTCCATAATTTGACCCCTCTCATTGAAATAACTAATGAATTTCGGAAGAGTATCAGCTATCTCCATCTCAACTAAGCAAATTTTATCATTGACCGATCCTTGGTTATTTTGTCAATCATTATAGGCTTACCTATTGTGCTAACCAGAGCACTTAAACAATTCACTCCCCAGTATTGCAATCCTAGATCAGGTAACCGGATCCACACAGGCACTGATTTAATGGACTTCAAGGATTCAATATCAGTAGTCCATGGACGGAGAACAACTGGTTTCTTATCAAAATGCACCACACCTGACTCCAAAACCAGATCACGCATTTCTTCATCTCTAAATTTCACCATAGTAAAACCAGCATTCATTCGGGCAACACTCACAATGCCGAGCTTACCCCAAATCTGTTTGATAAACCCTTCAAAAAATGCCAGAGGTGGATTAGCACCAATCACCACACATATCAAAGCTGATTTCTAGAATGAAGCTTCCACTTCAATCTCCTCCATATCCAATTTCGCAATTATCTGACCATCCTTCTGAAAAGGTTCCGAATAATGAAGCTTTGTACATCCATGTGACGGAAGTGTTTCCCGAAATTTTGCCCAGGTTTCCTTGGCTGATTCCTGGAAAGATTGCTCCTCAACCTCTGCAGCCCAAGTCATTTTATCATGGTCCTTGCCTAACTCGCAACCCTCCTTCGAATCATCACCCGAATCCCTAGCATCATGCTCTTGTTCTTCTTTAATCCCTCAGCCTTCAATGTCTTCTATCACAGATCGTTGTTGCTCATTATCTTCTCCATTGGATGAAGGGAGCTCCGATGCAATGACTAGTTTTGCAAGCTTCGGCCCAATTTTTTTCCTCCTCGCCATGGAAGAGAAAGAACCTAAGTATCACGCTTATTTTGAGTATATTTTACACGCTCAGTTTTTGCTAATAAGTTAGTAAATTTATTTGTTAGATTTATGATAACTTATTGGAGCTTGATTTCATAGGCCCATGGTCCCCATTTTACCTTGGATAAAATCATCTGGATAGTCTCAATTAATTGATTTAATTATCAAAGTTGGCCAGGTCAATTTTGGATAGTTTCACAGAGTTATGTAATTTTGAGAAGAAAAGATAAATTAGGACAGATTTATTAATTAAGATAAATTGGTATCTAAATTAATAAATAAGTTTAAATCAAGGTTCAAATTATTTATTTGATAAAGGATTTAAATAATTATTTAATTAATTAAATCAATAGAAAATAATACAGACCTTGATTTTAAGTCCAATGGGCTTATAATCAAATGAGAAATTTCACAGGCCTAATGCCCATGATAATTTCGACCTAGGGCTTCAAATTGGCCATTATTTTATTGATTTTTTAATTAAATTAAATGGCCTAATTGAGTCTATAAAAGGAGTGCCTAGAGAGAAGTCAAAACATAAGTTCTGGCAAGTACATAAGTTCATAAGTAAGATTTTCTTATAGTTTTTAGATTCTCTTTGAACACAAGTCCTTTTCTAAGCCTCTTAGTTATTTTCTCTTATTCTCTCTGTATCTATCTCATGTGTTGAGAATTTCCCACTCTAGTCTAGGTGATTCTAAGGATACTTTGGAAGACTGTGAAGAAAATTGAAGATCGGTTCAGTTTCTTGATAATACTCTGCGACAGAAAGGATACAAGGGTTAGAGAAACTGAAGGAATGACTCATTCATTCCACTGCGTATATTGTAAGTATTCTTATCGTCGTTTCTCTTTGAATTCAATTTTAGAAACATGTTCTAGGTTATCTGTAACGACCCAAACTCGCTAATAAGGCTTAAGGGCCTTGATTAGTATGCCAGGAGGGCATTGCTGGAATAATTGTGATTTAATGAGTAATTATATGTTTAATATTGTTTATATGATAATTGATTGTATTATGTGGTAATATGATATGTGATATATGTGAGAACCACATTATTATGTGGGCAGGTTCGTTGAGCATGACTCAAGACGATTCTAGGGTCAGATAGCGGGAAAAGTCACAATGAGATTTAAGTTATGACTTTGGAGAAGTCGGGGATATTTTTAGATGGCGGATAGTGATTTGGGTTATCGGGACATGAAAATAAATATATGGAATATATTTGAGGTTAGGATGTCTAGGTGGGAATAATGGGGGATTTTACCATTTTGGCCTCGGGGACGGTTCCGGCACCCCGAGCCTCGGGATTAACTTAATAGATAAGTTGGACTTAAGGAATCCTTTAGAAGAAAAATAAACTGACTAAACACTTAGACTCTTTCTCTCTCTCACGCTCAAGGAAACACAGAGGAAACCAAGGGAAACTAGCTGGGATTTCTGAGTTTGGTGGTGAGAATTTGAAGGTCTAGCTCAGGGAGTTATCAAGCACTAGAACAGGGATTAAGGTAAGCATCTAACTCTGTTTTCTGTGGTTGAATTATGAGTTTTAGCTGGGTTTTAGTTAAGTGCTGAAACAAGTTTAGTTGTGATGTTCTAAGGCTGAATTAAGAGGGGAAACATGGGAGCTTAGCTTGGTCACAGCTTGGTGAAGTGATTCTACAGCAAAGGTGAGTTTCAACCCCTGGTTTAGAGGCTTTAAATTGAGTTTGATGGCTGGTTTGTGTGTGTTTTAGCACTTGGGTTTCAGAAATTGAAAGGAAGAGATTGGAGTGTGTTAGGCAGTGTTTTCTTGGGAATTATGCTGTTTAGATCATGCTAAAGAGGTTGGGAATTAATTGGTTAAGAGTTGGGGAGTTTTGGGATGGTTTAAGGTGAGGTTTTGAGCTTTGAAATGGTGCAAAATCTGGGTTCGAAGAGGAGGGCCGCGGCTCTGTTCTAGAGCGCTGCGGCTCTAGCATGCAAGGAAGCCAAGGGGGCTCGACCAAGGGGGCGCGCCGCGGCGCCCAAGGCAAGGGTCGCGGCGCGTGTGTGGTTCAGTGAGGGAATAGGCTCTGTTTTGAGGAAGGGCTGCGGCTAGGCTTTGGGGGCCGCAGCCCTTGGTTGCACACTTGGGATTTTGAGGGTTTTTTGCATGGGAGAGTGGTCTTGGGTGCTCGGGTTTGGTTTCACCACCGTGCTTGGTGGAATTAGGAGTCCCGGGAGTTAGTTTTGTAACTGGAAACCTATATTTGATTATTTATGAAACCCTATGCTTTGGTTGTGGCTAGGTGATAAAAGCTTAGGCTCGGGAACGGGTCGTGCTTGAGGGGCGTTGCTCGTAATTCGATAATCGTACAGACTAAAGGTAAGAAAACTGCACCCGGTTGAATATATGTGACGGGACTAAGGGCTCCCTATTGTAGAAGCTTGAAAAGATGGTATTATGCCATGCAAGCCATTTAGTGAACCAACGGCCTAAGGGTGCCAAGGGTTTCACTAGCGCACAGGGCGCGACTTGGACACTGGTATCCGAGGACAGCTTATTATGCACTGAGCTTGGTTTAAGCGGGCCAGAGTCAGTGGGTTAAACAGAGGGTGCGGCCTAAGTCGTCGGCCCTGAATATTATGTGATATGAATGTTATGTGTAATAGAATGTATCATGGATTGGATTGTATATGCTGATTATCTGTTGTGGATTTTCTGATAAGTATACATGCTTACTGAGCTATTTGTCTGTTGTTATTGTTTGAGTTACCTGTGATGTTTTCTTGCTGGGCCTTGGCTCACGGGTGCTACGTGGTGCAGGTAAAGGCAAGGGCAAGTTAGATCAGCCTTGACTGGAGAGCTCAGCGAGCGGAATGTACATAGCCAGGTGCTCGGCCGCCACGGTTGAGGTTTAGGCAAGAACGCGGAACCTAAAGACCGTTTGTTTTGCCTTAGTATGGCTAGCAGTTATTTATGTACTTTTGGGAGTCTGTAAACTTATCTTAACTTTGTTTTGTATGGGATCCCATGTTTACCACAGTTTAAATATATGAAATGAGTCTTTTGAGACCAAAACCCTTTTAACCATAGATCTCACATGTTTAGAAGCATGTTTTCAAATTAATGACTTGATTAGCAAGTCCTGCACTTATATAAGTACACAGTGTAACGGTCTTGGCTATCCAGAGTGTTACATTATCTCATATTAATTTGTTTAATATTAGATCTACATGAAAATAAATAAAGATCCTGTATAAGTTTCCCAACAATTATCTTAGTGCATTTGATCTCCTAGAGCCTGAGTCATTGGGACTCGAGGATACAGAATGACATTAAAGTTACTCATGAGGACAACGAGCCTACGAAGCAACCCTAAATGCCCAAAGTTTCGGTAATAAGATAAAAACCTTAAAACCCTATAATGTAATAGACCTCCTAAGGCCTGAGTTGTTGGGAGTCGAGAGTGTAGGACCATTAAGTGTTCCACTTGACACGACATTAAAGTTACTCCCAAGGACTACGAGCCTGGGGAACAACACTAAACGCCCAAAGTGCCTAAAAGCTAAGAGAAAGATCTTCAAGCTCTAAGTATAATGGATTGCCTAAGGCCCGAGTTGTTGGGGCTCAAGGGCATAGGACTGCCTTAAGTGCTCTCACTTGACCTCGCACTAAAAGTTATTCCTGTGGAAACAACACTAAGTGCCAAAACTTGTCTAAATACTAAGAGAATTTGATAAAGACTCGAGCCACCAAGACTAAAGCACAAGACCTAAGTCTCTAAGACTTAAGGCCCACAAATTGTGGATAGGTTGAGGTTTCAAACTCTCATGGTGTTATGCTACATTGAGTTACGTTAAAACTCAGCCATATTAGTAATACCAAATTGCATAATTACTAAATATTAACATGTTAGTAAAGAAGTAATGACGGCAAGAAAAGTAGTGCAAGCTCCATGAAAGTTAAAAGTATTTACAATGGTGCTTGGGGGCTAGAGCATTAGATTGTTTATACCCCTAATAAAAAAAGGCACGTAAGCCTAATTAATGAAAACAAAGGAAAGAAAAACAAAATCACTTCGGACCCTCGTCCGAAGGAACTTCCGCTACCACTCTCAGGAGCCCGGCCAGCCGCCGCAACTTCCTTCTCCTAGGCTGCTGATATGATAGATTTTTAATACTTTTTAGTTTTATTATTATTTTTATTTTATATTTTTTAGTTCTATTTATGTGTGATTTTTGTATTTTTCAGGTTGTCATTTGTTGCATGGATATTTGAGAAATATTTCAAAATTTATTTGAAATGTTATCTTCAATCAAGAGAAAAACAATAGAATATATTTATTTGAATTGATTGGAGAAAATAAAGGAGAATTCAAACTTAAATTGTTGGAAAAATCTGAGATAGTTTCGGTATTTTGACCATATCTCCCCACTCATTTATCTGATTTATGTGTTCTTAGGGGCATTGGAAAGCTTATTCAAAGCCTTACAAAAGCTTTGTTGACTGGTGTTTACCCAAAAATGACTGTTGATGACGTGACAAGGATTTCTCACACGTGGTTGACGCATGGCGGAGTCAAAATAAGGAGGTGTTGTTCGATGATCGACCAGCTACACATTGCTTCACCATACTTCACAATTAGATACGACCAGTCTGGTCGTATGATTCAGTTTATTTCATTTAAAGATTGTAATCTTATAATAATTACGTTGATTATTTCCTCTTTATTACCTTGATACACGAATATTAAGGAAAGTTAAGGTCCTTTGACCCATGTAACCCCCCTTGAGCCTATAAATATGCATGAAATAGCTCAAGGAAGTGACTTTTTGGCTTTTTTATCTTTTTCCTGAATACTGAGAGAAAAAGCATACAGTGCGATTATCCTCCAAATAGTTGTATTTCCCCTAAGGCTTGTGAAACTCAAGAACCCTAGTTCTTTGATCACGGCATTGGGATTCAATATTAATAATAGCTCTAAGTGGACGTAGGTCATTACCATTCATTGGGCCGAACCACTATAAATCGTTTGTGTCTATTCTTTACCATTAGATTACATTTTTTATTATTATCACATTTCTTGTCGTATTCTTGACTCCATGTCGTTGGCCAAATCAAGGGTCAACATTCTGGTGCTTTCATTGAGAGATTGATCAAGAAGTTGTAGGAGAATCTAATGGCAAAGACATCTAAGAAAGCTAGACCGGCTGTTGTTACTGTATCATCTCAACCTCCTCCTCCAAATGTGGCAGAGTATGAACCACATTTAGAGTTTGAAGAGGAGGAGTTGGATACGGAAACATTGAGGGCAACACTGGGGGTGTTGTAGGATGAGTTGTCCAATCTGAGGGCCAATCAGGAGAACGCAGTGAAGACAATGGCGCTGCAGTAGAGAGAAATTGAATGTCAGCACCAGAAGCTGAGTGAGCGGCAGGCAGACATGGATCGTCGGCAAAGGGATGCCATGGCCACTCTCGAAGCAGCCATTCAATTAGATAGAGGACAGGCTACGCCAGCCTCTCAGCCGGATCTGCCACCGAGCACGCCACCACAGCGAGCTCCCAATCCCAATCCTCCACTCCAGCCGGCAAGCCCTCAGAGGCCAAAGCAACTGCCTGTGGCTCAGGATGATGTCCAAATTTGGGATCCTAAGCAGCAGCCTCCATATCAAGCTAGTCGAGGCAATCCCCTGTGCCAGAGGCAGAATAGGGTCGGGCAACCGCCTCGCAGCCCTAGACACCCGGAGGACGAAGAGCCAAATCCACCGAGCAGGGGACAACATCCTTCTGCCAACAGAAGGAACAATGAGTCAGGCTTTGTAGTCAGGGCCCCCCCACGGCATAATAATGCACGGGGACCCAACGACCAGCGCAAGCCTCCCCCTGACGCTCGAGAAATTCCAGCCCAAGGAGGAAATAGCGTGAATAGCCGGTCACGCCGTAGTCGGCCCCAGTTTAGAGATGGCTACGATTATAATGAAGCCGACTCTGGCAAAGGGAATGCTGGTCAGAGGAATGAGGAAAGAGGTGGAGGCAGAAGCCCCCCACCTAGAGAAAATAGGCTTGCTAGCCATAACGCTGGGGGGCAACCCAGGCATCATAACGTCTTTGATCGGCTAGGAGTTAGCGAGCAGAGACGCAGGGATGATGATTTAAGGGACGTACTCAATGACCATCGTGAGAGGCACGATGAGTACGCTCCCCCGGCACCGGTCACCCCAGCGATCCCAGAAGCGGTTCAGGCTCAGATTGATGCTCTGAACCAGGCAGTACAACAACTGGTCGGGGGTCGAACGTCCCACATAGAATACGATCGGAGGAGGAGCACTCCGTTCGGGCAAAGGATTGCTGTGGCTGAAACCCCCAGTAAATTCAAGTTGCCAACACTGCCAAACTTTGATGGGTACGGAGACCCAGTATCTCACATCAACAAATTTGAGATACAAATGGATATATAGAAAGTACCAGAAGATGCCCGCTGCAGGATCTTCCCCGCGACACTATCTGACACCACTCAGGAGTGGTTCTTTAAGTTCCCTCCTACTAGTACAGTATCCTGAGAGATGTTCGTGAAGGAATTTTACGGAAAATTCTATGCAAGTCGCGTACACCCCACAGAGGCCAACCAGCTGGTCGAGATACGCCAGAAGGAGGGAGAGCCCTTGAAGGAGTATGTCCAGAGCTTTATGCAAGTAACGACTAGAGCCAAGACCATGGGTGACGAAGGCAAGATGATGGCCCTAACTGCTGGGGTTAGGCGCCACTCCCCCCTCTGGAGTAGCCTAAGAAAGAATGGGGTAAGAAGTACCTAGGAGTTTTTGGATCGAGCTGATCGATATATCAAGCTTGAGGACGCGATTGCCAATGAGGGAAAATCGCCAACGAAGGACAAGGAGCCAAAGGAAGAACCTGCCAAGGCCGCTAATGGGTCGGAGAAGCCCAATGGCAATGGGAACGGAAATGGTAGGAATGGTGGAAACCGGGCGAGCAATGAGCCCTCAGCTTCTAAGAATAAATGCCCCAAAGGCAATCGATATGAGCCAAGATTCACCAACTACACGGCCCTTGTCGAAAGTCGAGCGGAAGTCTACCAGGCGACCAGCTCTAACGTGCCTTATAAGCGACCCACGCCTATAAGGAAAGATATCTCTAAGAGAGATATGATGAAATTCTGTCATTTTCACAATGACTACAGGCACAACGCTAATGAATGCAACCAATTGAAAGATGAAATTGAGTTCCTAATTAGGCAGGAACATCTAAGGAGATATATGCAAGCTGAAGGAGGGTCTCAGCGAGAGGCTCAAGGTGGCAACGAGCAGGCACCTGCACGCCAGCGTTCTCCACCTTTACAGCCAGCTCCTATGGTAGGCACTTTACTCACCATCTGCAGTGGCCCACACCTTGCAGGGGATAGTGGAAAAGCAAGGGAACGATACGCTCAAACCCTACGCCATGACCAGGACATCGAGATGATGAGTGTGGAGGATCGAGCACCAAAGAAGGCTCGAACAGAGGAGGAATTAATAACCTTCTCTGAAGACGATGCCCAGCACGTATGATTCCCGCACTCCGATCTGCTGGTTGTGGACGTGCAAATCACCAACATGATGGTGAAGAGGGTGTTGGTTGACACAGGAAGCTTGGTCAACATCCTATACAAGTCTTCACTGGAGAGAATGAAGCTGTCCGTCAAGGACCTGGAGCCATGCAACCAATCCATCTATGGTTTTTCCAGCGAAGGGCTCGCCCCAACTAGGTCGATTAGGCTTCCAGTTACAGCAGGTACTGCACCTGTTAACAGAACATTACTCACTACTTTCATAGTAGTTGATTGTCCTTTGGCATATAATGTTGTAATTAAGAGGCCAATTCTGGTCGACTTGCGAGCCGTCACTTCAATATGGCACCTTGCCATGAAATTCCCAACAGACACAGGGGTAGGATGCGTGTTGGGAAATCAGCGGGAAGCGAGGAAGTGCTACAACACCTCGATAACTAAGGCGAAGAAAGGTATATCGAGGGAAGTTCCTGGAAAAGAGTTGTAAATGGCAGTTGATGTACAAACCCAATCAGGTGATAATGTCACCAAATAGGGCGTTGCCCAAAGTGAGGATAGAGATTTAGATCCTCACTTTGGGGATTTTGACGAAGAGATAGGACCCATCGAGGACCTTGAAGAGGCCCAACTCGATGAAGAAAATCCGACCAGGGTTGTGAAAGTCGGTAAAAACTTAGAGACAACAACAAAACGAGCACTGGTGGAATTTTTGAAGGAAAATCAGGAGGTCTTTGCCTGGTCGCATAAAGACATGGTTGGAAAAGACCCTACAGTCATTAGCCATGTCCTTAATATAGACAAAAATTTTCCACCGATACAACAAAAAAGGAGGCTGCTCGACAAAGATAGATCAAAGGCCTTGAAAGAAGAAGTCGAGAAGCTTAAGGAAAATGGATTCATCAGGGTAGCGTTTTATCCATCGTGGGTCTCTAATCCCGTGCTAGTTCCGAAGCCGAATGGCAAATGGCGATCATGAGTGGATTTCACAGACCTTAATAAAGCCTGTCCTAAGGATTGTTTCCCACTCCCCAAGATCGACCAACTAGTCGATGCCACTGCAGGGCACGAGATTCTCTCATTCATGGATGCATACTCCGAGTATAATCGGAATAGTATGCATCCTCCTGATGAGGATCACACTAGCTTTCGGACTGACACAGGGCTTTACTGTTACAAAGTAATGCCCTTCGGTTTGGAAAACGTTGGTGCGACTTACCAGTGACTGGTCAACCACATGTTTAGGGGGCTGATCAGCACAAACATGGAGGTTTATGTTGACGACATTCTGGTTAAGTCAAAGAAGGCAGAAGGGAATATAGGGGACTTGCAAGAATGCTTCAACGTCTTGAACAAATATCAGATGAAATTGAATCCCCTCAAATGCTCCTTCGGAGTAGGATCAGGGAATTTCTTGGGATTCATAGTGAACTCACAAGGAATCGAGGCTAATCCCAAGAAGATCAAGGCCCTGGTCGATATGAAATCGCCAACAAAGATCAAAGATGTTCAAAGTTTAACCGGGAGGATTGTTACTCTAAGTAGATTCATTTCCAAATCAATGGACAAGTGTGTCCCATTTTTTAATCTACTCAGAGGCAACAAGAAATTAAAATGGATGGAGGAGTGCAAGCAGGCATTTCAAGCCTTGAAGACTCACATGGCGCAACCACCAATTCTATCGAAGCCAGTCGATAAGGAAACTTTGTTCATCTACTTGGCGATCACAGAATATGCTGCTAGCGCTGTCTTAGTAAAAGAAGAAGAAGGCATGCAGAAGGATGTTTATTATGTAAGCAAGAGGCTAATTGGAGCGGAGCTGCGATACCCGCCTATTAAAAAATTAGCCTATTGCCTAATTTTAGCCTCTAGGAAGTTGCGGCCCTACTTTCAAGCTCACCCAATCACGGTTCAAATCGACCAGCCTCTACGGCAAGTTCTACAAAAGCCAGAAGCCACATCAAGATTATTGAAATGGGCGGTCGAACTTGGGTAGTTCGATATCTCTTACTTGCCACGAGCAGCAATAAAAGGGGCAAGCCTTAGCTGACTTCATCGCAGAGTTCACTGGGCTTCCAGATAACGAGCATTCAGAAACACCTGAAGAGCCTGAGCCTCAAAACTGAGCTCCCTCATGGAAGTTATTTACAGACAGCTCCTCTAATGAACATCACGCAGAAGCAGGTGTGATTCTGATAACGCCTGAGGAGCATCGATTTCACTGCGCAATCAGGTTTGACTTCACTGCTTCTAACAACGAGGCTGAGTATGAAGCATTGCTCGCCGGGTTACGATTGGCCAGGGACATGAACATAAAGGCACTTGACATCTACAGTGACTCTCAGCTGGTGGTAAATCAGGTCAGGGGAGAGTACCAGGCCCGTGGCTTAAAGATGGTTGCTTACTTAAACAAAACAAAGGATCTATTAGCGCAGTTTGACAAGTACACCCTTCAGCAAGTACCTCGCGACCAGAATTCAAACGTTGATGCTTTGGCCAAATTAGCAAGTGCGAAGGATGATAATACTCTGAACATAGTGCCAGTTGAATGGCTGTCTATGCCAAGCATCCAAATAGAGGAGATTACTTTGGTGATCCAGGTGGCGGATACATGGACGGCACCATATATAGAGTATATGACACAAGGCGTGTTACCAACTGACAGAAACAAAGCCAGGACCCTTCAGCGGCAGGCCGCTAGGTATATCCTGGTCGATGGAATCTTGTACCGAAGGGGATACTCGATGCCACTCCTCAGATGTATTTCGAAAGAGAAGGCCAAAGAATTGATGAAAGAGGTACACGAAGGCTTTTGTGGGGACCATGCTAGGGGGAGAAGCTTATCAAAAAAGATCCTGAGGCAAGGGTACTTTTGGCCAATAATGAATTAAGACTCGATGGAATTTGTGCAGAGGTGCGACAAGTGCCAGAGGTTCTCCAAAATCCCATGAGCAGCCCCTAATGAGCTAAAACAGATGCAAAGTTCGTGGCCGTTCGTAGTCTGGGTATAGACTTGATTGAATCTCTACCCACAGGAAAGGGCAACGTCAAGTATGTTGTGGTTGTTGTCAATTACTTCACTAAATGGGTCGAAGCTGAGCCACTTGCAACCATAACGACCAAGAAAGTGCTGGATTTTGTGGTCAAAAACATCATATGCCGCTATGGATAGCCAAGGAAAATTGTCTCAGACAACGGCACGCAGTTTGATAGTGATCTGTTCACGGATTTTTGCGAACGACATGGAATTATCAAGAGCTTTTATTCAGTCGCTCATCCCCAAGAAAATGGACAAGTCGAAGCAGTCAATAAAACGCTAAAGGATACTCTGAAGAAAAGACTTGAAGAAGCTAAGGGGGCATGGCCAGAACAATTGCCTGAAGTCCTTTGGTCATACAGAACTTCCCACCGAACAGCAACAGGCCATACCCCATTTTCCTTGGCTTATGGGTATGAGGCTATGTTGCCTGTTGAGTTAGATCCGCCTTCGCATCGCAGAATAACGTACGATCAAGGCTCGAATAGCCAACTATTGATGGAATCCCTGGACTTAATCGATGAGAAGCATGAGCAAGCCCAACTCCGAGTAGCTGCTTACCAGCAAAAAGTCACCCGGTATTTCAATTCTAAAGTGCATGAAAGGAAATTCAATGTCGAAGATCTAGTTCTTCGAAGAGTTTTCCTAAACACCCGCGACCAGGCTGCTGGAGTACTCGGACCTAATTGGGAAAGACCGTACCAGATTGAAGAATTCCTCTATCCAGGCACCTATAAACTTGCTCGCTTAAATGGAGATCTCATTCCTCGCTATTGGAATGGAGAACACCTGTGCAAGTACTATCAATAAGCAATTCTTCTTAAAGAATTGGCTTGTATTAATTTTACTTTTTACAAGTTGTGAAAAAGGGTTGGTCATTTTATGTGACTAATCGCTTATAAGTGTATGATTTTATTGATCACTCGTACAGACACGTTTTGTCCATTTATTACGAGAAATATAAGGGACTGTGCGCGGCCAGTCATTCTTGCCAATTATTGTATCTATTACAAGTATTTGCTCATTACGTGTGTCGTTTTGCTGTATTACCATTTTAATTCCTTTGCTTCGAGCAGTAATGTTTGAACAGGTTTTGGTCAAGGCAAGTGACCAAGGACCTAAAGCTCCTCAATCACTTGGGGGCATATAAGGCATCTAGTAAGCAAAGCATATCTAAAGGTATGTAAACACATGAGCAAAATAAGTGAAAGCATGCTAAGGTACTTAGAGTATTTTTCAAAATTTGTATTTTGTTAAATCAAACCAAAGTATTATGCTAGGTTCGGTCATGTGAACAAATGTTATGATAAAATGCAAATATTATAATATCTAGAGGAATTCCTTTACACCGCGAGCAGTCGCTGCTCGGATGTAATTTTTTGTTAAAAGTAAAAGCTGCCCATGCAGCAATAAAATTTTGTAATTAAAAAAGTAATTGTCTTTACATCACGACCCGTAGGTCGTGTATCCAAAAGATAGAAAGAAAAAAGGAAAAAAGACTATGAGGCTGGAGGGTCTTGAGGAGCGTCCTGGTCGACAGCAGCGCCAGCTTCATTATCTACGCCATCTATCCCTGTTTCCAGGGAAATCTCTGGGGAAGCAGGAATTCTAGACCTTTCTTCTTCCTTCAGGCAAATGGCGCACTAGGACATTAGAGTCCGTCTCAAGCACTCAAACAGGTAGCTGAAGTTGGCCTTTCAGTTGTGCTTCCAAAACTCGTAGAAGCAAAGGTGGGTGGCTTCCTTGTACTTCTCCAAGTTTTTGTCTTCAGTTTCCTCAAGCTCCTTCACGTGCCTTTCCAGCTCCTCTGTCTCCTGTCTGCTCGCAATCAGATCGAGCTCAAGTTGTTTGGATTGTTGGTAATTGAGTTTGGCGCTTTCCCTGAATTTTTCTTTATCTTCTTTGGCTTTCTTCAGGGCATCCCGGCTTTCCAACAGCTCCTCGGTCAGCGTGGATTTTTGCTCGAGCAGTTCATCATTCATCTTGGTCAGCTCCACGTTTTTCTCGAGCAGTTCGCCGTTCTGCTTGGCCAGCTCAGTGTTCTTCTCGAGCAGGTCAGCATTTTTCCCCTCGAGTGCTTTCATGGCCTCAGTGAGCTTGGTGTCGAAGTTTTTGGTCTGGGACACCATTGCACCCGCACAACGCCAGCCAGCAGTCATGGTCAGAAATCCCTGCAACCAGATGAAAAGAATAAGGCGAGGGCAGAAAATCAAAAGTAAATTACTCAGTAACAAAAAGCAACTTACACTGACTATCTCATTCAACCCTCAATTTAGTATTTGGTCGGTCTCCATGGAGATGGTGCCATCGATGGCCTCTTGACTACGTTTGTGTTTGGAAAGCTTGTATATTCTCTCCTTGGCTGAGCTGACCATGGTGTTGGATAGGGAGCCTTCGGGCTGAGTGCGATGTGTCTGGTTAGAAGGTGCCGAAGGAGTGGGATGCTGATCGACCAGTGCTGCAGGAGTGGAATGCTGGTCGGCCGGTGGCGTTGAGGCCGACTGGGCAAGTGGAGACGGAGGTGGCATGTTTTCCTTCTAAGGAACAGCTTCTGAAGGACCCACGGTCTGGGCCTTCTTTGAGGCAGTTTTGCTGCTCTCTCCCCGAGTCCTCTTGTTGTCTTTCTTCCTGCCTAAGGAAGCAGCAGCGGCCTTGTAATATTCAAATACGTCTTCAAATGACATATCTGCACAAAAGGAAACAATACGAGCAGTGAGACAAGATATATAGATGGAACTAAAAAAGAAAGTAAGGAGATTATAAGTAAAGTACCCGTGCTACAACTACTGGTCGCTACATTACTTACTGAACTACATACTGCCTGGAAGAAATCTGAATTTAAGTTTGGAGTATACTTAAAGTTGTTTTCCCCGTCAAACAAGTGACAGGAAATTGGAAAACTATCTAAGAATGAGAAAACAGTACCGTTCTCATCCGAGGACTCGTCAATGGGAGCAGAGGGTTCGGTAGCTTTCTTTTTTCCCTCTCCTAGTGGATCTGGAGGAGCAGCAGCTCGCGGGGTGCTGGAGTGTTCCTGATTGTCACTCCAGGTGTCTTCCTCCTTTGAGGTTGCGACACGTCTGGGTCTTGCTCGGGAATCTCCTCGCCGGTGGCACTCCTCGCTATTGACTCCCTCACATCCTGGTGAGGTGCCAATAGCCTGATCAGCCTCAAGTTAGCCTCTGTGACCAGATGCTTGACGCTCTTCTCTATGTCAGTCATGCTGGCCAAGAGTGCTAATCGGAATTCCATGTCTGGAGTGGGAGCCGGTTGCAGCCATGGGCCTGAAAGGCACTAAAAATCTAAGGGAAATGAAAGAAGAAATAAAGAAAAATAAATGACCAGAGGAGTTAAAATATTACCTCCTTGGGTGAAGGCCAGATGGTTGGCAACCATGTCTGTAGTCAGAAAGTACTCCAGATGGTACTTCCCCACATTGGATATAAAGGTTGTATCACTCCGGAAAGTTCGGGACGTTTCCTGGTGACAGAAGTGGAAGAACCCCATGTTTTCTTGATTGGGGTTGGATTTTAGGTCGAACAGATAGTTGACCTCGTGTGGTGTGGGGACAGGCCATTTCTTATGGCTATAAAGGATATAGAGTGCAGAGAGCATTCTATACCCGTTTGGGGTTATTTGGAAAGGAGCGACCCCAAAGTAGTTGGCCACTCCTTGGAAAAAAGGATGGAGAGGCAGGATCGCTCCTGCCTCAATGTAATATCTCGACCAGGTGCTATAGGCGCCTCCAGGCAGATTCGCCCATTGGTCTCTAGTAGGTTGGACTAGGGTCACCCCAGGAAGTCTGTATTTTTTAATGTAATTGACAATCATCCTGACTGTTACTCGGCTAGGAGGGGCAACATACCATTCAACATCTGGTTGAATGGCGTTTTGAAGTTGGGCTTGAGTTTGGATAGCAGGGTCGCGGGTGTTTTCTTCCTGACCACTGGTCGAAGGAGTTTCAGCCCGAGGAGTAGGCTAATTTAAAGGAGAAGCGAACAGTTTCCTTTTCTGGGCTTTGGATTTTACTCGACCCATATTTTGAGGTGGGGTCGATGGAGTGTTTGGGGTAATGCGAGAAAAGGGAATTTCTAGTATCAACAGCGACAGTTGCTCCTTGTCTTCAAGTAATTGGGCCAGCAAGTCATCGTCAATAGACCTCTCACCTCCCCATGGATTTTGCATGAAAAGTTGCGAACAGAAAAGGGGGAGATGAGAATTTAAGGCCTAAAACCTTGTGTTTAAAAGTTGGAATAACGCTGCTCGTGTATAAAAGCTAAGCTTTTATATGACCAACATCATTCTGATAAAAACACTGTATTTCAAGTGAACAGTTTGGAAAATAGATTAAAAGGCAAAAGTGAAAAGTTTTCCAGGAAAAACTCTTCGACTCTGAAAGGGAGGGAAAAACCCAATTTTTCAGTTAGCTTAAAACTCGAATTTTTACTTCGATTTTACGCCCTAAATCTACAATCTTAACTACCAAACTGACTCCTATCACCTATAAAACATTATTTCACTACCCTATCAAATATCGATCAATATACCCACTTACCCCAAAACAACTTCAACCAAGAACATTCAAAAGCTCAGAGACAAAACAGGTATAAGAAGGTTTTGCATGGCATCCCAAACGACAGAAAGATTCGAGGAACTTACTTGGATGAAAGTTAGAGTATGAAGACGAACGTTTTGAACGTCTGAGCAAAAGTTCCTTAGGTTAGTGATGAAAGCTTTTGGGTTTTCTAAGCTCTGAAGGTCGAAGTTCTTTAAAAGTTCTTGAAGAAGAGAAGGCGAGTGAAAGGTAAAAAGTAAAAATGTGATTTTGGGGTATTATTTATAGTGATCGTGGCGCCGTAAAAGAGGTAATCATGGAATTACTTCTTTCAAAGTATGGGGAAGTGCAATAGCCGTCAGACAATTTTTTGGGAAACCGAAAAGACTTGATTGGACATGATTGGTTACCATTTTTCGAGAAGGCATGGGCAGCTCTGACAGATTTGGTGGGGTGAGCGAAGGGTCATTTTCCTAAGTTTACTTTATGCTGGACGCAATAAAGTAAACTTGGGGGGCAAATGTTTACCCAAAAATGGTTGCTGATGACGTGGCAAGGATTTCTCACACGTGGTTGACGCGTGGCAGAGTCAAAACAAGGAGGTGATGTTCAATGATCGACCAGCTACACATTGCTTCACCATACTTCACGATTAGATATGACCAGTCTGGTCGTATGATTAGGTTTATTTCCTTTAAAGATTGTAATCTTATAATAATTACGTTGATTATTTCCTCTTTATTACCTTGATACACGGATATTAAGGAAAGTGAAGGCCCTTTGGCCCATGTAACCCCCCTTGAGCCTATATATATGCATGAAATAGCTCAAGGATGGGACATTTTGGCTTTTTTATCTTTTTCCTGAGTACTGAGAGAAAGAGCATACAGTGTGATTATCCTCCAAATAATTGTATTTCCCCTAAGGCTTGTGAAACTCAAGAACCCTAGTTCTTTGATCACGACATTGGGATTCAATATTAATAATAGCACTAAGTGGACGTAGGTCATTACCATTCATTGGGGCCGAACCACTATAAATCGTTTGTGTCTATTCTTTACCATTAGATTACATTTATTATTATTATCATATTTCTTGTCGTATTCTTGACTCCGTGTCATTGGCCAAATCAAGGGTCAACAACCGGTATTTTAGCAATCCGAGGCGAAGTCAAAATAATTAATTCAAGAGCTTTCAGTAGAACAATCAATGAACAATAAATGATCCAAGAACCTAGTAATGATGAGCAATAAATAATAAAGAACACTGGAATTTATAGAGGTTCGGCCCCAAGGATTGGTAATGACCTACTTCCTCTTAGATTTGTATTAATCTTAAAGGTTTACACAAGATCATACGGGATTACAAGTGGATTTCTATGACAACACAATGAGGCAGAATCGCTGCTAGGTATGAAAATAGGTTGTCCAGTATGTTTCTAAATATTGGTCGGTAGGCAAGTTCTTGAACCCCCTCCACTATGGTGGAGGGTTTGTATTTATAATGTTATGCCGGCCCAAGAGTTGCACACATCGTAAATGATGATGGAAAAATCTAATTATTCCTGTAGGTAATTACAGTCCTAGTTGTTAGGAGGCTTGAGCGAGTATTCAGGGCTGTTAGGCACCCTCTGCGGGTGGCTATGCGATTCTTGCAAACTTCTAACAAAGAGTGTAACTTCTTCTCACTGACCAGGTTTGGTTGTCCATCATACCGAGCAACTGAGCCTCTGGTGATAGTATGTCGAGCAGTAACTTGTCATATACCCTATAGGTATACACCGACCAACCTGCTAAGGGGTCTGCCCAACCTACTCCACGTGTCCAAGCTTAGTGCCACATCAGATATGTCAATTTTTGGGATAACATTTGCCCCCAAGTTTGCAATGGTGCTAAGCAGCATGGAAACTTTCTTCTAGGGACCACCATGTCCAGCCTGGTCAGGGGTATATGCTCCTTACTACATGACATAGCATCTAGTACAATTAATAGCCTTGGTATTTCTTCAAGTTTCCAAGAAATGACTTTTCACTCTTTCCCTCCTCTTTTTGGAACCATAAAGCATCATGATGGCCTCTCTTAAAAACTGTACTGACGGTTGTGCAGTTACCGAAGGGTGAGCTAACATGTGAGGCAGTTGAGGAGACGTGATTGGTGAGAGAGGCGGGCTGGCAACAGCTGAGGAGATTGCTGAGTGGACAGATGCATTAAATTGTGGTAGGGCGAAGCTCATTTTTTTATATATAAATAGAGGTGTCCAACCCTTTCTTCTCTTTTCACCTTCTTCTTTACTTTATGCAAACCAGAGCCAAACCAAAAACCCTAAACCTCCTCCTCCCAATCTGTTCGAGAGCTAGTTTGTGCCTCAATTTCTGTGTCTCACCACCTTCACACCACGAACACGTTTCTAGTGCCATACTCCTACTGCAAGTAAGTTTCCAAACCTCTCTATTTAACTGATAATTTCATTTTAGTGTCGTTTTAGAATGTGTTTTGTGGTAATCTTGAGTCTTTATGTGTGTTTTGTGCAAGATTACACTTTTGTTTGTCCTTGTTGTAGGTTGGTGTGGTGAATCATGAGAAAAATGTAAAAAGAACATAAAATGGTGGAAAAATGAAGCTCTTGGTGGTTGTTCAACTCAAAAGGATGCTAAGGATGAGTAAAAGTCAGTTTATGATGAAGAGACGAGGTTGAAAGACCTAATTTGAGAAATAATGGAATTAGGGCTGCAACTTGAGCTTATAAGTCGTGACTCTAGGCAAGTCAAAAACACAGGGATGCTGAAAGGAATTAGTGCTGAAAGGAATTAGACCTACAAGGGGAATTAGGTCAGATTTTAATTACGTTTTTAGAGACTAATTTTGATTCTTAGACTAGTTGCTCTACATTTTTATATTTTTCTTTCTTCTTCAAGTTTTTGAATCTTATGTTTCTGAATTATTATTTTGTTGATTTAGTCCTGTCTAATATGAACTAAACATTTTTATCTAGGGTTTAATGTAGTTACTTGGAGTTCTATCTAATTTAATTATGATGTTCTATTGATTTTTCTTCTCTATTCTAATCTATATAATGTATGCCTAATGCTAGTAAATATCTGGTCAATATTTGCTTGATTTATGATTTTGATTCAAAATTCGAAAGATGGGAATTGAATATGCTATCATTATATAAACATAGGTTGCATATTGGACGAAAGTACCTGTATGGCTTGTGTAGTAATTAGGTTTCCATGCTTAATGCCTACTATATGTTTAAGTTTATCACAGAGATGTAGAAAACCTGCATATAGGATGACATCTTATATTTTGAAAAAGAATAGGAATCGATTTATGTTAACCTGCTATTACTTGAATCGATTGCGTGCACTTGCGTATATATATTTTCACGATCATTAACTTGGCATTGTGTGTGAGAAATTTTTTTCCTTTTTCTCTGTCTGCGTTCTTTACTGTAGCCGTGGGTGGTATTTGCATGTTGCTTGAATCTAGGTTTGAATGAATGTTTTGGGTAATTCTAGGAATGGGCTACTCGTATTAGCCTTTGATTTCATGAAAATACGCCTCACGGTGCCTTTTTCTGACTGATTTGTGTTTGGTGTTCTTAAAGAACACGAATAACAGTTCTTGAAAAAAAATTTGAAATTTTTTCGTTTCCTCGGCACTTCTTCTTCTTTGATCTGCTTTATTTGCTAGTCGGTGCTTCTCACTGTTCATCATTTTATACTAGTCAGTATAATACAAAATGTATACACAGACCAGTGTTGTTCGATGCTCTCACCTCTTCCTTTCCCCATTTTTATTGTACGTGCAGACCACTGGGGAGGTGATCACCGAGTTGATATCCACTTGTCACCACAATCACCATGCGGAGGTACTGACCAGCCTAAAAGGCCCCTTTGTCAGCTGATTAATATGGCCTGGACAAAGAATATTGCTCGTGCGGACGATGCATTGAATCCCCACATGGCCCGTTGTGCTACCCTCACTGGAAATTAAGAGGCACCGCCCTCTAATGAAGGGCCAGTCAGATATAGCTAGGAGGAAGGCTCTGAGTTAGAATATGCCATGGAGATTTATATTGAGGCTATTTTAAACCCGTCGCGGGAGATGAAAGAGCCCCCCTATACTCGGCTCCCGCTAGCACCATTTCCGACAAGTAACTAAAGAACGTCAAAGAGCATTTCAAACTTAGGAGTGCCACCATTCTCAAGCCCATTGCCTAGCAGAGGGCAGAGAATCCTAGATTCGGGTTATGCGCCTAGAGCAGGTACCATATTATTGCTGGTGCCACCTTGCCCTTACCACCATACTGTCAAAGTGTGGCAGATTATTTTGGGATTTTCCATACCCAAATTAGCCCTACAGGTATTAGGTTTCTGTCTGCCTTGTATGTCTTGTATAAATCCGAGGGCTGGTCAGTGCCCTTCGTGCAGGAAGTAAACTATCTGTTCGACCTCAAGTCCAGCCCCCGCCAAGGCCGCTGAGGATAGACTTGTATGTGCTGGACTCTATCCTAACCCTAAGGCAAAGAGTAAGGGCAGTACACCCAACAAACAGTCGCCCAGTAAATAACCACCCAGCCAAATGTCACCCAGCAAGAAACAGAAAACACCACTGTACCTCCTACCAGACCCTGCGTTGCACATCGCACTCGGAGTTTGGCTGGCATCTCTATCAGGGAGACCACTGAGCAAAGTGCTCCTCAAGCTAAACTTGCCCCCCAACACAGAAAGGGGAAAGAGATCATGGTTGAGCATATGGATCTCGACTCGTCAGAGAACGATGAGGATACCCCACTTGGGGCCACTGGCTGCTCTGAGGGAGCAATAGAGGGTGATCTAACACCGCCTATTTGCACTTATTTATAATCTGCTTGTTTATTTCTGCATATTTCGAACCTGCTCGTTTGGCTTTCTGACCTCTTGTTTTTGTTTTGTAGATATGTCATCTGCTTTCTTCAAGTAGTTCGTCCAGAGACTAATGAGTAATTTTGGTGGAGAGACTCCTTCAGCTAAGCGCCAAAAAATTGATCCCCCTACCGAGACCACCGAGCAGACAGAAAAGGCTCACAAGAAGACCGCCGCACTCAAGAAGCTGAACACCCCGCTGGAAAAAGCAGAGAGACATATTTCTTCAATCAAAACTTGCCAGGGCAAAGGCAAAGCAGCCTCTACCGAGGAGCCCGTCCCTGCTGCCCCTGCAAAGGAGCCTTCTGCCCCGAGTCAGGCTCAAGAGGGTGACGTTGAAAATCCTATGGTGGAGCCCAACGAACACCTGAAGAAAGCCTTGGCAATCCATCAGGCGCACGTAAAGAAGGTATCCGCTGCTCAGAGAACTCATGGCTGGCCTGGGCACAAGATCTCTGGAGAACATTACCAGTAATGGTCTCTAGGATGTCGTCAAGGTAAGTCCTTTATCTGCTCAGTGTTTTGTCAATTTCTCCTCTTTGTTAATTTTTATGACTTCCTTCCTTTAGTGTTGCAAGGCTTCTTGGCGCTTGGCTATGCTTACTACTGGGTCAAGATGGTGAACAACCAGGTGGGCAGTTTGCTGAAGGAATCTGAAGAGAACGCCTCTCTGAAAGCCCAGATTGAACAGGTGACCAAAGACACTAAAGGCACCTCCCAACAAATCCAGGAGCTGAAAAAGACTGCAAAGCAGTTCTCGACAGAGAATGAGGATCTCAAAGTTGTCGCTGAGCAAAGTGAGTTATATGTCAACTGGTTGGAGACAAGGGTGGAGAAACTCAAGCAAATAGCCCTAAACAACGCTGAGGAGGGGAGGGCAGTCTAGAAGGAAAAAGAAGACTTGGAGGAGGCCCTAAATGCTGAGAAAGCTGTAAGGGTCACCGATGTCGTGGCCTACAAGGCTTTTGGCATGAGTACCTTCTACAACTTCTAGGTGCACAATAAGGGGGCCGACTATAGCTATCTGAGAGAGGCTTTTGATGAGCTTATGCAGTATTGTACTAAGCGAGAGCAAGCTGAGGCCCAGACTGTGTCTACCAAATAGATTCCAGTTGTTTAGGATCCTGCTTTCTCTGTCAACGAACAATATAATGTGGGGGAGCATGTTAATACACTAGCCCCCAAGGACTCTGCTCTACCCTCCGATCTGAATGCTTCAGCTGACACCTCTCTCCCTGCCAACCAGCCTCAAGACCCACATGTCATCCTGCCCCAAGACCAACCAAGTGACCAGCCTCAAGACCATTGAAGTACTTAACATCCCTACCTTTTCTTTTCTTTTTGTAGAGACAAAAAATGGCTGAGCCCAGCAGCTTTCAATCATGAGCAACCTTTTATTTTTGTAAAGACAGCATGGTTGAGTCGAGCAACCTTTAATCTTGAGAAATCTTAACACTTATCTATGAAATGCTTCTCAATTTGACTGATATGCTCGTATCTTATTTTATATAACTGCTCGGCATACTATTTTCTGGAGCTATGCGACTTTGTTTGTCGAAGTTGTTCAATTTTTTTGAATGAGTTGTAAACAAAAACGGTTCAACCCCATCTACAGAAATTGTTTTATGGCTTTTTTTGTTGCTTGGTACATATCAAGCAACGCGCAAGCACTTTAACATTAATAAAAATTAACATTTTTAAGTCCTTGTAATTACACGCTTTTTCCTTTGTTTGTCCATGTATGACTATGGTGCCCCCCAAGTGACCGAGCAGGATTCATAACTCTTGGGTTATCCTCTTGGTCACTTGCCAACTGACTGGAGTTGCTCTTAATAACATGTTCGGGACCACCTGGGTTTGCCAAAACCTATAAAGGTTTCATACACTGCCAACAATCCGTGAAATACATCACTAGTTAGCAAGATAATCATTGTAAAGTAAGGCTTGTAAAAATGGACAAAAAATGGTGTCTTATTGATTAAAAATTAACCATATAAGCTGTGTCACTACAATTATAACTTACATTCATAAATACTAATTATTACAATAAATGGGCAATTCATGCCTATGCATAATTAATATAGCTAACTTGAGCTGGTCAATGGTAGGGGCAGTTCGTGCCTGTACCGGCCAGTCAACAATCACTTAAAAGTGATCTTTATTGGTAGTACTTCCTCAAGTGTTCCTCATTCTAGTAACAGGGGACAGGCACTAGTTGGAGATCTTTGTTGTACCGTGCTATCTTGTACGTGTCGAGCAGTATTATCTATGTAACCTGGTAAGGACCTTCCCAATTTGGACCTAGTATTCCTGCCAAAGCATCTCGAGTTTCTGAGAATATTTTTCGCAAGACTAGATGTCCTACGTCAAATTTTCGTTCCTTGACTCTGGTGTTGAAGTACCGAGCAACTTTTTGCTGATGGACAGCTAGGCGTATGTTGGACCTTTCTCGTCTTTCTTCAATCTGGTCTAAGGATTTGGCTAGCAGCTAATGGTTATGATTCTGGTCGTTGTCGCACGCCAGTGAGATGGGGGAGTCACCCCAACTGGCAGCATTGCTTCATACCCATACATGAGTGCAAATAGGGTATCACCAGTGGTTGTTCGGTCGGTAGTCCTGTATGACCAGAGTACTTTCAAGCAATCTCTAAGGCCAGTTTCGTTTAGCCTCTTCTAGACGCTTCTTGAGGGTGTCTTTGAGAGTTTTATTAACTACTTCTACCTGCCCATTTGCTTGAGGGTACGAGACTACTGAAAATCTTTTTATGATGCCATGCTTGGCACAGAAATCAGTGAAGAGTTGGCTGTCAAATTGGGTGCCATTGTCAGACACTATTTTCTAGGGTAGACCAAATCTACAGATTATATTTTTCACCACAAAGTCCAGTACTTTTTTGGAAATGATGGTTGCTCGTGGCTCGAATTTTGTCCACTTGGTGAAGTAATCAACTACCACTACTACATACTGTACTCCCCCCTTTCCCTTTGGTAACCGACCAATAAGGTCAATTCCCCAAATGGCGAAGGGCCATGGACTTTGAATTTGAGTTAGCTCGTTTGGGGTTGCTCGAGGTATCTTGGCAAACCTCTGACACTTGTCACATCTTTGAACATATGCAAAGGCATCTTCATTCATAATTGGCCAGAAATACCTCTTCCAATAGTCGTTCTGATTATATTTGGTTGACACATCTCAGCAATGGCATAGAAAATCCCCTTCTATACATAACTCCATCCAGGATTAAGTACTGATAAGCTTTTCTCATCAATCTCCTAGACTCATTACGGTTGCTAGACAGGGTTCCGTGCTCTAGATAAGTTACAATTGAGGTCATTCAGGATGGAGTATTGTCTATCAGAAGGACTAGCTCTGGTAGGTTGATACTGGGTTCAGCCAGGTTCTCAATGGGGATCAGGTTGGCCTTGTCTACTACTGCACTATTGGCCAGTCTGGCCAGTGCATCTACTGTGGCATTCTATTCTCTTGGTATCTGTTTGATGGTGTATTTCTTGCATTGAGCAAGCAGGTCCTTGATCTTACTAGATAGGCCATCATTTTTTCTCCCCGAGCAGTGTACTCTCCTAGGACCTGATTGACAAGAATTCAGCATTTACTTCTTTTGCTAAATTCAGGCCCGCAATTAATGCTTCGTACTCCGCTTCGTTATTAGATGCGTTAAACCCAAAATGAAGTGCACAATGAATACGCTACCCTTCAAGCATTATTAGTGTAAGAACAGCCCCGGACAGTTGTTCGGTAGACGAGCCGTCGACATGCAACTTCCAGACTTGAGCTTCATTCTTAGAATGGATAGTGCTAGACTCTGGTTGTTCGGTGTTTTGCTCAGCACCTGTACTGGGCAGTGGTACATATTCTAATGGCTGCTCAGCCATTTCCTTGTCTATTTCTAGCGATCCCTGTACACTCAGCTACAAAGTCTGCTAGAGCCTAACCTTTAATTATTGTTTGAGCCTGGTAGGTGATCTCATACTGCCCCAACTCTATAGACCATTTCAGTAGCCGGCCAGAGGTGTCTGACTTTTGCAGGACTTGGCACAATGGTTGGTTGGTAAGGACCTTGATGGGATGACCTTGGAAGTATGGACAAAGTTTTCTAAAAGACAAGAGCAAACAGTAAGTCAATTTTTCAATTAAAGGGTATCTGCTATCTGCCCCGATCAACCTTTTACTATCATAGTAAACTAGTTGCTGGACTCTGTTTTCCTCTCTACCAGAACTGCACTGATAGCGTGTTCTGTTACTACTAGGTATATGCACAATCCTTCACCCTCAATGGGTTTTGAAAGGATCAGGGGTTGTGCCAGCTATTGTTTTAGAGATTGGAAGGCTTGTTTGCACTCCTCGGTCTATTCAAATTTCTTGTTCCCCCCCCCCCCCCCCCCCCAAGGATGTTGAAAAATGGAACACACTTATCAGTAGATTTGGATACAAACCTGCTTAGTGCTGCTATATGCCCTGTCAGGTTTTGCATGTCTTTGATCCTGGCGGGTGAGTGCATGTCTAGTAGCACTTTTATTTTCTCAAGGTTTGCTTCTATTCCCCTGGAGTTCACTATAAACCCCAAAAATTTACCCGAACTTACACCAAAGGAGCATTTCAATGGGTTCAATTTCATTTTGTGATGCCTCAGAATGTTGAAACATTGCTCCAAGTCACCAATGTACCCCTCAGCCTTTTCAGATTTCACTAACATATCATCAACGTAAACTTCCATGTTATTTCCAATTTGATCCTTGAACATACGATTTACCAGTCATTGATATGTGGCTCCAGCATTTTTGAGGCTAAACGGCATGATCTTGTAGCAGTACAACCCTACGTCTGTGTGAAAACTAGTGTGCTCCTGGGTAGGGGGATGCATGCTAATTCGGTTGTACCCCGAGTAGCATCCATAAATGTTAAAATCTCGTGATCGGCTGTAGCATCCACCAGCTGGTCAATTCTTGAAAGTGGGAAGCAGTCTTTCGGGCATGCTTTATTTAAGTCCGTGAAGTCTATGCATACCCTCCATTTGCCATTAGGTTTTGGTACCAACATAGGGTTGGACACCCATACCAGGTAGAAAGCTTCCTTAATGAAGTTGTTATTCCGAAGTTTCTCCACCTCCTCCTTCAACGCCTTAGCCCTATCTTTATCAAGTAACCTCATTTTTTGTTGTGCGGGCTTGAAGTGGTCGGTATTAATATTAAGGGTGTGGCTTATAACTGTTGGGCAGATCCCAACCATATCCTTATGGGACCATGTGAAAACGTCTTGGTTGTCATGAAGGAACTGGATCAAAGTGGATCTTATGTCCCCGGACAACCCTTTCCCCACCTTGACAACCCTGGTCGGGTATTCTGGGTCAAGGGGGACTTCTTCTAAGTCTTCGACCGGGCCTACTCTTGTATCAATATCCCCAAAATGGGGGTCTATGTCCCCCTCCCCCCCCCCCCTCGTTTTGGGCTGCATCCTATTTCTGGTTACTAGGACCTACAGGCTATGTGGTGGAGACTACCTTTCCTGCTCTTTTCACTGAAGAGTTATAACACTCCCTAGCTACCAGTTGATTCCCTTTGAGACATTCGATGCATGCCTGAGTTGGAAACTTGACGAGTAGATGGAAGACTGAAGTTACTGTTGGAGGTCATACAGGGCTGGTCAGCCTATCATGGCATTATACGGAGAGGGGATGTCGATTACAACGAACAAGGCCATGACAGTGCTGCTCTTAGGTGTTATCCCCATCTTTAGTGGCATGCTGCTGGGGCCATGCTGCTTCCCGTGAAGAGGATGATGCTCAAATTCATTCGCTCCATGAGTATTTTTGAACAGGATGTTGGCGGATGACCCATGGTCAATCATTGTTCAGGCCACAATCATGTTGGCAATCTGGACTTCCACAACCAAAGGGTCATTATGCGGATGACGCACATGACCAGTGTCTTCCTCGTTGAATATGATGGGCTCACACTCATAGCAAGGTTGTTTAGGAGTACGCTCTTGGACAGCTAGCACATCATCGTCCTGCTTGTATCTAAGGATACGAGCGAATTTTTCTCGTGCCTTGCCGGTATTACCGGCCAAATGTGGTCCTCCATAGATCATATCTAATCGACCAGTGACTGGTGGTGGTAAGCGAGGTTGATTACCCTGATACTGTTGCGGGGACTGGTGCTGAGGATGTTGGTCGACAGTCGGCCGTACATACCTCTTCAGATGAGCATTGTTCTGCTGAATGAGGAATTTTATCTCTTCCTTCAGGTGGCTACATTCATTGGTTTCATGACCGTATTCATTGTGAAACAGGCAGAATTTAGTCATGATTTTTTTTTGCCAAAATGATGTTTTTTCGATGAAAAATCGATGGTGTTACAATGCTCTTGCGATGCAATCATGAAACTTGATTTTTTTTGCCAAAACGATGCTTTTTCGATGCAAAATCGATGGTGTTTCGATGCTTTTGCGATGCAATCATGAAAACTTATTTTTGCTCAAAACGATGCTTTTTCGATGTAAAATCAATGCTTTTTCGATGCAAAATCGATGGTGTTTCAATGTTTTTGCGATGCAATCATGAACACTTGATTTTTGGCCAAAATATGCAATTTCGATGCTTTGCACTGAAATTTGACGAAAACTTTGGAGATTCATATTTTTTCACTCAAATGTCCGAGATTAGAATGAGAGAGAGAGTTTGAGAGAATGAGATTTGTTAGAGAGAGAGAGAGAGAGTTCGAACTGAGAGAGAAAATGAGTGTTTGAATGTTAGGGATATTTTTTTCTAAAAAATTGAAATTGTCATTATTATCCAAAAAAAATTGGCATATCTGATGTGGCACTAATCTTGAATGCGTGGAGTAGACTAGGCAAACCCCCTTGATAGGTTGGTCGGAGTACACTTGACGAATGATTAACTGTAACTGCTTGGTACGCTTACCATGAGAACAGCTCGTTAGTATGATGAACAGACATACCTGCTCGGATGGAAGTAGTTACACTCTCCGTTAGCACTCCACAAGGATAGTGTAACCACCCACAAAGAGCGCTTGACAATCCTGATGACTCGGTCAAAGCTCCTGAAGATGAGGACAGCAACTACCCTATGAGAAGAGAGGGATATTCCCTATCAGTTAGGCATAAGGGCAAACTAAGGGCGAAGGGAACAATATAAATACAAACTCTCCACCATAGAGGAGGGGTTCAGAAAAATAGCCTACCGACCAGCATTAGGAACATACAGAGCAGTTTGGCTCGGTACTTAACAGTGACTCTGCCATATTGTATTGTCTTTTACACATAGAAATCCACTGGTAAACCCTTGTGATCTTGTGTAAGCCTTCAAGATTAATACAAATCTAAGAGGACGTAGGTCATTACCAATCTTTGGGGCCGAACCTCTATAAATCATGGTGTTCTCTATTATTTATTGCTCATTATTACTAGGTCCTTGGCTCATTTATAGTTCATTGATTGTCTAATAGAAAGCTTTCTAATTAATTATTTGACTCTATGTCAGTTGGCTAAAAATCAAGTCAACATTGTGGGGCTTTCATTGAGAGCCTAAGATAATCACATTCGGTATCTATTGCTGCAAAGATGGTAGTCTCAACCAGAAGGTCGAGTCAAGAGCCTCCAGAGCCTAAGGCTAAAGTCTCTCACTAAGTCCCGTCAATAAGAAATTTCAATGGGCAGCGAAGTGATTTTCTGCCAAGGAATCCATCTAGTGTTAGGGGGCAAACTGCTGGGCCCACCGCTATAGGACGCGGAGCTGCTGCTTCTGCTGGAATCACTCAAGCAGGAACGTCATGTGGAACTACTGCACGGGGTACTGACCAACAGGGACCCAAAGCTAGAGGTCCTGGACGGCATGAGCCCCACATAAATATTGAATGACTTGACCCTAAAATTGATCAAATAAGGGAAGTCGTGGGGCAGATGCAAGATCAACTTGCCGACATGAACCAGGGACAAGCCACTGCGCAGGGGGCCCTTAATGAAGCTTTCGAAAAGCAAAGGATGGATTTTCAAGAATGGATGGATCAACATGCCTAGGAAGTTCAGGTCCGTCAGGAAGACATGGAATGTCGTACTCAAGAGGCAGCTGAGTCCATCCACAATTATATGCAACAGTAGCAATGTAACGCCCTAGTTAGCTAAGACTGCTACACTGTGTACTTATAAAGGTGCAGGACTTGCTAATCAAGTCATTTAGTTAAAAACGTGTTGCTAAAATCACTAATGCCCTAGGGTTAAAAGGTTTTGGTCTCAAAAGATACTTTTCATAAAACTAAACATTTTTCTTTACACACGGGATCCCAAAAAGGAACAGCGTTTGAAAGTCAGATTACAAATTTTCCAGAGTACAAACAACCACTAGCCATTCTAAAGGCAAAACAGACGTTTATGGATCTCCTATTCCTGTCTCCCCTCAACCGTGGCGGCTGAGCAGCTGTTCATGTACATTCTGCTCTCAGAGCTCTCCGAATCAAGGCTGATCAAGCTTGCCCTTGCCTTTACCTGCACCACAAAGAACCCGTGAGCCAAGGCCCAGCAAGAAAACATCACATTATATAACAAGCAATGTTAACAATTTAATAATCCTTTAAGCATGATCATACACTTAACATACCACACTAATCACACAGCATGTAGATACAACCAAAGATTCAACCAATCAACACTCAGCTATTCAGCATGACAAATCCACCAATCAATAATAACAATCAAATCACATGATAATCAGGGTCGACACCTTAGGTCGCACCCTCTGTTTACCCCACTGACTCCGGCCCGCTTAAACCGAGCTCAGTGCATAATAAGTTGTCCTCAGCTACCAGTGGCCGAGCCGCGCCCTGTGCGCTAATGTAAACTCTGGCTCTCTTAGGATGTTTGTCTACTATTACATGGCATAATACCATCCTCTATAAGGCATACGAAACTGGGAACCCTTAGTCCCATTATAAATCCACAACCGGGTGCAATTTTCTTACCTTTAGTTTCCAAATGTACTAGTTACGCAAGATGCCTCTTGAGCACGATCCGTTTCCCGAGCCCCTAGTTTATACCTAGTCACAACCAAGATAAAGGATACCATTAATAATTGTAAAAGGGCTTCTAAATAAGGTTCTAGTCTCCGAAACATCGAATTCCACCAAACACGGTAGTAGATTCAATCCCGAGCACCCTAGGTAAAATTCCCATGCTTAAAATCCAAAAACCCCTAATTTCCTTAAGGGTCGCAGCTTAGGCCACCCATGCCGCGGCTTGGCCCCCAAACAGAGCCTATCCAAGCTCAGAAATAGACATGGGTCACAGCCCTACATAGACCATGTCGCGGCCTGCCCTCCATCTCCAACACCCATCAGCTTCAGAGGGCCGCGGCTCACCAAGAACAATGCCGCGGTCCGACCCCTTCGAACCCAGAAAAACCTCCATTTTCAACTCTCAAACCTCACTCAAAACCATCCAAAACCATCCCAATTATATACCACAACTATCACAAACATTCACGCATGATTTCAGAAGCTTAAGCCAACAGAAACCTAATCTAAAAACTCATCAAAACACCACTTTGATTTCTGAAACCCACACACTCAAGAACTCTAAAATCAGTCAAGAAAGCACTAGAATTCAAACATTAAATCATAAATTCGAGCTTACCTTCACTGCAGAACCACTCTTCTAAGCAAATTCTGAGCTAATTCCCAAGCTTGCTGCCTTAATTTAACCTTGAAGTTAAGAACCTAAGAACTCTTAGAATTCAGCCCCAAAACTTCATAATCAACTGATCAAAAACTGTAATTCAATGCTTACCTTAGTTTCTAGTTAGATTCCATATCTTCCACGGTGTTTATCCTCCAATCCTCAGCTCAAATCACTGAATTCCCAGCCAAATCTCCTTAGTTTTCAGTGATTTTCCTTTAGAGGAAAGAAGAGAGAAGGAGAGAGAGAGGGAAGGGTCAGTTCCTGATGTTTCCACTATTTTCTAAGTTTTATCCATCTATCCTTAAGCAATTAAGTCAATCCTAAGGCTCGAGGTGCCGGAAACGTCCCCGAGGGAAAAATGGTAAAATTCCCTAGTATTCCCACCTAAGCTTCCTCACCTCAAATATATCTCCAACTATTTATTTCCATAACCCGATAACCTAAATAACCATCCAACACCTAGAATACCCCTTGACTTGCCCCAAGTCAAGTATTAAGCCCCGTTGTGACTTTCCCGCTAACTAGCTCCCTAGGATCGCCTCAAGTCGCATGTTGCAGATTTACCCACATAATAATGTGGTTCTCACAAATATAACATATAATTACATTTACATTCATATAACTATACAAGCTTTCTTATCATATAATCATGCATTAAATTAGTAAATTCACACATAAACCAATTATGCCCTCCCGGCACACTAATCAAGACCCTTAAGCCATATTAGTGTTTTTGGGTCGTTACAAGCAAACCCAAGGTATGGGAACTGCAGCTAGAACTACTGCCCAAAAGCAACAATGCCCTCCCATTTTTGGATTTGGTGAAGGTGTCATGCACGGGCCAAAGGCTCAACCTCATAATGGGAACTAGGGTCTGACCAGGAGTCACAGATCTGGTTGGGGTGCTCAAGCGAACAATAATAGGCGACCCTTACCAGCTGATGAGTCGGTCTTGCCAAGGCGTGGCATGGGACAGGACCAAGCAGGAAATTTTCGGCCAAGAATACTGACCAAGGTTCCAAAGAGATGAGCCAGAGGTTAGTAGCGCATACAGGCCCCATTATGCTAACGGATATGACCATGATGAAGCAGCAAGCCAAGTTTGCCAATAGAATAATCAAGGTCAGAGAGGTAACCAGGCCGAAGGACCGTTTGTCCCACAAGGGCAGGATCTCCCAAACAACCAACCACCTTGGGGTGGAGGGTTCCAGGGAGTACCTCCAGTGCTAGGTCGAGCAGACAGCCAAAATGTCGGGGGCAGACCTCGACCAAATTCCGTTTTCAACCGGATGGGCCCCATGGGAGGTGAAGACCTTCGGGATGCTCTTAATCGCAACAGGGAAAATCGAGATTTGAACAACGTAGCTTCTCCTGAGCCTGTTCTGGACCCGAGAATGGATGAGGTCTGCAATGCAGCACAGCCTCAGGCAGCTGCAAACCCTAACATCCAAGCCCAGCTGGATCTGTTAACCCGACTAGTAAGGGACTTGGCAGCCCCCAAGTTAACAGATATTGAAATGGAAAGGCAGAGAGGCTCTCCATTTTCAAATCGTATTAATCAGCTGCCCATACCTGTCAAATTTAAAATGCCAACGTGGAAAATGTATACTGGGCTGGAGGACCCAGTATCTCATGTTCATCACTTTGAACTACAGACTGATTTACAGGGAGTTAGGGATGATGCCAGGTGCAGGATCTTCCTAGCCACCCTGTCAGAAATTTCCCAGCAATGGTTTTTTAAGTTACCGCCAGGATCGATTACATCATGGGATGGATTTGTATGCACATTCTATTCCCAATTCTCCTCAGTAATGCCCCTTCCTGCCGAGTCGAATGACCTGGTGGACATAAAACAGAAAGATAATGAACATTTGAAGGAGTAGATTCAACGTTTTATGCGGGAAGCCACCAGGGTGAAATCCCTTAGTGATGACGGTAAATTAATAGCCATTAATTCAGGAATTAAGGTAAAGAGTCTGTTCTGAAGCAGCTTGAAAAGGAAGGATGCACGTACCACACAGGAGTTCCTTGATCAGGCAGAGGAATTTATCAAGCTAGAGGAGGCTGAGCAAAAGGTGGATAATCCAACTCAGGCGGTTACCGAACAAGGGAAAATAGATGTTGGAAATACCACCAATCCTGCAGAAGGAGCAAAGAATGGGGCTAAGAATGGAAAACGCAGTAATGGGAATGGATATAGCGGTAACTAGAACGACAACAAGAAGCCTAAGACCGCGAGCAACCCAAACCACGGGAATATGTTCCCAAATTTACTACTTACTCATCCTGCTAAAAACCCAGGCGGACGTTTTTAATGCTACACAGGCTGTCGTACCGTGCAGAAGACCTCCACCGATGAGGAAGGATGTTAATAGATGGGATACAACCAAGTTCTGTCAGTTTCACAATGACTATGAGCATGAAACCAATGAATGTAACCACCTGAAGGAGGAAATAGAATTCCTCATTGGACAAAATAATGCTCATCTGAAGAGGTAAGTGTTGGGAATTGTGCCCTCAAATCATATGTATTAGACATTGTTTTATGAAATAAATAATTAAATTGAATTTGTTATGCATATATTTTATGGACTATATTATTCTATGATAATATTATGTAAATATCAGAAAAATTCATAAGTTCATATATGTGATCTCAAACACGTATTGGTACGGGAGGATTGTGTTTGAGATAAATGAACTTGAATAGTTCGCAGTAAAATAAAGTTATGGAATCTTTAGATTAATTACTGCAAGTACGGTCCACTAGTATTATGAATACATGTGATCTAGATCCGGATCACTAGTGTAGTAGGACACTTTAGTGGAGGTACTTTATATATTAAAGAATATATAGTACTGGACCAGATATGTTTATTAATACTTACTTAAATATCGTTTCGAAGTATTAATTAAATATATTAACTAATGATCATATACAAATAAATCTTGATCCTGAAGTTACTATGAACTCCTGTTTATGTTATATGAGTTCTTTGATTCACTCGTTAGGGTCTCTCAGAATGATCAGGCTAGAAACTTTTGTTTTGGGAACTCATTAATGTAAATGGTTGGGGACATAGTATACAGATATGGAATCTATGCCTTCTCGCAAAAGATTGAATAATGGTTCTCTTAAGGGTTGACTTTTGGGACTAAAAGTTTATTTAGCTCAAATTCATAATTTAGTTATGAATTAACCTTCACTAGTAAAGTCAATGGTACTTAAGGAAACAAGAGATAATTAAAAGGGTAAAATGGTAATTTTATTCCCGATTAATTATGAACCATTATTAGAGGGTTAATTTGTATGCAATTATTATATCAATGGACGCTTTAACATTATAAAGTACTGAGTAAATGAAATGTCTATAATTACAAGAGTGCAGTCTCATATTTATAGTGGAGTAATCACGAGATTAATAAATTAAGATTATTTAATTAAATAGTTTAATTAATAATCTCAAGTTTATTGAAGCTTGGAATTATAGGTCCATAGGTCCTCACAGCGGCTCTATCAACACTATTCAAGACAAGAGTTGATATAAAGGGAAAAATGGTTAAAAGACATATTTAAGAATAAATTTGTTCTTCAGGCCAAATATGCAATTATATGATAATAATGATTAATTAATTAATTACAAATTAGCTGTAATTAACAAAATTAATTAATATTTAATTATAATATAATTTTTGAAATTATATTAAATAATTAAATTAATTTCGAAATTAAATTAAATAATTAATTAATTATAATTTTTGAAATTATAATAAATTAAATATATATTTTCAAAATTATATTGGATTTAATTAATTAGTAGAATTAATTAAATATCTTTATTTGAGTGGGAGATAATAATCTGATAAGTTCAAATTGGATTTGAATTTAAAAGATTGATATTTATTCAAATAATTAATTATATTTTATAATTAGTTAAAAAGATATTTAATTCAAATTTGAATTAATTATGAGGTTGTTAGATTTTTATCTGACAAAGTAGTTTGAATAAATAATTAAATAAAAATAGAAAAATCAAATATCCCTAAAAATTAGGGTGGTACACAACCACACACAGTCTGGACTGTGTGTGGCGTGTACTGCATATTTTCAGGGACAGATTTTTCAATTTTTTATTTAATTAATTAATTAATGGATAATTCAAAAATTAGTTTTTGGATATTTTCATTAATAAGATAATTAATTAATCAAAAGATAAATTGTTAGTTGGTTACAAATTTATTTTTTAAATTATAATATTTTCTATTTAAGTAAGACTTATTAGAAAATATACAGATATTCAAAAGAATAGTCATTCGCTCTCTGAAAATTAGAACGATACTTTTCAATCTCTCCCTGAAAAGATAAAGAACCAATTCTCAGGCCTATTCTCTTGATCTCATGTGTTGAGTACATCAAGTAGAATCACAAATTAACTATCCTTTATTCTCTAAGTGCCCACACACTTCTTGAGGTGTAGAGAACGATGTGAAAGATCTTGGTGTGAGTACTTGGGAACAGCTTGGATAAGAAGATCATTCTTATTACGAAAAGATAGCAAGGACACTTGATAGGCTTCAAGAGGTATAATTTCTATTCCTATCTTGCTTATGATTAATGTATGTATATTAATGGATCTGCATATTTAAAGGTAGTTTAAATATGATACAAAAAATTTTGTTGTACACTGGGTCAACCCACCACCATTCCGCTACGTATTAGGAAACTCGTTCCTAACAATTGGTACTAGAGTGGTCATTAATCTCTGCATACATTAATTACTATGTGGGCATAATATGCATTCTTATGTTATTGTAATATATGTGAATGGATGGATGTATGTATGATTATAGTTTATTCTTAAGGGTCGTTAATTATATGGTGTTTTGGGTTTAGGAATTGTTCTTAAAATTCTAGATGAAAAATGTAAGCCATTTTGGAGCATAGGAATTTTTTGTAATTTAAGTTCCTACATTAAATTATTTGAAAAAATTCTGTAAGGCCCGAGCCCCAGGTTCCGTGCCCTGAAGCCCGAGCCTCACCCAGCCGCGCCCCTGCGCACCTTGCCCAGCGCGCCCCTGCGCCTACGCCAGTCACGCGTGCCCGTGCACCTGCACACCTCGCCAGCCCCGCGCGCCCATGCCGAGCCACCAGCAGCAGCCCGTACGCCCCAGCCGCACCTCCCAACTGCTTGCCGCATGCCCCATGCCGAGCCTACTTGTGTCGCCAGCCCTAGGATTTTCAATCCTAGGGGTTGCACATTGTTATTCATTTAAATTATTCGCCTAATTAATTTTATCCCATAATTAAAATTGTTTTATTTTGAATTAATTGTATGAGCCCAAATTCAAAATTGGGCCTAATAACTTATTGGGCATTAAAGCCCAAGTTAATTATTCTTAAAATTTGTTTAAGATAATTAAAAGTTACTTTAATTCAAAATTTAATAGATAAATGGCTTACTGGATCAAGACTACTTGTGAAGGCCCAAAGTTGAAGACAGAGATCTCTTTAGGTCTTATTTAGTTTCTTACATTTTTATGTATATTTTTGCAAGTGTTGTAATTATTCTAGAAATACTCAAGACACCCGGCCCGCATTTATTCATTTATTTAGTCAGTATTTATTTATTTAAATGTTTGAATGTGATTAAATTATTTAATACTTTATCATGCATTTTTGACATGCCATACATATAACCCACACAGTATTTAAAATTGTGCATGCATCTCATATGAGTAGGAACATGCCTTAGAATTGTCCTTTGTGATTATATGCTTTATGTGATGGACCATATAATAATAAATCTAGTTTTAACTAGTTCAAGAGCGGAAATAAATTTTAAAAGTTGTTTAATTTCTAGTATTTAATAAAATTGTTTTATTAAATAAATAAATAAATGATAGTCTTAGTTGTTGACGCAGTTCTTCGCCAACAGGTAATTTAAGAAAGGAAGAGAAAGGGATTAGTGCTAATAATGAACCGAAACAGATATATGATCTTAGGAAATGGAAAGGTGACTCAAGACACGGTTTTTAAGTGGTTCAAAGGTTAAAATCCTTCTACTCCACTAGTCAATATTATTGCTCTATTATGGGAATATAATTACAGGATATTTCTTACAAGAGATAATCCAACCCCTATCAACTCCCAGGGTCTCCATATTTATAGGAGAAGGCACCTGGGAGTTGGTAAGAAGGTCATCCCGTGACCTTCTTACCTATCATATCAACTCTGTGACATTCATGATTAATTCCTAAACCTGACAAATAAGTGTGGTCAAATCGATAGGTAAGGAGATAATGGGCTGCACGACCCAACCCAGTCGTGGGTGTCTGAATACGCACGTTCCTGCTGTGTGTCCGAGAAGTCAGAGGCATATCAGACACGTGATGTCTGATATATGCACGTTTACCTTGCGTGTGTTAACTTTACAAAGGGTCATAGCCTCCATATTCAGCTCGTACCATGAGCTGGATACTTAACTCGACCTTAGGCCTTCAGAGTCCAGGCTCAAGTCTTGGGCAATCTTGGGGAACCCTTGGGATTCCTTGAGCTAAGGAGGTACGACCTTATGACGGAAGCTCCTGTAACGCCCTACTTCCTTAGAGCCGTTACTAAGTGAGTTTTAAGACAAAACAGTGTGCAAAGAGCTCGCTAACCGAGGTTTTTAAACAAAAGTGTGACTAAATAAAAGTTAAGGCTGTAATCTTAGAAAAATGCGTCGTTTCAATAAAACTTCTAGTATTAAACATTTGGGATCCCAAAATAAGGTTTGAAAACTATTTATATCTTGAAATGAGTTTACAGTTGATTGATCATAAAAATCATAGATTATTACAGCCATTTTCGAACAAACCCCCAACCAAAGCAGTCGGGCAAGCCAAACATGTACGCGTCGCTTCACGCTCCCGTACTCATGGTTGGTTGACTCAGTCTTTGCCCTACCTGCAACACGGAGCACCCGTGAGCCGAAGCCCAGCAAGAAAACTCATGCAGAACATAACATATGCCAATATATATATAGTTAATCATATCAGATAGCCCACAGATAAACAAGTCAACCATTAGACTAAGCAAACACGGCCAAGCCGCCCCAGAGCCTTACCTAAGCCTGGGGTATCGGTTCTCACCGCGAGGATAACTCATGTATCCCTTGGGTCCCACCCTGAATATAGCATAACACATGTATCCACCGGGCCCCGCCCTGACTATAGCATCCCATGTGCTAGGTGTTACTTTCGGCCCCACGGCCGCCCCGGCCTACGCCGTACTCGGCCCTTGCCGTTCATTTCATCATAATCACACATATAGTACATTCGAAATGAACATTCACACACATCATGGTTCATTTAAGGTTAAACATTTACACATAATACAATCCGGGGCCATGCCCTACAATCACACAGTGGGGCCATGCCCTATTATCGGGTGTTACGGTTTTCTTACCTTAATTCCAAATGCTTTAAATAGAAAAAAAATGACGGCCCCCGAGCACGATCCACTTCCCGAGCACTAGCTTAACACCTAGTCACAACCAAGATAATGGATACCAATAAGATTAATCTCAAATGAGTTTCTAAACCAAGTTCTAGTCCCCGGAACATTGAACTTCACCAAAAATATAAAAAGATTCAATCCCGAGCACCCGTGGTTAAATTCCCAAGCTTAAATTCTCAAAATCCCAAAATTCCTTAAGCGCCGCGGCATGGCCCAACCATGCCGCGGCATGGCCCCCAAACAGGGCCACAAAATCCCCAGAAACAGGTAAGGTCCGCGGCCCTACAAGGACCATGTCGCGGCCCGCCCTCCATCCTCAGCACATCTTAGCCTTCAAGGGCCGCGGCCCTCCAAGAACCATGCCGCGGCCCGACCCTTCGAACCCAGAAAAACCCACCATTTTCAAGCTTAAAACCTCACCTTAAGCCATCCCAAAGCTCCCAATTCGAAACCAATTAATAGCCACAACATTAGGATGGTTTAAACAACACAATTCCACTGAAAATCCACCTTAACACTCACCACATCCCAAATTCCAAATTTCTGAAATTTCAAACCTAAAACTCAAAACCAACCATGGAAATTCTCAATTTCAACCATCAAACTTTAATTTAAACCTTACCTCAGTTGTAGAATCATTTCCCAAAGGATCCCATGACCTATCTTCAAAGTTTCAAGCCTCAAACTCCACCTTGAATATCAAAAATCCATAAACATTCACAACCCAACAAAATCTCATAAATTTAACTTGAGAAAAAGGATTAATTGCTTACCTTTACCCTGATTTGTTCTTGATTAACTCTTGAGCTAAACCTCCAAATCCCACCATCAATATTCAAAAATTCAAGCTTGTTTTCCCCTAAGATTTCTATGGATTTCATGAAAGAAGGAGGAGAGAAAGAAGAAGAGGAGAGGGTGGAGGCTGGGTCGGTTTCTCTAAGTCTCCAAATGGTTTATTTGTTTTGTTTTTATAACTTAAGCTGGTTACTTCAAGGTTCGGGGTACCAAAATATCCCCGAGGCAAAAATGGTAAAATCCCCCAGTATTCCTGCCTAGACATCCTAACCTCAAATATATCTCCAATTATTTATTTTCATAACCCAATATCAAAAATACTCCTTGACTTGTCCAAAGTCAATCATAATGCCCCGTTGTGACTTTTCCCGGCTATCCAGCTCTAGGATCGCCTCGTGCCGAAAGTTACAAATCACGGATATACCCACATACCACTGTGGTCTCAACAATCATCACATATTAATACAGTTATGCCCAACATGGCCAAAATTACAATTGTGCCCTTCTAACACAATCCGGGCCTACATGCATACTAATATACATAGTCATGCATCTCAAATAATCAAATAGTCACATAACACGCTTTAAATCATAACCATGCATTTAACTCATAAAATCACACATAAATCCCAACATGCCCTCCTGGCACACTAATCAAGGCCCTTAAGCCTTATTAGCGATTTTGGGTCGTTATAGCTCCGGTCTTGGGGATGTCCACGAGATAATCATGATTAGGCCGCAGATCAGTTTGCTAATCAGCCCGTGAGAAAATCAGGGCGTACATCTGCCCCCCAAGCCCCTGCTCGTGGTATACCACGTCGTATAAGACCACAGTAGGGGCTTTTAGGCTTCCCCATGAACTCTTCACATTCCACCTCTTACGCAGGCGCCTGATACGTGGATCATCGTGGTTGGTGACGGTACGTCTTACGAGAACCGCATTTAATGGCCTAGCCTATGCCCAGCCGTCGTTTCGTATTTCGAGTGGAGGGCCTCGGATCCCTCATCAGGGCCATCCAACAGCCCTCTACACGTGACCCTTCATGTATATATAAAAAGGGGTGGCCACCCTACGCATGGGCCACCCTTTCATTTGAAATTTCTCAGAACTTCTCTCTTCATCTCAGAAGAAAAAAACCCTCTTCTCCGTGACTGCTACACTCGGCGTTCAAGAAGCTCAGACGTAAGGATTTCTTCAAAGCTTTGGAAGACAATACCCCAACGAAGCTTTCACCTAGGCGATACCTTCACCCACCTCCCAGCCAAACACTGTAAGTTTCCTGACCATGTGTGTTTTGAACATATATTTCACTGTAGCTTAGGTAAATATTTTACTGTGGTCGCATGCAAGGGTTTTCTGGGTTTTGTGGATACGAAGGGTGAAAGCCTTTTTAGGTTAGGGTATTTTTGCTGTAGGAAATCACTTAAGAGTGTGGTTTACAGGATGCTTTTTCTGGGGGAAATTTTTGGGTAGGAGTTTTGGAGCTTTTGGGTGCAAAACTGGGTAGCTTAGGGAACACGCTTCACAGGCGATTTTGCAATTTTTGCCTACTGAAACTTTCCCCCCAAGGAAAATTCTATCCTGACCCTCCTGACACACGAATTCCAAGTAATCGGGGATCTGTTGGGAGCACAGGCACGTGTTCATTGAACCGCGTGGTCCCACTCTCCACGAGCTGGGCTTTCCTCAGCTCGTGCAAATAACACTTTGCTTTTTCCTCATGCTTGGGTCGCCTTTTCTGAAATGTTTTCTTTTGTTCGTTAGGCGACCAGATGGCACCGAAAAGGAACGCTCCCAAGAAGACCCTCAGCAACTCGGCTTCTCAGCAGGACAAAGGAAAGGCGGTGATGCCGGACTCCCCAATCCCCAACTTTGGGCCGGCGGTGGAGCAGGAGGTCGAGGTCGCCCCCGATGCCTTCTTTGAGGCGGAGAGGATCGTCTCAAAGGTCATCGACCAGACGAAGATCAACAAAATCTTTCTCTCCCACAACATCACCCTAGGGAGAACATCTGTGGTGGCTCGACCTCCCGCGGAAGGCGAGCGGAGCTGCACGCCGCTCGACGAGGTATTCGCGGCCTGGAGCAACGAGCATTTCAAGGCGGGGGCATTCCTCCCGCTGGACCAGTATTTCGCGGACTTCCTCAATTATGTGAGGTTGGCACCATTTCAGCTCCCCCCCAACTCCTATCGGTTGTTGGCAGGGTTGAGATATTTATTTTTGAAGCACGAGTGGGAGGTCCCCACTCCAGCGGACATTTTATACTTTTTCTGCCTCAAGGCCAGCCCGGATCAGCGGGGGCGAGGCGACGGGTTTTACTACTTAACCCGATTCCCCAATACGGCTGCGGTCATCGAGCTGCCCAGCCACCCCAACGACTTCAAGGATCAATTCTTCATGTCGACGGGGTTCAGGAACTGCGAGCTCCACTACTTCAATCGTCCTCGTAAGTGTTTTTCATCCTTAGCTCGTAAGTTAAGTGTCGTTTTAGCTCCTTCCGTACCCCTTTCTGACTTAGACTAATTCTGCAGCCATCTTTGCGAGGACAGAGAAATCTGTGACCCTCGGGGCCCAATACGAGACGCTGGCGGGCTTGCCCCCCAGCGAGAAAGATTACCGCGTGCTCGTAACAGACGAGACGATGATAGCTTGCAAGCTGATTTTCCCAAATCAAACTTTGAACCTCATGAGGCCTCGGGGGCTTCCCCCAGCTCGCGACACCAGACCCGTCATCATGGAGGAGGTCGTGGGAGATGAAGATGAGGAGGACGAGGGCGACGAAGTTCCCCTCGTGAGGAATAGGAAGCGGACCTTGGAGGTCGCCCAGAGGACGGGCGAGGAGAGGATCCGATCCGGAGCAGTCGCGGGTCCTTCTGGCCAAGGTAACCCTTACATGTTTAGGAGTCTAGATAGGGCCACAGCAGACCCCCAGCTGGCTAGGTTCAATCCTAGGCAGCTCGTCCATCGTCACCGAAGTGATTCGGACCTGATTACCACCCTGCTCCATTGTGTCGACCGGCTTATGCTGGACTACCAAGATAGTCGGCCTAGGGGTACCGTAGTAGTAGATAATACCCTAGGCTTTAGGTCGATCCTATTCGAGGAGTATGGGACTAACCTTCGGACATGGCCATCACTCCGGAGGGGTGCCGTAGCTCCGGGGCTTAGGCAATACGTAGAGGAATCTAGCCCTGAGTCAGCCTCGGAGCTAGAACCTGCGCCAGTTCGGGAAGTAATCGACTTAGATTCTTCTTCGAGCTCGGGGGGTAGGATTCCCTTAGTATTCATATACTTTTTATCTTTACCCCTTTGTTTTTGTATCTGTATGGCTGCTAACTCGTACTGACCATGTTTTTGTTTTGACAGAAGAAATGTCTCAGCCCGAGGAGAGCCTACGAGGTGCGGTCTTCGGGGGGAACCCCTCAGCTGGGCCAAAAATGAAAAGGCTCCGGACGTCCAAGAACGCCGCTGGGGTCCCCACCAAGTCTCCGTCAAAGGAGAAGGAGCAAACCCCGGCTGCCCAGGTCGCGGGAGAGATTCTTGCTGCTGCAGGGGGAAGCAACATGCCTCCACCGCCCCCGCGAGCTCCAGCCGCCGCCCGGGACGCAGGAACAGAGCTCGGGACTTTGGCGGTTGTACCCTCCGATGTACGCATCCCAGTCAATCCCCAGGACCTGGAGAAGATCCCCGAGGCCTTCCGGGGAACGGTGTATGAGTCGGCAAACTACGGCGTCAGCCACATATACAGGTTCACTGAGAAGGAGCTCCGGGCCATCGAGACACTGAGCCCAGTGGGCGTGCTGGAGTCTTCATTGGGCATGGCCATGACGGTAAGCTAGCTTACTTTTTTGTGGTTTTTATCATTACACTTTGCTCTGCTTTTCCTTTCCCTTTTTTCTAAGGCGATTGTCTTTTCAACTTCGCAGAGCGCCGTTGCCCTTCACCGGAGCATCGTCAGGACCAAAACTCAGCTCGAGGACATGAGGAGCGAGCACCAGACCACCCTGCAGGCGGCTAAGGATGCCTTGGCGGCCTCGCAGGTCGAGTTGGAAAAAACCCGCTCGAAGGTCCAAGAGCTCGAGGCCTCTCTCGCCACCTTGCGGACAGACCTAGATGCCGCGAAGACTGAGGTCCAGGTCGCCCAGGCTGCCCTAGAGGCCGAGCAGACAACTTCGGAAAAGTCCATGGAAGATCTGTTCTACCATTGCTGGGTCTACAATCCAGATGCAGACTTCTCCTTCATGTCAGCGAGCCTCTGGGAGCGCTTGCTGGTGAAGTTCCAAGCTCACCTTGATAAAGAAGCGCCCTCGGAGACCGGAGATGGTTCTGGCGCAGCTGAGCAAGGCGAGACGGCGACCTCCAAGGGGCCACCTGGCGGAGCTTAGGGCGTTTCTTCTCTTGTGCCCTTCAATATTTTTAAATACTTTTTATGTAACCTTTGCATGAGGTGCTTTCACCTCGAGACAATTTGATTTAACGCTTTTAATTGATCCTCTTTCTTGCCTTTACGCATTTTAGTTACAACTTTTTTTTGAAAAGCTTAGTTCGCGTTAACTTTTAACCATATCTCGAGCTCTTTAGGAAGAACAACGATCGATAGATTTAAATCAACTTCTAAGTTTTATGACCCGGTTAGGACCAGGAACTTAATTTGAAAACTTAGTTCATGTTAACTTTTATCCATATCTCGGGCTCTTTAAGAAGAACAACGATCAATAGATTTAAATCAACTTCTAAGTTTTATGACCCGGTTAGGACCAGGAACTTAATTTGAAAACTTAGTTCGTGTTAACTTTTATCCATATCTCGGGCTCTTTAAGAAGAACAACGATCAATAGATTTAAATCAACTTCTAAGTTTTATGACCCGGTTAGGACCAGGAACTTAATTTGAAAACTTAGTTCGTGTTAACTTTTATCCATATCTCAAGCTCTTTAAGAAGAACAACGATCAATAGATTTAAATCAACTTCTAAGTTTTATGACCCGGTTAGGACCAGGAACTTAATTTGAAAACTTAGTTCGTGTTAACTTTTATCCATATCTCGGGCTCTTTAAGAAGAACAACGATCAATAGATTTAAATCAACTTCTAAGTTTTATGACCCGGTTAGGACCAGGAACTTAATTTGAAAACTTAGTTCGTGTTAACTTTTATCCATATCTCAAGCTCTTTAAGAAGAACAACGATCAATAGATTTAAATCAACTTCTAAGTTTTATGACCCGGTTAGGACCAGGAACTTAATTTGAAAACTTAGTTCGTGTTAACTTTTATCCATATCTCGAGCTCTTTAAGAAGAACAACGATCAATAGATTTAAATCAACTTCTAAGTTTTATGACCCAGTTATATCCAGGATAGGACTTAGTTAGCGTTTAATCCTTATCAATATCTCGCGTTTTTTAAGAAAAACAACGGTCAATCGATATGAATCAACTTCTAAGTCATTAAGGAGACCTGGTTATATCCAGGCACCATATGCCCCCCAAGTAACTGGGAAAGGGTCTTTCATGGTTACTTTAGATTACACTTGCAAACATGTACAAAAAGCTGATTCTCATTCATACATAAAAAATGGCCTTCCAAGCCTTACAAGTGAATCATTGATAATATTTCTTTAAGTGGATGGCGTTCCAAGTCCGCGGGACCGCCCCTCCATCAAGTCGAGCTAACTTATAAGTTCCCTCCTTAATGATTTCGATGACCTGGTATGGTCCTTCCCAGTTTGGTCCTAAAACTCCATCTTTGGGATCTTTCCCGGCCAGGAAAACTCTCCTTAGGACCAAGTCGTCAACGCTAAAGGCGCGTTTTTTGACTTTGGTGTTGAAGTAGCGAGTGATTTTCTGCTGATAATGGGCGAGCTGGAGTTGCGAATCCTCTCGCCTTTCATCAACTAGATCGAGGGAATTGCACAGGAGCTCGTGGTTTTGATCTTGGTCTTAAGACTGGACTCTATGCGAAAGCACTGTAGTTTCCACGGGGAGGACTGCCTCACTTCCAAAGGTTAGGGAAAAGGGAGTATGACCCGTAGGAGTCCGATACGAGGTCCGGTATGCCCATAGGACCTGGGGGAGCTGTTCTGTCCAGACCCCCTTTACTTCGTCTAATCTCTTCTTGAGGCTTGCCTTTAGGGTCTTGTTGACAGCTTCGACCTGGCCATTAGCCTAAGGATAAGCCACGGAGGAGAAACTTTTTACGATTCCGTATCTTTCACAAAACTCGGTGAACAGGACGCTGTCGAACTGAGTGTCATTGTCGGAAATGATCTTCTTAGGCAGGCCGAACCGGCAGATAATGCTCTTAACCACGAAGTCAAGCACTTTTTTGGATGTTATTGTTGCCAAAGGTTCTGCCTCAGCCCACTTCGTAAAGTAGTCGATGGCTACCATGGCGTAACGGACCCCGCCTTTTCCAGTGGGGAGGGCGCCAGCCAAGTCTATTCCCCAAACGGCAAACGGCCATGGGGATGAGATCATCTTCAGCTCGACTGGAGGAGCTCGGGCAACTGCGACGAATTGCTGGCACTTGTCGCACTTCTTCACGTATGAGATCGAGTCTTTGGACAGAGTTGGCCAGTAATACCCCTGCCTCAGGACCTTTAAGGCCAAGCTCTGCCTCCCAGTGTGGTCTCCGCAAAATCCTTCGTGCACTTCCTGCAGGATGGCCTTTGCTTCGCCTGGAAGAACACACCGGAGGAGAGGTAGGGAGGGCCCACGTCGATACAACACCCCATCGACTATCGTATATCTAGGAGCTTGGTACAGGACTCGCCGTGCATCGTTACGTCTTTCAGGTAGCTTGCCCTCGACGAGATATTCAAGGATGGGGGTCATCCAGGTCGGCCTGACATCGATCATCTCGACCTTCGTCCTGACATCTTCTATGCTTGGTTTCTCCAAGAATTCGACTGGTACTAGACCTAGGGTCTCCGTTTCCCCAGAGGTGGCGAGCTTTGCAAGAGCGTCTGCGTTAGCGTTCTGCTCCCGAGGTATCTGTTCGATCGAGCCTCGCTCAAATGTGGACAGCTCAACTTTTACCTTCGCCAGATAGGCGGCCATCTTGGGTCCCCGTGCTTGATATTCGGCCAGGACCTGGTTTACCACGAGCTGGGAGTCACTGAAGCACTGGACGGAGCTCGCCTTCAACTCCTGGGCTATCTTCAGTCCTGCTAGCAAAGCTTCGTATTCGGCCTCATTATTGGAGGCTTTGAATCTGAATCTCAGTGCCGAGTGGAATCTATGTCCCTCGAGCGATATCAAGATGATTCCAGCTCCGGAGCCGTTCTCGTTGGATGAACCATCTACAAAGACCCTCCATGAAGCCTGGGGCGAGCTGATTTGGGGTGAATTTTCTGCGGGATCCTCCTGGAATCCCGTGCACTCTGCCATGAAATCGACCAGGGCCTGACTTTTTATAGCAGTTCACGGAGTGTATAGAATCTCGAACTGACTGAGTTCGATGGCCCACTTTAACAAACGTCCCGATGCTTCAGGTTTTTGCAAAACCTGCCTTAAAGGTTGATCGATCATGACGTGAATCGAGTGGGACTGGAAGTACGGCTTGAGCTTTCGCGAGGTCGTGATAAGGCAGAACGCCAATTTCTCCATCAACGGGTACCGAGATTCAGCCCCGAGAAGTCTCTTGCTGATGTAGTAGACTGGCTTCTGAACTTGGTCCTCTTCTCGTACCAGTACGGCACTAGCTGCGTCCTCAGTGATAGCCAGGTAGAGGAAAAGGGACTCTCCTGCCTTGGGTTTGGATAGCACGGGCGGCTCAGCCAGATGTGCCTTCAGGTCGAGGAATGCGCTTTCGCATTCTACTGTCCATTCAAACCTCTTGTTTCCTCAGAGCAGGTTGTAGAAGGGCAAACACTTATCGGTGGACTTGGAAATAAACCGGTTGAGGGCTGCCACTCTTCCTGCAGGCCTTGGACATCTTTTCGCGACCTGGGCGAAGGAAGTTCGAGCAGTGATCTGATCTTGTCGGGGTTTGCCTCGATTCCTCGGGTATTGACTATGAACCCCAGGAATTTCCCTGACGCGACTCCAAAAGTGCATTTCTGTGGATTGAGCCTCATGCCATATTCCCGTAGTATCTTAAAACATTCTTCCAGGTCAGAAACATGGTTATCGGCAGTCTTTGACTTGACTAGCATGTCATCAACGTACACTTCCATGTTTTTTCCGATCTGGTCTGCAAACATTCTATTTACTAGCCTTTGGTAGGTAGCTCCGGCGTTCTTCAGACCGAACGGCATGACCTTGTAACAATAGACGTTAGTCGGGGTCATGAAGCTGGTGTGTTCCTGGTCCACCGGATTCATCGCGATCTGATTGTAGCCTGAGTACGCGTCCATAAAGGACATGAGCTCGTGCCCTGCCGTGGCATCTACCAACTGATCAATCCTGGGCAATGGAAAGCAATCCTTGGGGCAGGCTTTATTCAGGTCGGAGAAGTCGATGCAGGTCCGCCATTTCCCGTTAGGCTTCGGGACCAGCACGGGGTTGGCAACCCATATTGGAAACTTGGCTTCACGGATAAAGCCGCATTTTTTAAGCCGGGCTACCTCTTCCTCTAGGGCTTCAGCTCGAGCTGTTCCTAAACGCCTTTGCTTTTGGGACTTGGCGGGAACGCTTTTATCTAGATGAAGTGTATGCATGATGACACTGGGACTGATTCCCACCATGTCTTCATGGGACCAAGCAAACACGTCCAGGTTACCTCGCAGAAACTTGGACAGCTCCGCCTTCCTCTTGCCACAGAGGTTTTTCCCGAGCTTGACCGTCTGTGGCGAATTCTGCGGATCAATGTTCACTTCCTTGAGCTCCTCAATCGCCTGGAGCTCGGATCTGTCCTCGCCTATTCGGGGGTCAATATCCTCACTTAAGACGACATTCTCCCCCTCGGCGCTTTGAGGTTTTTCAATCTCAGGATCTACCAAGGGTTCCTGAGATTCCTCTTCACCTTGAATGGCCATTGCCAGCTGCCCGGGTTTAGATTTTCCCTTCATGGACATGCTGTAGCATTCCCTGGCAGCGAGCTGATCGCCATGGATAGTGCAGATTCCCGTCGAAGTAGGGAATTTCATCGCGAGGTGGCGAATGGACGTGACGGCCTCGAAAGCTATGAGCGTAGGTCGTCCCAAAATGGCATTGTTGGCAGCGGAGCAGTCAATGGCCACGAACTCGAGGAGTTTGGAGACTGTCCGAGATCCTTCACCTAGGGTGATCACCAGCTCGATCGTCCCTATCGCTGCTGATCCTTCTCCCGAAAAACCATACAACATCATGGAGGTTGCCTTCAGCTCGGCGACAGTCAAACCCATCTTCTCTAAGGTGGATCGGAATAGGAGGTTCACCGAACTCCCGTTGTCTATCAGTACCCTCCTCACTCTCCTATTGGCGAGTTGGACTGCTACGACCAGAGGATCATTGTGAGGGAACTGGACATGGCCCGCATCTTCCTCCGTAAAAATGATTGGCTGCCTCTCCAACCGCTGCTGCTTTGACTGGCGCTGTTCCGGGACGAACTCCACTCCGTTATGAGCCTTTAGTTTGTTCACGTATCTCTTCTGGGCGCCTCTGCTCGTGCCGGCCATGTGCGGACCTCCAGAGATGGTGGATATCTCTCCTCCTACCACAGGAGGAGGTACATCTTGGTCTACCCGAGACCCGGGCTGGCTGGCCGGGACTTCAGGGGCAGGTCGACTTGCTGGAACCCAGTTCCGTGCGTATTGAGCCAAGGGGCCGGCTCGAATGAGAGTCTCGATCTCATCCTTTAGATGTCTACAATCATCAGTATTGTGGCCAACATCGTTATGAAAACGGCAAAATTTGGAAGCGTCTCTCTTCCCCTTGTGGTGCTTTAATGGCTCCGGCCTCTTCCAGGGGACTCGGGTAGAGTTGGCTAGGAAGATATTCTCCCTAGACTGGGTGAGCTCGGTATAAGTCGCGTATACGGGCTTAAACTTGTGTATGGACTTATTCTTCTTTTGTCCGTGTTGGCTGCCTTCACCATTCCCCTTTCTTTTGCCTCCTCCGAGCTGGTTGTTCTGTGTGACGTTCTGGGTCGCTGCCACGACCTCCGTCCCCACTCCAGCAGTCTGTTCGGGGGCCTGGCTGGTTCCCGCAGCTGATGCTTCGACCTCCTCCAAGTTAATCCATTCTTGGGCCCTGTTAAGGAATTCGTTAGCCGAACTGACTCCTTTCCTTTGTATATCCTTCCAGAGATCTCCTCCAACAAGGATTCTAGTTCTCATGGCCATGAGCTTGGATCTATCATCCGCGTCTCTGGCTCGAGCAGCGACGTTCGCAAATCTGCTCAGGTAGGCCTTCAGAGTCTCACCGGGCTGCTGCCTCACGTTAGCCAGGGAGTCGGCCTGAACGCGGGCGGCCTGGGAGGCTCGGAATGCCCTTTTGAAATCTGCCGAGAAAGTCTTCCAGGAACTGATTGACTGCTTTTTACCTTGTTTGAACCACTGCCTGGCAGGTCCAGTCAGTGTGGAAGGGAAGATTAAACATCTCAGCTCGGGGCCAATGTTATGGGCCATCATGAGGGTGTTGAACATCCCTAGATGGTCTGATGGGTCTTCGTCCCCATTGAACTTTGACAAGTGAGGCATACGGAAACCAGATGGGTACGTCGTTGCTGCTATACTGGGGGCGAAGAGTTCCATCTCGTCCCCTGAATCGTACTCATCTTTTTCTTTCTCCGTCAGGAGCTTCCTCATCAACTCCTCCATCTGAGTTAGGCGTTCGAGGGTTTGGTCCTGGTGTCCTTGGTTTTTCCGGGGCTGTTCAACAGCTCCGGATCCATTGTACATATTTGGTGGGTTATTGCCCCTCCTATCTTGAGATAGGTTATTTGGGGCATTCCCTCCATTACGTACCTCGGACAGGGCCCCCCCCTGATCGAGCGTGGCTATCTCCTCCCACCTGCTCCCCTCTATGGGAGTTGAGGCGATCTCGAAGGTCGCCTCCTTGGGTGACTCGAGGACTTTGCGCCGAACTCAAACGTTGCCGCAGGTCTCCCCCAGAGAGATCACTCTGATGACTGCTGGTCCAGTGGCTCCTGCTAGATAGGCTTGGAGTCCACCTTTGGTGGTGAGGACCTGGGCTTTCCCCTAGCGCCCTGCTACACCAGGAAGGTCCAGCTGATGGCGGATCTCTCCTGCTATTTCCGTAGGCAGGAATATCTCGAACGGGTTGAGGAGGAGACGGATACCTGATCGGAGATGGAGGATGCCTGACTGGAGAGGCGATCTTGGTTCCATCAGGTCAGATTAGATTCGGTGGGGGCCTTTCGGCCCTGCCAACCCGCTGGTCCCACGCCTGGTGATCTGGACAAGGCGCAGGACGGTTGTTGGGGACGGGCTGATGCTATGAGCCCTCCCCGGATTTCCTTCGGGAATTTCCTCGAGCTCTCCTGGGCGCGCTCGAGGATGGTTGGGAGCTAGGAGTCGACGTTCTGACCGAACGGTTGTACTGCTGTTGTTCGGCTCTAGGCATTCCTCTGAAGTCTGCCTCTCGATGGTGTGATGAAGGAGTGGAGTTGGGCGTCGGAAGTCTGTCTGAATGGCTACGCCTGGACCGATTACCCCGGCGAGACTTAGAAGCCTCGCCTTGCCTCTCTCCAACGTTAACGTCGGTTGTGAGAGGGGGTAATCGGGCCAGCACATCCTTGATCTGCTGACTAGCTATTGCTAGCTGGCTCCCCAGCTGAGCATTCTCCATTTCCACCGCAGTGTAATAACATGGGTTCGGGTTAGGCAGCCGAGGCGCCGAACTTCCGGTGTCGTCTTGGCTCACCGGCTATTTTCCTAGCCGCTGCTAGACTTCAGGAACTTGTTCACCAGGGGTGGCAGTATGATGAGCCTCCTACCCATCATGTTGCTCTGCCTCGTTACCGTGCCTGGATCGAGTTGTCACCATAGTTGGATGTTTGTGACAGCACTGAATCGGACTTGCTCTCAATGAAAGCACCAAACTGTTGACGCGGTTCTTCGCCAACAGGTAATTTAAGAAAGGAAGAGAAATGGATTAATGCTAATAATGAACCGAAACAGATATATGATCTTAGGAAATGGAAAGGTGACTCAAGACACGGTTTTTAAGTGGTTCAAAGGTTAAAATCCTTCTACTCCACTAGTCAATATTATTGCTCTATTATGGGAATATGATTACAGGATATTTCTTACAAGAGATAATCCAACCCCTATCAACTCCCAGGGTCTCCATATTTATAGGAGAAGACACCTGGGAGTTGGTAAGAAGGTCATCCCGTGACCTTCTTACCTATCATATCAACTCTGTGACATTCATGATTAATTCCTAAACCTGACACATAAGTGTGGTCAAATCGATAGGTAAGGAGATAATGGGCCGCACGGCCCAACCCAGTCGTGGGTGTCTGAATACGCATGTTCCTGCTGCGTGTCCGAGAAGTCAGGGGCATATCAGACACGTGATGTCTGATATATGCACGTTTACCTTGCGTGTGTTAACTTTACAAAGGGTCATAGCCTCCATATTCAGCTCGTACCATGAGCTGGATACTTAACTCGACCTTCGGCCTTCAGAGTCCAGGCTCAAGTCTTGGGCAATCTTGGGGAACCCTTGGGATTCCTTGAGCTAAGGAGGTACGACCTTATGACGGAAGCTCCGGTCTTGGGGATGTCCACGAGATAATCATGATTAGGCCGCAACTCAGTTTGCTAATCAGCCCGTGGGAAAATCAGGGCGTACATTAGTAATTATAGCAAATTAAAATTGAATTAATTAAGGCATAGTTCTATAATTTTAATTTTGCTTAATTTGATTAGTAATTATTAGAATATCATTTGATAAAAATAGATCACTTTACTTTTACAACCAATTAAAAAGCATAGGATGTTTTGAGAAAACACATATTCTAAAATAGTGATTGGGAGAGGGAGTTATGACAATAAGTCCTATGGTCTCCATTATTAGTTGGCACCGAGGTAGCATGGAGAAGGCATCGCGGCACCATTGCTTGTGTCCCCCTAAGGAAGGCTTCTGACTGTGTTATTCTCAAGGCAAACTTCTTTTTCAGGAATAGGATTTAATGATGTATTTCAAGTTTGACTGACCCTAAGGCACACTCTTGAGTTAAGTCATTGATCTAAAAAAATGGGTTACACTCACAAGGTACATTAGGCTTTCGAGCGGACTAGTGTATTCTAGACCAAACAAGCGATTGTTTATAAGTCAAAAGAGAAATATTGATTTAAATTTTCACTTATAAATTTGAGAACTTCTCTCAAAATTAATTTGGAATTAGTCTGACCTACCCTAAGGTTGATTCATTAATGTTCAAATTAATGAATCGTGGAATTAGTAATTATTTTTTATGTGTTCTTTAATTATTGCATTCATGCATCATGTTTACTATTCCGAAAATTACTGATATTTATTATATGCATAAATTCATTTTTGTTTATTTATTTATTCCCAGCAAATATGTCTATTAGTGAATTACACACCGATGCCTTTCTCAAATCCTTGGTTTTTGAACCTGAAAACATGCAACACTGGTTTCAAGGCATGTTGACCATTTTTTCTTATAAAAATTTGATGTCAACCATCTATAACAAACCTCCAACAGAACCACCTTTGGCTACTAGCTATGAAGCAGAAGAAAAATATGCAAATTGGATGAAATCCGATCGGTTGGCACGTTATTGCATGCTTTCAACCATGCCTGACGAAACAAAGGAAAAATATATACACTATACCTCAGCACATGAGATGTGGCGAGCAATGATAGAGGAAGTCTTTGCTGAGTGTCATCATTTGTATCAAATGAAAAAGGTAAATAAGATTTACATATATTTTTTCAATTTTGAATAGTAGATTCAAATACTATGAATAACAGATTCAAATTTTTGGATAGTAGATTCAAAAATATATGCCACTAATCTATTTTTCTTTTGTTTTTCCTTTTGCAGAATCAGAACCCTGAAAAGGAGGAAGAGACTAATGAGGATTTTGATACCGAGTAAAGAGCTGGAAGAGTTGGAGAGTAGTTTTATTTAGTAATTTTATTGTTAGTTGAACAATTTAAATTTCTTTAATTTGTTTTTAGAAATTTTAGATTTCTTTGAACAAAGAAAACTACAGTCTAGAAATTTAGTTTGTTATTAATAATTTTGATTATTAATGTTTGGAAACTTATTTATATTTTTGCATAAAATTTATTTCTTAAATTAATAAAGTAGTTATTATTTAAAGAAATTATCTATTTACTTGTTATGCAAATGCTTTGGGATAAACAAAATTTACATACTTATAATGAATGACAAATTTTTTATAATTATGAATTATTTAAAAAAGCTAATCCTAGATCTATTAAATGACAAAAGACTGATTTTGATAGTGAAACATATATGTGGCACTTGAGATTGGGCCATATTGGTCTAGACAGAATTAATAGGCTTGTAAAGGATGGTCCTTTAAGAGAACTATCTATTGGATCTCTCCCTGTTTGTGAATCCTGTCTAGAAGGCAAGATGACCAAGAGACCTTTCTCTGCTAAAAGTTCAAGAGCCACAGAACCACTTCAGCTAGTACATACGGATGTTTGCGGTCCACTTAATGTACAAGCAAGAGGAGGTTATGAATACTTCACCACTTTTATTGACGATTATTCAAGATATGGATACCTATACTTAATGCAAAGTAAATCTGAAACTCTTGGAAAGTTCAAAGAATTTCAAGCAGAGGCTGAAAAGCAATTAGGTAAATCACTAAAAGTTCTTCGATCTGATCAAGGAGGAGAGTACTTGGATTTTGAATTCGAGGTTTTTCTGCGTGAGCATGGTATTAAATCCCAACTCACTGCACCTGGAACGCCACAGCAAAATGATGTTTCAAAAAGACGAAACACAGTGTTATTAGATATGGTTAGATCAATGATGAGTTTCTCATCATTACCACTGTCATTCTGGGGCTATCCGATTCAATGTGCTCTTTACATAGTTAATGTTGTTCCAGCTAAGTTTATCCAAAAGATACCCATGGAATTATGGAATGGTTGTAAACCTAGTTTACACCACTTTCGAATTTGGGGGTGTCCTGCATGCGTGCTTAAATAAAGACCGAGAAGTTGGAATCGCGCTTAGAAGTGTGCATGTTTGTGGGATATTCTGAAGAGACTAGAGGTGGAATTTTCTATAGTCCAAAAGAAAATAAAACATTTGTATCGACAAATGCAACTTTTCTTGAACATGACTATGTTAATAACCACAAACCTCGCAGTAAGGTTGTACTGGAGGAGATGGTCTCGAATGAAGTTGCAAAGTCACCAGCAACAACCAATGAAAAACGGCAAGAGGAAACTACTAGTTATAGTCAGATTAGTAGAGAGCCTCGTCGTAGTAGGGGGGTTAGTAAGCAACCCACACGCTATGATCACGAAGTTCAAATGCTTGTGTTTGACACAAACAAAGACAATCCATTGACATTTAAAGAAGCAATGAATGATTCTGACAAGGACAAATGGCAAGAAGCCATGAACCAAGAAATGGAATCAATGTATTCCAATTCTATCTGGGTTCTTAAGGAGCGGATGGGAAAGTAGAGACTTTCAAAGCAAGGCTTGTAGCAAAAGGTTACACATAGAAAGAAGGGGTTGACTATGAAGAAACCTTTTCTCCTTTAGCCATACTAAAATCCATTCATATACTCTTATCCGTTGATGTGTGCATGGATTATGAGATTTGGCAAATGGATGTCAAAACAGCTTTTCTGAATGGCTACCTTGACAAAACTATTTACATGTCTCAACCAGAAGGGTTCGAATTAAAAGGTCAAGAGTAAATAGTTTGCAAGCTTCTTAGGTCCATCTATGGACTCAAACAAGCTTCTAGATCTTGGAATCTTAGATTTGATGACACAATTAAAACGTTTGGTTTTGAACAAAACGTTGACGAACCTTGTGTCTATAAACAAATCAAAGATGGTGTAGTAGTATTCCTCGTTCTTTATGTTGATGATATATTACTGATTGGAAATGACGTAACATCATTATCAAAGGTAAAGAACTGGTTAACCGAACAATTCCAAATGAAATATTTGGGAGAAGCCAAGTATGTTATGGGCATTAAGATTCTTAGAGATAGACAGAACAAAAATTTGGCACTGTCTCAAGCAACTTAAATTAATAAGGTGCTAGAACGCTTTAATATGCAAAACTCCAAAAAGGGTGATATGCCAACCCGTTCTGGAGTATTTTTGGAGTATTCCTTTCCAAGGAGCAGTGTCCCAAAACACCTTAGGAAGAGGAAGACATGAGACAGTATCCCTATGCCTCAGTGGTAGGCAGTCTAATGTACGCTATGTTGTGTACACGACCTGACATTTGTTATGTAGTAGGGACAGTTAGCCATTATCAATCCAATCCTGGATCGAGTCATTGGACTGCAGTGAAGAATATTCTCAAGTATCTAAGAAATACTATAGATTATATGCTTGTATATTCAGGTGGAGACCTGAACCCTACTGGTTACACTAATTCTGATTTTCAATCAGACAGAGATAGTCAGAAATTGACTTTAGGATCAGTGTTTACTCTTGGAGGAGGAGCAGTAGTCTGGTGAAGTATTAAATAAACCAGGATTGCAGACTCCACCATGGAAGCCGAGTATATAGCAGCTTGTGAAGCAGCTAAGGTGGCTTTATGGCTCAAAAAGTTCAATTCCAATCTGGAAGTAGTGCCATGTGTAGATAAGCCACTAGTCCAATACTGTGACAACAGTGGGGCAGTAGCTAACTCAAAGGAACCATGGAGTCACAAGAGGGGAAAGCACATCGAGAGGAAGTATCACTTGCTAAGAGAGACAGTTCATCGAGGAGATGTTGCAGTTCTGAAGATAGCTTCAGAGCATAATCTTGCAGATCCTTTCACAGAGACATTATCCATAAAATCTTGTAAGAACATGGGAATGAGAGAGATGCCTTGTAACGCCCTACTACCTTAGAGTCGTTACTGAGTGAGTTTTACGAAAAATTGTGCAATTAACTCACTAACTGAGGTTTTTAAAACGAAAGTGTGACTAAGCAAAAGTTAAGGCTGTAATCTTTTGAAAATGCTTTACTTCGTTGAAAACTTCAAGTATCTATCATTTGGGATCCCAAAATAAGGTTTGCAAAATATTTACAAGTTAAAATAAGTTTACAGCTGATTGACTATCAAAATTATAGGTTAATACAACCATTTTTAAAAATGCCCCCAACCAAAGCAGTCGGGCAGGCCAAACATGTACGCGCCGCTTCATGCTCTCCGTACTCATGGCTAGTTGACTTTATCTTTGCCCTTACCTGCAACACAGAGCACCCGTGAGCCGAAGCCCAGCAAGAAAACTCAAATAGCACATAGCATATGCATAATATATAATCAATCTATCAGATAATCCACAGATAACCAAGTAGTCCATCAGACTAAACAAACACGACCAAGCCGTTCCAGAAGCATTACCCAGGTCTGGTATCTCGGTCCTCACCGTAAGGATATCCCATGTATCCATTGGGGTTCCACCCTGACTATAAGCATTCCACGTGCTAAGTGTTACTTCCGGCCCCGCTGCCATTCTCGACCTTTCGCCATTCTCGGCTCCGTTGCCGTTCTCAACTTCTTGCCGTTCTCGGCTCCTTGCCGTTTTCGACACCTTTGCCGTTCTCAGCACCTTTGCCGTTCTCGGCTCCTTTGCCGTTCATTCTACTATAATCACATATAGTATAATTCAAATAACATTCAAACATATAACAATTCAATCAAGACTACACCCTAACATGTAATATAATTTAGGGTCGTGCCCTGCATTAACACTATGGGCCCATGCCCTGTCCTACGGGTGCTACAGTTTTCTTACCTGTATCCCGAGCTTCACAGTGCACCAAAGTCACGAGCACGGTCCTCTAACTTGAGCCTCGCCAAAACCCTAGTCACAACACATATAAAACACTCTTTAATACTAACCAATTCCAAAACCACTTTCCAGGACCAATCCCGTACTCTCGAGACCTCCAAATTCCTAAAACAATGCATCGGAAACATCCCCCGAGCCCCCGGAACAAATGCCCAAAAATGCAAAATTTCCCATCTTGAAAATAGCCTAGAGCCGCGGCGCTACCCGTGAGGGCTGCGGCACCCAGAAAAGTCAGAAAGTTTCCTCCCCCTTGACACAGCCTCGCGCCGCGGCGCCGAAGAACAGGGCCGCGGCGCCCCTATGCGAACCCAGAAATTCTGGGTTTTTCTCCTGCAATTCCCTCATCCAAAACACCTCTAAACCAACCCAAACACATATCTAAACCCCAAAACCAATTTGAAACCTCAAATGAACCATCTAACAACCTATACACACTATCACCAAGATCATACACACAATCATACTCAAAATCCACCCCTTTGATTTCAAACTTCAGAAATCTAAACCCATAAACCAAAAACATAAACCAAAGCTTTAAAAACTTAAACCATGCTTCAAATTTCCTAAACCACAACAAAAACAAATCTTAAAATTACATAGAATCCTTACCTCAAGTGGAGAATTCACCCTTAAGCTTCCTTGATTCTTCTCCTAAGTCTCAAAATTTCAGCTCCCTTCTTCCTTTCCTTTTCTTCTAGCTTTTTCTTCAAATTTTAGCATAAACCAATATGTGACTAAATGCTAAATGTGTACCCCTTTATCCCAGCTGAAACTTATCTAAACCCTTGCCAAATGACCATTTTACCCCTTCATCAAAACCCTTTCCTAACTAAACCTCAAGGGCACTCTAGTCATTTCATCTCTATTACTATTCTACCATTTTCCATAACAACTTGTTACTCTCAGCAGTTACTAAAGGTTACTCAGGTTACTCAATCACCAATAACCAATAACCACTAATTCACAACTCAAACATGAAATTCCCAAAGTACCCCCCTAGGCTCCTCCCGAGCTGGGTATAAAAATCCTGTTGTGACTTCTAAGTTAACTAGCTCTCTAGGACCGTCTCGGCTCGTGCATCACAATAATATCACCACACTCACGTAGTACAAATGACATAATACAATTATCACATTTATGCCCTCAGCGGGCTAAAATTACCAATTTACCCCTATCATACAAACGGGGTTCACATGCATATTTATTTCACCTAAACATGCATTATAACTGCATATTCATTAAATTCACATAAATTAATGCAGTATAACAATTATTGCCCTCCAGGCACACTAATCAAGGCTCCAAGCCTTATTAGCAAATTTAGGTCGTTACATGCCTCATTTGCTTTAGGGAAAGTGGGAGATTGTTGGGAATTATGCCCAGAAAGCATATGTAGTAGACATTGTTTTATGAAATAAATAAATAAATTGAATTTGTTATGCATATATTTTATGGACTATATTATTCTATGATAATATTATGTAAATATCAAAAAAAATTCTAAGTTCATATATGTGATCTCAAACATGTATTGGTACGGGAGGATTGTGTTTGAGACAAATGAACTTGAATAGTTCGCAGTAAAATAAAGTTATGAAATCTTTAGATTAGTTACTGCAAGTACGGTCCACTAGTATTATGAATACATGTGATCTAGATCCGGATCACTAGTGTAGTAGGACACTTTAGTGGAGGTACTTTATATATTAAAGAATATATAGTACTGGACCAGATATGTTTATTAATACTTAGTTAAATACCATTTCGAAGTATTGATTAAATATATCAACTGATGATCATATACAAATAGATCTTAATCCTGAAGTTACTATGAACTCCTGTTTATGTTATATGAGTTCTTTGATTCCCTCGTTAGGGTCTCTCAGAATGATCAGGCTAGAAACTTTTGTTTTGGGAACTCATTAATGTAAATGGTTGGGGACATAGTATACAAATATGGAATCTATGCCTTCTCGCAGGAGATTGAATAATGGTTCTATTAAGGATTGACTTTTGGGACTGAAAGTTTATTGAGCTCAAATTCATAATTTAGTTATGAATTAACCTTCACTAGTAAAGTCAATGGTACTTAAGGAAACAAGAGATAATTAAAAGGGTAAAATGGTAATTTTATTCCCGATTAATTATGAACCATTATTAGAGGGTTATTTTGTATGCAATGATTATATCAATGGACGCTTTATCATTATAAAGTACTGAGTAAATGAAATGTCTATAATTACAAGAGTTCAGTCTCATATTTATAGTGAAGTAATCATGAGATTAATAAATTAAGATTATTTAATTAAAGAGTTTAATTAACAATCTCAAATTTATTGGAGCTTGGAATTATAGGTCCATAGGTCCTCACAGCGGCTCTATCAACACTATTCAAGGCAAGAGTTGATATAAATGGAAAAATGGTTAAAAGACATATTTAAGAAGAGATTTGTTCCTTGGGCCAAATATGCAATTATATGATAATAGTGATTAATTAATTAATTACAAATTAGTTATAATTAACAAAATTAATTAATATTTAATTATAATATAATTTTCAAAATTATACTAAATAATTAAATTAATTTCAAAATTAAATTAAATAATTAATTAATTATAATTTTCAAAATTATAATAAATTAAATATATATTTTCAAAATTATATTGGATTTAATTAATTAAATATCTTTATTTGAGTGGGAGATAATAATCTGATAAGTTCAAATTGGATTTGAATTTAAAATATTGATATTTATTCAAATAATTAATTATATTTGATAATTAGTTAAAAATATATTTAATTCAAATTTGAATTAATTATCAAGTTGTTAGCTTTTTATCTCACAAAGTAGTTTGAATAAATAATTAAATAAAAGTAGAAAAAATCAAATATCCCTAAAAATTAGGGTGGTACACGACTACACACAGTCTATGGATTGTGTGTGGCAAGTACTGCATATTTTCAGGGACAGATTTTTCAATTTTATTTATTTAATTAATTAATTAATGGATAATTCAAAAATTAGTTTTTGGATATTTTCATTAATAAAATAATTAATTAATTAAAAGATAAATTGTAAGTTGGTTACAGATTTATTTTTTAAATTTTAATATTTTCTATTTAAGTAAGACTTATTAGAAAATATACAAATATTCAAAAGAACAGTCATTCGCTCTCTGAAAAATAGAACGATACTTTTCAATCTCTCTCTAAAAAGATAAAGAACCAATTCTCAGGCCTATTCTCTTGATCTCATGTGTTGAGTACATCAAGTAGAAGCACAAATTAACTATCATTTATTCTCTAAGTGCCCACACACTTCTTGAGGTGTAGAGAACGCTGTGGAAGATCTTGGTGTGAGTACATGGGAGCTGCTTGGATAAGAAGACCGTTCTTATTATGAAAAGATAGCAAGGACATTTGATAGGCTTCAAGAGGTATGATTTCTATTCCTATCTTGTCTATTATTAATGTATGTATATTAATGGATCCGCATATTTAAAGGTAGTTTAAATATGATACACTGGGCCGACCCACCACCATTCCGCTGCGTATTAGGAAACTCATTCCTAACAGCATGTACGATCAACTGCCGACCAGGATCCTCAGTAACATCCTCAACAATCTCCTCAACAACAATCTCAGCAGTATCAAAGTAGTCAACCTATCCTAACACCACCAGTTGTTGGTCGGTTAGATATGATCTGCGGCGGGTTGCATTTGGCCGGCAACTCCGGTAAGGCTCGTGAAAGGTATGCTCGTTCCTTTAGACACGAGCAAGAGGAAGATGTACTGACTATCTAGGATCGTACTCCCAAACAACCTCGCTATGAGTGTGAGCCTATCACGTTCAGCGAGGAAGACACAAGTCATGTACATCATCCACACAATGATCCTTTGGTGGTAGAAGTACAGATAGCTAATATGATCATAGCCCGAACAATGATTGACCATGGATCATTTGCCAATATCCTGATCAAGATTACCCTAGAAAGGATGAATTTAAGCATCAGAGATCTTGAACCATGTGAGCAGCTACTGTATGGATTTACAGGGAATGGCATGGCCCCGATTGGAAGCATAAGGTTGCCTTTGACAATGGGGACGACACCTAATAGCAACACAGTAATGGCTTTGTTCGTAGTAATAAACATCCCTTCTCCGTACATTGCCATGATAGGCCAACCAACCTTGTATGACCTCCGAGCAGTCACTTCAGTCTTCCATCTGCTCGTCAAATTCCCAACCCGGGCAGGTATAGGATGTCTTAAAGGGAGCCAACTAGTGGCCAGAGAATGTTAAATTCGTCAGTAAAAAAAAAAGGCAGGGAAGGCAACCTGCAGGGCCCAGTCACCAAAAATAGGATGCATCCCAAAATGGGGGGGGGGAGGACATAGACCCTCTTTTTGAGGATATTGATATGGGGGTGGGCCCAGTCGAAGAATTAGAAGAGGTCCCGCTTGATCCAAAGAACCTGACCAGGGTAGTCAAAGTAGGAAAAGGGTTGTCCGGGGACATAAGATACACTTTGATCCAATTCCTATGGAACAACCAAGACGTATTTGCCTGGTCTCATGATGATATGGTGGGGATCTGCCCAACCATTATAAGCCACGCCCTCAACATCGATACTGAACACTTCAAGCATGTACAACAGAAAAAGAGGTTATTGGATCCAATGAGGGCAAAGGCATTGAAGGAAGAAGTGGAGACGCTCCGAAATAACGACTTCACTAGGGAAGCTTTCTACCCAGTATGGGTGTCCAATCCTATATTGGAGCCAAAGCCTAATAACAAGTAGAGAGTGTGCATAGATTTCACTGATTTAAATAAGGCATGCATGAAGGACTGCTTTCCATTTCCAAGAATTGACCAATTGGTGGACGCTATAGCCGGCCACGAGATCTTAACTTTTATGGATGCCTATTCAGGGTACAACCAGATAAGTATGCATCCACCAGACCAGGAGCACACCAGCTTCCGCATGGATGTGGGGTTGTACTGTTATAAATTTATGCCATTCGGCCTGAAAATCGCTGGAGCCACATATCAAAGACTAGTAAACCGTATGTTCAAAGACCAAATAGAAAATAATATGGAGGTTTACATGGACGATGTGTTGGTGAAATCTAAAAAGGCTGGGGGCACATTGAAGACTTGGAGGAATTTTTCAAAATCCTGAGGCAGTATAGAATGAAGTTGAATCCCTCATTTGGTGTAGGGTTGGGAATTTTTTTAGGGTTTATAGTGAACTCTCAGGGAATTGAAGCGAACCCCAAAAAGATAAAGGCACTGCTGGACATGCCCTCACCAGCCAGAATCAAGGACGTGCAAAGTCTAATAAGACGCATAGCAGCACTCAGCAGATTTGTGTCCAAATCCATCGATAAGTGTATTCCGTTTTTTAATATCCTCAGAGGCACAAAGAAATTTGAATGGATTGAAGAGTGTGAACAAGCCTTCCAAGCTCTAAAGCAGCAGCTGGCACAACCCCCGATCCTTTCAAAACCTCTGGAGGGTGAAGAACTATGCATATACCTGGCAATAACTCAACACGCTGTCAGTGCAGTCCTGGTCAGATAAGAATGTTAGTAAAAGACTGGTGGAAGCTGAGAGCAAGTATCCTCTAATTGAAAAATTAACTTACTACCTGCTCCTGTCGTCCAGAAAACTTCTCCCATACTTCCAAGCTCATCCCATAAAGGTTCTTACCGACCAACCATTATGCCAAGTCCTGCTAAAACCAGACACCTCTAGTCAGTTACTAAAATGGTCTATAGAGCTCGGACAGTATGAAATCACTTACCAGCCCCGAACAACAATTAAAGGCCAGGCTCTCGCGTATTTTGTAGCCAAGTGTACCGGCATTACAGAGGCAGACGAATAAATGGCCGAACAGTCATAGGAGTTTGGACCATTACCCAATACAGGTGTTGAATAGAACATCGAGAACCCAGCAACCAGTACTGTTCATTCCGAGGAAGAACCCCAGGTATGGAAGCTACACATTGATGGCTCAACTACCGATTAGTTGTTTGGGGTCGGTCTAACATTAATCACTCCTAAAGGGCAACACATCCATTGTGCACTTCATTTTGGATTTAAAGCATCGAATAATGAAGCAGAGTATGAAGCATTAATCGTAAGGCTGAGGTTAGCTAGGGAAGTAAAGGCTGAAGTCTTAGACATATACAGTGATTCACAATTGGTTGTCAATCAAGTCCTCAGAGAGTACACCGCTCGAGGGGAAAAATGATGGTCAATCTTGATAAGATCAAAGATCTGCTTGCTCAGCTTAAAAGGTACAATATCCAACAGATACCAAGATAGCAAAATGCCACAGCAGATGCACTGGCTAGACTAGTTAGCAGTGTTGTAATGGACAAGGCCAACCTAGTCCCTATTTAATACCTGGTCGAACCAAGTATCAACCTGCTAGAACCAATCTTTCTTATAGACAACACTCCATCATGGATGACCCCGATTGCAGCTTATCTGGAACACGGCATCCTGCCTAATAGTCGCAATGAATCCAGAAAATTAATGAGGAAAGTTGCTCGGTATATAATCTTGGACGGAGTTATGTACAGAAGGGGATTCTCCATGCCATTAACCAGGTGTGTCAACCAAAATGAATCAGGACGGCTGCTGGAGGAAGTACATGAGGGTTTCTGTGGGAACCACGCAGGGGGGCAAAGTCTGTCTAAGAAGATTTTAAGGCAAGGCTACTTTTGGCCAACTATGAATGAGGATGCCTTTGCATATGTTCGAAGATGTGACAAGTGTCAAAGATTTGACAAGATACCTCGAGAAGCACCAAACAAACTTACTCAAATGCAGAGCCCGTGGCCCTTCGCTATTTGGGGGATTGATCTCTTTGGTCGGTTACTGAAAGGAAAGGGAGGAGTACAATATGCAGTCGTGGTGGTTGACTACTTCACCAAATGGAAGGAAGTCAAGCCTCTGGAAACCATTACTTCCAAAAAAGTACTGAATTTTGTGGTGAAAAATATAGTTTGTCGATTTGGTTTACCCCAGAAGATAGTGTCCGACAACGGCACCTAGTTTGACAGTCAACTTCTTACAGATTTTTGTGCCAAGCATGGCATCACAAAAAGTTTCTCTGCAGTCTCGCACCTTCAAGAAAATGGGCAAGTCGAAGCAATTAACAAGACTCTCAAAGACACCTTGCAGAAACGTTTAGAGCTGGCTGAGAAATTGCCTGAGGTACTCTAGTCATACAGAACTACCGAGCGAACAACTACTGGTGATACCTCATTGGCACTCACGTATGGGTATGATGCAATGCTACCAGTTGAGATGACTCCACCATCTCACCGGTGTACAGCATACGACCAAGATTGTAATCACCAATTGTTGGCCGAATCCTTAGACCAGATTGAAGAAAGACGCAAAAAGTCCAACATACGCCCCGCCCACCAACGAAAAGTTGCCCAGAACTTCAATTCTAGAGTTAAGGACCGAAATTTTGGCGTGGGAGATCTAGTCCTGCAAAGAATATTCCTAGAAACTCGTGACACCTCAGCAAGAGTGCTAGGGCCAAGCTGGGAAGGCCCTTACCAGGTCACAAAAGTAGTACTGCCCGGAACGTACAAGCTAGCACAGTATGACCAAGATCTCCAGTTAGTATCTGTCCCCCGTTACTGGAACGGGGAACACCTGAGGAAGTACTACCAATAAAGATCACTTTTAAGTGATCGTTGACTGGCCGGTACAGGAACGAACTACCGATACCACTGACCAGCTCAATTTAGCTATATTAATTATGCACAGGCACGATTTGCCCATTTATTGTAATAATTGATATTTATGAATGTAAGCTACACAGTAGCGACGCAGCATGTATGGTTAACTTTTAATCAATAAGACACGGTTTATGTCTATTGTTGCAAGCCTTGTTTTTATAATGACTATCTTGCTAATTAGTGATTTATTTCACGAATTGTCAACAGTGTATGAAACCTTTGTAGGTTTTGGCGAACCCAAGTACTCCAGAACAGGTTATTACGAACAACTCTGATTAGTTAGCAAGTGACCAAGAGGATAACCTATGAGATATGAATCATGCTCGGTCACTTGGGGGGTACCATAGTCATAAATGGACAAGCAGAGAGAAAAGTGCGTAATTAAAAGGACTTAGAAACATTAATTTTTATTAATGTTAAAGTACTTTGCGTGTTGCTCAGTATGTATCGAACAACAAAAAAAAGCCATAAAACAAGTTCTGCAGATAGGGTTGAATAATTTTTGTTTACAAACCATTCGAAAAAATTGAAGAGCTCCGATTCACAGAGCCGAACAGCTCCAAAAATAGTATATGTCAAGTAGATAATATATATATATATAAAAGCACGAGCAGACATATAGCTAGAACGAGAAGCATTTTATAAAAATGATGCTCGACTCAACCATGTTGTTTTGACCAAAGTAAAAGATTGCTCCGGATTAAAAGCTGCTCGGCTCAGCCATTTTTTCTTTGCAAAAATAAAAAGAAAAGCTACAGAGACAAAGTGCTTCAAGGGTCTTGAGGTTGGGGAGTTAGTTGGTGTTGAATTTGATCGGTTGGATGGTCTTGAAGCTAGTCGGCAAGAGTAGAAGTTGTTAGGAACGAGTTTCCTAATACGCAGCGGAAAGGTGGTGAGGTTGGCCCAGTGTACAACAAAAATTTGTAACATATTTAAACTACCTTTAAATATGCGGATCCATTAATATACATACATTAATCATAAGCAAGATAGTGATAGAAATCATACCTCTTGAAGCCTATCAAGTGTCCTTGCTATCTTCTCGTATTTAGAACGATCTTCCTATCCAAGCCGCTCCCACGTACTCACACCAAGATCTTCCAAAGCGTTCTCTACACCTCAAGAAATGTGTGGGCACTTAGAGAATGAAGGATAGTTTATTTGTGATTCTTCTTGATGTACTCAACTCATGAGATCAAGAGAATAGGCCTGAGAATTGGTTCTTTATTTTCAGGGAGAGAGAAAACTATCGTTCTATTTTTCACAGAGCGAATGTGTAGAGTAGTCTCACTCTTTTTTTTTTTATCTTATCTGAATAATTTTCTGATCAGTCATACTTAACAGAAAAAATTCAAAATTTAAAAATTAAATCTGTAACCATTTTACAATTTAATTTTTTAATTAATTAATTATTCCATTAATGAAAAAATACGAAAAAACAAATTTTGAATTATCCATTAATTAATTAATTAAACAAATAAAATTGAAAATCTCATCCCTGAAAAAATACTGCTCTACACGCCACACACAGTCTATGGACTGTGTGTGAACGTGTAGCTTCCTAATTTCTAGGGATATTAGTTTTTCAAATTTTATTTAATTATTTATTCAAATTTCTTTGTCAGATAAGATCTAACAACCTGATAGCTAATTCAAATTAACTATCTTTTTAATTAATTATCAAATATAATTAATTATTTGAATAAATATCAATCTTTTAAATTCAAATCCAATTTGAACTTATCAGATTATTTTCTCCCACTCAAATAAAGATATTTAATTAATTCTACCAATTAATTAAATCCAAAATTTTCGAAAATAAATATTTAATTAATCATAATTTCGAAAATTACAATTAATTAATTATTTAATTAAATTTCGAAATTTAATTTAATTATTTAGTATAATTTCGAAAATTATACAATAATTAAATATTAATTAATTTTGTTAACTACAACTAATTTGTAATTAATTAATTAATCATTATTATCATATAATTGCATATTTGGCCTGAAGAACAAGTTTCTTCTTAAATATGTCTTTAAACTATTTTCCCTTCATATCAACTCTTACCTTGAACAGTGTTGATAGAGCCGCTATGGGGACCTATGGACCTATAATTCCAAGCTCCAATAAATTTGAGATTATTAATTAAACTCTTTAATTAAATAATCTTAATTTATTAATCTCATGATTATTCCACTATAAATATGAGATTGAACTCTTGTAATTATAGACATTTCATTTACTGAGTACTTTATAATCATAAAGCGTCCATTAATTTAATCATTGCATACAACTTGACCCTCTAATAATGGTTCATAATTAATCGGGAATAAAATTATCGTTTTACCCTTTTAATTATGTCTTGTTTCCTTAAGTACCATTGACTCTACTAGTGAAGGTTAATTCATAACTAAATTATGAATTTGAGCTCAATAACCTTTCAGTCCCAAAAGTCAATCCTTAAGAGAACCATCATTCAATCTCTTGCGAGAAGGTATAGATTCCATATCTGTATACTATGTCCCCAGCCATCTATATTAATGAGTTTCCAAAACAAAAGTTTTAGCCTGATCATTCTGACAGACCCTAACAAGTGAATCAAAGAACTCATATAACATAAATAGGAGTTCATAGTAACCTCAGGATTAAGATCTATTTGTATATGATCATCAGTTGATATATTTAATTAATACTTCGAAACGGTATTTAACTAAGTATTAATAAACATATCTGGTCCAGTTCTATATATTCTCTAATATATAAAGCACCTCCACTAAAGTGTCCTACCACACTAGTGATCCGGATCTAGATCACATGTATTCATAATACTAGTGGACCGTACTTGCAGTAATTAATCTAAAGATTCCATAACTTTATTTTACTGCGAACTATTCAAGTTCATTTATCTCAAACACAATCCTCTCGTACTAATACGTGTTTGAGATTACATTCATGAACTTAGGAATTTTCCTGATATTTACATAATATTATCATAGAATAATATAGTCCATAAAATATATGCATAACAAATTCAATTTATTTATTTATTTCATAAAAACAATGTCTACTACATATGCTTTCAGGGCACATCTCCAACAGAAGTGTCAGTTGAAGCACTCAGACCGGAAGGCAGAGTAGAATCCTCGGGAGCAGAAGGGTTGTCTTCTTCGGCAACAGGAAAGGCAGGATCCTGGACAACTGGAACTTATTCGGTGGATAAATTTTGGGCCTTGGCTTGCTCTCGCTTAGTACAGTATTGCATAAGTTCATCAAAAGCCTCCCCTAGATAGCTGTAATCCACCCCCTTGTTGCACACCCAGAAGTCATAGAAAGTACTCAGGTCAAAAGTCTCGTAGGCCATGACATCAGTAGCCCTACTAGCCCTCTCTTCATCAAGGGCCTTCACTAGTTCATCCGTTTCCTCTTGAACGACTCTCCCCTCGGCAGCATTATGCATGGCAATATCCTTCAGCTCCTCCACTCTTCTCTCCAGTCGGTTGACGTTAAGGTTCCTATATTCTGCGGCAGTCTTGAACTCCTTGTTTTCTTTGGAAATCTGTTCGATGGTTTGCTGAAGATTTCGGACTTGCTCGGTCAGCTGAGCAACCTGAGAGGCTTTGTCTTCAGACTCTTTCAATAGACCAACTACATGTTTGCTTACCCCCTTGGCTCGGTGATGAGCGTAGCTGAGAGCTAGCATACCCTGCAATATGAAATAAAGAAATTCATAACAAATAATAAGAGAAGAAAGACCACTCAAAGATCGAACAAATTTATTACTTACTCTGGTAACATCCTGGAGACCGGTGCTAGTAATGAAGTCTAGATATTTGCTACTAAGAGTATCCATGAATTCGATTTGGGAGGTAGACACCCTTTTTATGTGTCCTTGCTGGATAGCCAAGGCTTTCTTAAGGGGCCCATGGACCTCCTCGGCAGGATCCTCAACAGTGCCATCAGGAGCTTTGCTCGGGCTGGTCAACTTTGGTGCAGTGGCCATATGGGTACCGTCCTCAACAAATAATCCTTTGCCTTTGCCCGATTTTCGCGATGGTGTGGGCGCCTTTTTTCGCGAAGAGGCCTTATCAGGGGTCTTCTCGTCCTGCTCAACAGTTCCAACAGGAGGGTCGGCTTTTTGACGATTGGCCGAGGGAACCTCACTGCTAAGACCACTTGTGTGCTTCTGGGCAAATTTCTTGAAAAATATAGACGACATATCTGCATAATGAAAGTAAAGGATTAGCAAAAGTGTCGAGCAGGGTCGAAACAAACAAACAAAAAATCATCATAATTAGGCAAAGAATAAAAGTATGTTGTGAAAAGAGAGTTAGATCACCCTCTTCAACTCCCCACGAGCAGTCGGCTGCCTCGAACGGGAGACCTCCATCACTATTTGACAAGTCTGAGTCTATATGCTTTACTGCAGCCTCCTTGCCCTAAGCTAGGGGTGGTGGCAGCTTTGGAAGTTCTATGCTCAGTAAGCTCCTTGATGACAACTTCGGCCGAACTCTTGGTTCGGTGAGCCATGCAGAGTCTAGACGGGAGGATTGACGCTTTAGTTTGCTTCTTACTGGGTGGTAGATTAGGCAATTTAAAAATGGATGAAGGTTTCTTGGGCGATTGCTTGTCAGGGGTGGCATCCTTGGCCCTCATCTTGGGGTCAGGGTAGAGCCCCACGGATATAAGTCTTTCCGCAATAGTCAGGGCCACTAGATCTTTGTCGCTAGGGTCCATAGCAGCTAGTTTTCTAGCCTTTGTCTCCATTTCCCTAGTGGGGCCCGGCCAACTAAAAGAACCATTGCGACGGAAGGACAAGTGATTGGCAACAATATTATCTATGACAAAGTATTGACTAGCGTACTCCCTAACTTTGGAGATACCTTCAGTATTCAACAGGTAAATATTGGAGTCCCGGTGGCTAAAGTAGAAATACCCTGACCTTCCTTGGCGAGGGTTAAACTATAGATCAAAGAGATAATTAATCTCGTGTGTGGTAGGTACCGACCAGTCTAAAGATTGAGACAAAACATAAATGGCTGAGAGGAATCTGATGCCTTTAGGGCAAATCTGGGTAGGGCAAAGCCCGAAGCAATCTGCCACACTGCAAAAGTATGGCAGAAGTGGAAGGGTGGCGCCCGCGTTCATATGGTATCTGCTCCAGGCGCAGAACTGAGCCCCAGGGTGTTCAACAGTTTGTACAGCTGCAGGTTTGAAGATGGAAACATCTCCGAGGCAGAAATGCTCTCTGATATTTCGCAGCTGCTTGTCAAAAATCGTGATCTTAGGAGCTACATATAGGGGGCGTCTTCTATCTCTGAGGCCGGGTTAAGGACGACCTCGGTATGGATCTTCAAGGCATAATCGATTCTGGCTTCCCTCTCTTGACTTGAAGAGCCTGGAAAACTTACTTGTTGCGGTATTTTGGCACTGAAGACAAGTTCGTGGAGCGAAGGTGGTGCAATGTAGGGATCGGAATACAGGCTAACTCTCTCAGACGAACTGGGAGATGAAGAATAGGGTTTTTTCAAGACAACTCTAGCTTATTTGAAGTAGAAAAGAAGAGGAAAGGAAAAACCACCCCTATTTATAACCAAGGGAAAATGATTTCCTCCCTGCAAGAATTCAATGCGTCCGTTCACTCAGCAGTCCCCTCAGCCACCGTAGACACATCTCCCCAGACACGTCAGCACGCCCATCCAATCACCTCGTCTCAGCCACCTAATATATCAACCACTCTTCGATAACTGCGCGGTACACTAAATGCAGGGCTATTATGATGCTTTATGGTTCCAAAAAGTGGTTGGAAGAACTGAAAGGTCGTTTCTTAAAAATACAAAGGCTATTAACTATACCAGGTGTCATGCCACGTAGCAGAGGGCGTGTACCTCTGACCAGATTGGACGGTATGGTCCTCAGAAGAAAGTTTCCATGCTGCTTAGCACCATTGCAAACTTGGGGGGCAAATGTTATCCATAAAATTGACATATCTGACGTGGCACTAATCTTGAACGCGCGGAGCAGACTAGGCAAACCCCCCCCCCCCCGAAAGGTTGGTCGAAGTACACTTGACGAATGAATAACTGTAACTGCTCGGTACGCTTACCAGGAGAACAACTGGTTAGTATGACGAACAAACATACATGCTCGGATGGAAGTAGTTACACTCTCCGTTAGCACTCTGCGAGGACAGTGCAACCACCCGCAAAAGGCGCCTGACAATCCTGATGACTCGGTCAAAGCTCCTGAAGAAGAGGACATCAACTACCCTGTGAGAAGAAAAGGATATTCCTTATCAGTTAGGCATAGGGGCAGACTAGAGGCGAAGGGAACAATACATTTACAAACTCTCCACCACAGTGAGTGGGGTTCAGAAAAATTGCCTACCGACCAGCTTTAGGAACATATCGAGCAGTTTGGCTCGGTACTTAACAGTGACTCTAACATATTGTATTGTCTTTTACACATAGAAATCCACTGGTAAACCCTTGTGATCTTGTGTAAGCCTTCAAGATTAATACAAATCTAAGAGGACGTAGGTCATTACCAATCTTTGGGGTCGAACCTCTATAAATCTTGGTGCTCTCTATTATTTATTGCTCATTATTACTAGGTCCTGGGCTCATTTATAGTTCATTGATTGTCTAATTGAAATCTTTCTGATTAATTATTTGACTCCACGTCAGTTGGCTAAAAATCAAGTCAACAGTCATATATTTGGGATAGTAACTTATGTTGGCATATTAAAAATTTCACTAAGTTATCATGCATAGAACATGAAATTGCCCATAAAATATTTAGTATATACACGAGATCCTAGAAAAAGAGTTTATAATTGATACAACGAAAATAAATAGGGTACATAACAGCCGACCTAAGCGACAAAACACTAAACCCTAGATTTCCTAAACAAGTCTCGATCGTGGCGGTCGAGCAAGCCGCATATGTACACGCTGCCCTTAAAGCTCTCCAACTCATTGCTGGTCCAACATCCCCTTGCCCTTACCTGCACCACGTAGCACCTGTGAGCCAAAGCCCAACAAGAAAACACAATTGAGCATAACAGACAATCAACAGGATACAAGTATAAATAGCATGCCTAGTAATTATAAACATGCTCAGCAATATTCAATCTATTTATGCGGCCATAGGGCCACCCAAGTGCGCACCACACTTGTTTCATTCAAACAGATATATACCCGAACAAGCGTAACTCATGCTCCAGTCTTGTTTCAAGCGGCCATAGGGTCGTACCAGTGTGTACTGCACTTCCAGATATGAACATACATACATTACATACATAACTCAACTATGTAAAGCACAATTATTCACTCTCAAACAAACAGTTCAAGACAGAGTCATAGCCAGTTCAATCATAGGGGCTTAAGCCATAATTTCAACAAGGGTGTAGTTTTCTTACCTCGAGTTTCGTGCGAATGATGATACGACCTCAAGTACGATCTCGATCCCGAGCCTTGCAAAAATCTAGTCACATCATAAACATACTGTTATTAGGGATTGAATCCAAATCTTGAGGCTCACTCTGAACCCCACCTTATAGAGTTACTATTCCCAGTTGTTGAGATGTTAGAAACGTTCCCCGAGCCCCCAAGTAGGTTCCCGAACCTCCCGAGCCCTAATCCTAAATTCAGCAAAATCAGCTTTCGGGGCTACTGGCGCGGCCACTCCACTTTGGGGTTTTTGGGGTACTGGTGCGATCACGCCAAAGACCACGAAACCCCAAATCAAAACCCAATACCTAAGGTTCTGGGACCATAGCGCGGTCATGCCACAACCTAGCGCAGTCATGCTAGGTCTCTACAAACCTAAAACGAGTCCATAACTAAGGTGTTCTTCCCCAATTGTTCCTCTGCAATTTTCCCTGCAAAACCAGACCACAAAACTCGACCAAAACAGGCTTTTCAAAATATTTTGACCATAAAACTACCCACAAACCAATATTACAACATCAAAACACCAACATAGCATCATTAAAAACATTAAACATACTCTAGAATCACAATTCATAAGTTTGAGTTTCAAACTCAAACTTCAGCTCATATCCAAAAACTCAATCCAATACCCTGGGTTTTTACCCAAATTCGAAGCTTACACAAGGTTATAACACACATTCCCACCATCAATATACACACCTAAACATTCTAGCACCCTAATTTTCTTGGAAATTAAACCCAAACCCCAATTAAACCCAAGAACACATAAACATAGATGAAGAACACCAAAATAATTTACCTCTGAGAGCTCCTCCCGACTCTGGTGGAGTTCCTCCCGAACAGCTGTGAGGTCCGCCGACATCTTGTCGTTGGCCTCCTCCACAGCCCGAGTCTAACCCGCGACATCTTCCAACAGATTTGTTGAAGTGTCCTCAAGCATTGACTATTTTGACTGCTCCGTGGCCAGCTAGGTCTCCAACTCTAAGGCGCGAGTCTTGATATCCTCCATTTCCTTCTGGAGCTGCGAGTGCTCCGCTGGAGAGACTACAGTCTCCTTGAGTAATGCCATCTCCTCCTAAAGCTCCTTCATCTCAAAGAACCTCATGGCAACGATGTCCCCGAGCTATTGGTTGAAGGTAGCATTCTGCACCAAAACAATACTTGTTAGATCGATGAAGAACTTAGATAAATAAAAAAATGGGAGTTAGAAAAAAAATGGGAGATATGGCGGCTAGTAGCTATCAGAAAAATCTCATTGTTACTGCCGCAACGAGCAAATCTGTAGAAGGGCATGTCGCACAGGGACCTTACCAATCCCTAGAGCAGCTCTGCGATGAGCAGAGTTGCTCTTTCTCCAACTCTCCCCACGAGGAGAGGTTCCAGCTCCTCAAGGCTGGGAGGAGCAACTAGACCATGTGGTTTGTCTTCCCGCAGGTACTCCACGAGGAATTTGAAGTCCTTGTTGCCCTCGTCAATATGGGCATTGAAATACTCAACCACCCATTTTGCCTTTCAAAGTCCTCTCCCTCGAAGTGCTCGGGAAAGATCACAAGGCGAGGTGTCCTAACCAGAGGACAGTCAGGCACCTTAGAAGGGATTTCATTTCCCTTCCGAGAGGACCCCTCATCTCGAGGAGGGGAGGCCTCAAGGTCAATGACCTCATCGACGACCACTGGCTGCAGAGGAGTGGCCAGTGCAGCAGCTATTGAAGCTGTAGAAGCCACAGGGGCTAGAGGCGCAGTTGTTGGGGATAAAGGCATAGCAGTTGAGGATGAAAAAACCATGGTCGATGCCTCCTTGGGTGCCTATTTCAGAGGGTCTCATCACCCTCTGACACTTTTGCCTGACCACGTTGGACAAGCCCATGCTTTCTGTACAAAGAAACAGACCGGGTTAGTCCTCGAGGGAAAAGAAAGTAGATAATTTGTATAGGCAAAAAATATGCATGCAAGACATAAAGAAGTCTCCTCGGGAGCCCCACCACAATAAGGCTCCTACGAGTGGAGAACGGAGTGAGAAAACTCATGGATGAGACGGCCCATCTCCTGTGTCATGTTGGTGTCGTATTGACAAAACCATATCGTGTGCATGGACGTCACCTTGGCCAGTGGCACGAACCCTTTGGGGTGTTTCCTCCTCTTCGGATGGTGGAGAAATACACCAATAAGGTCTTGATAGTCCTGGTACTCCTCATCGGTCCAAGGACACCCCAAGATTTGCCCACACTCGAGGAGTGATGGCCAGAATAAGGAGTGGTCGGGACTAGTTCCCTCCCCTACATGGTGGGCATAGTAAACAACAATTGGAGATTTACCTTGAGGCATGGAGGATGACTCAATCCCAGCCTCGAACTCCTCATCCTTTCTCACCTCTGCAATGGCTTTGATTGCGAGTACGCTCTCTGTGTGCTCCTAGCAAAGACACTGTTCATACTCGTATCGAGCCTTCGCCACAATATACTCCGTGTGGAGCCTCGCCTTGTAGAGCGACTTCTTCGAATCATTGAAGCTGGTGAGGGCCACTGGGCTCATCATTTGCCCCTCCTGAAGAAGGTCATACTGCTGAAGATGAGCCTCTGTGACAAGGAAGTTGAGACTTATCTCTTCCTTGGAGAAGGCATTCATTTTATTGAACCTTTCGTTGTAGGAATCAACGAAAGTTGTGCGACAGAAGGGACCTGAAAACAAACGGTTAAGACTAAGGAGCCACCACAAGCGAAGGCCTAATAAAATAAATGACCTAACGAGTAGCACTTACCAACCTTGACAAAGTCTAGGAGAAGAGTCTGGTTGGTCTGTGTGGGAAAGCCACTTGCCTAGAAGAAATGGTCTTTGTAGTCCTTCGCATGGTTCTCATTGCCGGTCGGGGCCTTGTACTTCATCCCCGGGTACGTATGCTTCATCAAGGTATAGGACCCGTCCCACTAATCCTTCTTCGGGCATGGTCGGAAGCTATAGATATATAATATCTCAGCTGGAGAAGGAACGAGCCAGTTCTGCCTCTTGTACAGAATGCCTAGCCAACACCCAATATCTATTTGGAGATAGCTGGAATGGAGCTATGCCGACAAACTTCAAAAAGTTGACATGCTAGTGGTGCAGTGGCAAAGTTGCACCAGCTTGGAGATGAGATGCGCTCTAGGCCTCGAGGCCGTGGACGCTCTCATGCGCTCTCTCGCCTTCCCGAGATAAGCGTACCCACATGTCACTGGTGTCCACTCCGTGGTGGGTTATAATCCTCTCTAGAGCTCCCCGGTGTTTGAGCTTGCTGGGAGTCACCTCCGCCTCGAATTCCGCGGTGGTGTAGGTTTTGTCCGACGGCAGGGGACTCATGTTTGCCTCTTCCTCCGAGATGCTGTGTCGAAGAGGCCTCTCTGCCGCCGGGGGGTGGTCTTCCCTTACCACGAGAGCCTGACTACTCTCTGCCGCTCGCTTTCCCCTCTCAGGAAGTCTTCTTGCTTCTTGGATCATCTTTATAATCTCAGAGTCGATCGTGTAGAATTCCAGCTGGTGTAGTTGTTGAAGCTCCTCAAACATCTGAAACAAGAAACCAAGAAGTTAGCATCATGACCCAAAGAAAGATGGGCAAAAAATGAGAACCCCTAAGACTACTGCTCGGGAATAAAAGAATGAAGAAAGCTTCTAAGGGATAGGAGTGTCCTCAGGACCAAAGGATGGTCACCGGACAACACCACTGGAATCTCTGAACATCGCCAGAATCAGGGATTTTTCTAGATTTCGGTCGAATGCCCAGAAATGCGAAAAGTCACATAAAGAGCGTAAGGGGCCATTTCGACCGTTTTTAACATCAAAATGTGCCCAGAAAAGTCTAAAAGAGGTAAAAAATGACCTCTAAAGTGCCAGAAATTCAAAATCCTAGGTATGCATCCAAAACCCTCAAATATAATTAAAAAATAAACTCGAAGCCAAATAAGAAATGGAGAAGTAAAAACTTACTCGAGACAAAGCACTTGTATGTGTTGAAATGAGTCCGGACTTTAAAAAATTGTTGGCCGTCTGACCAGAAGTAGGATGATTCTCGCCAACCGTCCACAGTGTTGAGAACTCAGAAAATAAGGGAGATTTGGGAAGCTATGAAGTGAAGAAGAAGAGAGGGTTTGAATGTTATGAGTGTTAGTAAAATATAAATTTGCCTCAATGGAAATAGTAAGAAATTACAACTCTATGCAATATATTACAAATAATAATGATTGATTAAAAGGAGTTACAACTCTATAACTGAAAATTACAAATAAACAAAGAAAATGAAGAAGATGATGAAGAAGAAGAGAATAGTAAAATACAACTCTAAGCAAAAGGTTACAAATAAAGTAAAGTGTTTGAAATAAAAGAAAAGAAAAGATTATAACTCTTGAACAAGAAATACAAGTAAAAAGAACAAGAGAATAAGAAGAAAACAATACAATAGAATGGAAAACAGAAATACAAGAAAACTCTCACTTACACAACCTAAGTGAAGAGGGTTAGGGATCACCAACTTGAACAAGGTTTAAAACCTTTGTCCAAAAGCTTATTTCCCCCTAACTCAAGCACTAAGGGATCTCTCCTGAATATTGGAAAAGCTTTCTGGAATTATCAAGCCTCAAGGTGTTTCTAGCCAAGTGCTCTAATGGATAGAAATGTTGTGTCTTACAAGGGAGCTATAGGCTCCTATTTATAGAGTTTAGAGACACCCTTTGAATTTCAAATTCCACCAACCCCCATGGTTGTTACCAATGTTTAATTGGATTAATATGGAATTAAAAATGAGATTTGGGAGTTATTTGAGTTTTTTGAGCCGTTCAACAAAGATTGAAAAAACTGAAAAATTGGTCAGTTTTTGACCTGTGGCCGCGGCCAGAGACATTAGTGGCCGCGACCATTGACCATTTTCAGCACTAAAAAATGTGTTGTTTTTCCAAACGGTTCCAAACCCTCTCAAATGATTTTGTAACTCCCAAAACACATTATTGTGGTTAAAATCATATCTCTAACAACCATATCACATATGGCTTTATGAAATTCATCTCAATATTGTGTAACAACAAATTTACACAATAAAGGGTAATATTTGAAAGTTACTGTTTACCGAGTTTTTCGGAAACGAATAACTAACGGAATAATAAAAAGATAAGAACTATAGAAATGCTGAAATATAACTAAACAAACAGCGTTTTTACGTGGTTCAGGCGTTAACAAGCCCTAGTCCACGAGTCGATGTTATTATACTTGGAAAAGGTTACAGTAAGATGGCTGGTGCACAAGAACTTCACACACTCACAGTGTTTCTCTCGGGTTCTCTTGAAGAAGATGAAGCTAGAGAGATTTTAGTAGAGTTTTTTCTATATGATTTGTTCGTCCTTCTTCTTGTAGAATGAAGGGGTCTTTATAGCTAGAGTTTTGGATTAGGGTTTTTCTCTACGTACATGAGTCTTAATTACACCAGCCATAAATAGGGATACAATTACTGTAGTAACATGGCTACAAGACTCTATGTGGGTATATTTACGTGAAAGTATGGGGAACACACAAAGTCAGCCGTCTTTTCCAAGTTGTCAGCGGAACAGTAGGCGAAAAGGTACCCTTAGGCATGCTGGGATGTGTGCGGCTTTGACCTGACGGGCGTGTCAGGCGGGATCCTGTGTCAGGCGGATATCATTCCAAATATGCCTCCTCCAGGACTCGACCGTTTGGCTTTGTTCCGTGCGAGGCACGGAACTGCTTCCGCGGAGACCACTCGAAGAGCTTCTCCTGGAAGGAGCTTCCCCGAAGGATACCCCTTCGGGAGTCCGGGAGAGTTGACGAGTTTCCGTATTGTGTTTGCTTGGAAGAGTAATCCGGACACCAAGCGGGAGAGGTGAAGCCTTTCTGTTCATCCGCGAGCTCTGGTCACCTATCGTGAAAGACATCGATAATTCTGCTTCCCCGAGGCCATCAATCTAAACGCTATCCGGAAATCTGGATAACATTTACCCCCCAAGGTCACGGAGCTTTGAGGGATCCGGGAGCTTTTACAATCGGTTTCTTAGATTAGGCGAGGGGGCACCTTCTGTGTTCTCGGAAGGGTTCCTTTTTCCCGCCTGAGTGTTAGTATGAAAAAGAAAGGGAATTTCTTCTGTTTGAGATCAAGTACTCAAGTGCGGCAAGGACCACGTGTCATTCTGGGAATGGTTCTGCGACCAAGACGTGTGCGTGAGGCGACTGGTTGAGTATGCGTGCATCAGTCATCTGACTAATGATTTGACGGTTTTTAATGGGACTCCGGGCTCAAGGTGGTGTAATGATGGGAAATAAATACTTTATTCCCATCCGAGGAGTCATAAATAGGATCGTCGCTTCCTCTCCAGCCGTTGGATCTGATGCACACGGAATGGGAAGATCGGGACCGTCCACTTGAGGAATTCGAAACGGCCTCTTCCCTGCTATAAAAACGAGGGAAAGGACCTTTCTTCCTCTTTACGCTTTCAGATTCTCCATCTTTAGGATTTTCAGATTTCCAAACCTTCGAACTCTCAGGCTTCCCAGCTTACGTTCCCCCGAACTTGCCATTTCTTTTGGTAAGTATCTGGAAACTTTTCTTTTTGATTTGGCAGTGGGTTTATTCCCCGAAGTTCCTGGTTTGAATCGCCGTTCGTCTTTGCAGCTTTTACTTCTCGCGATCGTGCTGTGCAGTGATCCAGTTACTCCTTCAACCTCCAACTACCCGAATATCAGTAAGTATTTCTACCTTGCTCTTTCCTCCCAAACCTTAGGTTGTTGGTAGTTGTTAGAGTAGAGGTTTCTGCCATTATTGCTTATGTGCATGTGTGAATAGGGCTTTGGTAGGCATGTGATTGATTGTGCGTCGATAAGTAGCCTTTTCTGCATGTTTTGGCGATTTGCGTTTGGAAAGTCGTCCCTTGTTTTGCTGTTTTAGGGCATAAGCATGAACGCCTTTAGGGTGTCTTTCTCTGGAAAAACACTTCTTTTGGTGGGCTTAGGCTCGGGGTCTGAGTCTGGTTCCTTGCTGTCCTTCGGGTGGCATGGTGCCAATCCCTCGGTAAGCTCGGTGGGAGCCTCTCCAAGCAGTTTTCGGGGAGGGTCTCCCCGACGCCTTTGATACCACTAGGGTATGACAAGGGTGCTGACTGCTTAGAGTGTTTTCTTCTTTCTTTTCTTTTGTCCAGTGACGAACATCTCGAAGGAACAACTCCTTGCTGCGGGGGAGGCTGATTCTGCCCAAGAGAAGGGCTCTCCTGTCGCTGGTGGAAAGGGGAAAGGAAAGGCGAAAGCGGTCGCGGCTAGCCCACCAACCTCCAATAGTTCCATCTGGGAGATGGACCAAAAACCGAACCTTTTCAGGAATTATGGCATGCTGGAGCTGTATTCCTCTGAGGCAGGCCTGAAGAACATCCCAGGTCTGATGTGGCACCGTCTGTCGGTGCTGGGCGAGTCAGCTAGCCAGAGTCACGAGGGCTTTGGTGCCTGGAGCTGGGCACACATAGTGTGCGGGGCGCACTTGCCCCTAAGGAGTTACTTCGCCAATTTCTGTGTGAAGGCGGGGATTGCCCCCTTCCAGTTAATTCCTCCCAGCTACAAGCTCTTAGCAGGGTGGTTCATCTTTTGCAAGTCCCGGAGACTGGAAGCTCCTACCCCGGAGGAGGTGCTGTACTTTTACGGGTTGAAGTCTCAGCCTATGAGGGGTCATTCAGACAAGGTGGGGTTTTACAGGCTAGAAAGGCACCCGGACGTGATGTGCCCCACTTGTCATACCGCGAGGGTCCCAGACCTCCGGGAATACTGGTTCCTGACGACTGGCTTCCCGCTGAAGAGGGTGCCAGCCCTATCTTTGGACTTCAAAATCCCTGGTAAGCGCTCCTTCCTCTCTTTTTCTACTTTGTTTCTTTGCACTTGATTTGCTTTTTGGGAGGATCTCTAACGCTTGTATTTGATTTTCGCAGAAGTCGTCCCGCGGACACCTCGCTGCGCGGAGATGATAGGGAGGTCCAAGTTCTACGAAGGGCTTTCTGAGGAAGAGTTGAAAGTGGAGGGACTTGTGACCTCCGAATCGTTGAGGGAGTATGGGCTACTTGCCTCCTTCCAAAACATCGAGCCAGTGAGTGGCAGGGGGCAAACTCAGGTGTCAGCTGATATCCGGGAGCAGATTGCCCTGGAGCTGTCTAAGGTGATCACCCAAGCAGCTCGGGACGAAAATACTCTATCTCCTAGTTGGGCGGAGAGGTTCCCCGACCCCCAGCCGGAGGAAGAGGAGATCGAGGCTCGCCACGCCGCGGCTTACCCTAACGAAGGGGCTCCGGGGGCTAGTACCTCCGGGAGAGGTAAGACTAGTTTTCGATTGATCCACACCCCCAGCCTGTCTGAGGTTTCCCGGACCTCTCAGATGGGGTTTGATCCCCGTTTCCTTAGGCTAGATCCGCGTAGGATACCTTTCGACAGGTATTGCGATAGGGTAGATGAGCTCCTCTGGTGTCTGAGTGATGGTAGTCTGCCAGAAGGTGTCATCATGGTTGACCCTTCTTCTCTCAGCATGTCATTCCCAGACTTCAAGGAGTACGGGAGCTTCCTGGAGCAGGAAGCGATGTTTTGTTTTGCTCAGGGAAGGCCATCCACGTTTCTCGTGCATGGTCGTCCCTTTCAAACTTTTCTTTTTCTTGTTTCTTGTTCCCTGCTGGCGGGCTTGCTTGTGCTTTTATGTTGTTGATTGTCTTGTCTTCCGCTTATCTTCTTTCTCATTGCTTGTTGGTTCGTTAACCTTGCTTTGTACGTTTCTTGCAGAGTATCCCGAAGCCAAGATGTTGGGGAGGGTTACTTTGCTTATTAAGAAGGCTGCCACCAGCCAAGACCCGTCCACGGGGAAAGGACGGAAGACCAAGGCTGGTAGGGGAGGTAAGGCTACCTCCCCCAAGAAGACAAGTGGCGAGGCGCAAGCGTCTCCGAGGGTAGAGAAGTCTCCTGTTGACGGGCCTTCCGAGACTATGATGGTCTCGAGTAGCAGCAGCGACGGGGAAGGGCTTGTGTTCCCCGTGAGGACAACTGGGGTGAGCAAGCGTCCCTGAGAAGATGCTGAGGGCGCTAAGAACAAACGCCTTAAACACTCTTCTCTCGGTCGAAGGCAACAACAACAGCAACGACATCAACCACAACTACAACAACAGCAGCAACAGGAACAAGAGAGACAATCACCAACGTCGCAGCAGCAGCAACAAGGGCAATTACTTCTGCTGCCGCAGCAGCAAAAGCAACAGACCGGGGCCTTAATACCCCGGCTGCCTCCTCCTCCAGCCCAAAGGGGGTCCACCCTTCCGGGGTCTCCGTCTTCTCAGACAACCAATCTTCCCCTGCCTAGCCTGAAGTTCCACTTTCCGCGGAAGCCAACCAGTTTTCCCGCTGCTCTCCTGGAGGGTGTAAGACGGGCCGATAGTTTTTTGAAGAGGCGGTTAGAGGCGGAGAAGGCCGTTACTCAGGGAAGGGCAGATAACTTGTCTGCCGTGAAGAGAGATGAGCTGGCCGAGGGGGTGAGATCTCTTCACCCGGCCGGAGCGGTTCTGGATGGTCCAGCCTTGGAGAAGAGGCTGGTGCCCAGGCTCGGACGTGCATTGGCGCCGTTCGGAGCTGAGATGATGGAGGACATGGCCCTGAGCTTATGCGAGCTCAATTCTGAGAAGTGGGCCATCAGTAGCAGCAAGGATCCGCTGTTGCTGACACACGCTGTGAAGCAGCAACTGTCCGGGGTAAGCCGTCAGTTGTTATTTTTTGGGATCATCTGTCTTTTGGTCCGGCTTTAGCTCATTCTGTTGTCTTTCCTTGCAGGCCTCTATGATCGCGGAACGCTCGTTCCGGGAGGTTGGTGCAGCTCTGGTTCAGCTGGAGGAGAGCCAGCTGGCTCGCCAGGCCTTGGAGGCGGAGAAACAGAAGCTGACCCAACAGGCCTTGGGGGCTTCGGAGAAGATTGATCAGGCCCGGCGTACGGCTGAAGAAGAGGCGGAGAAGAAATATCTTGCCAAATATCAAGAGTACCGGGCCAAGGCAGAGAATGAGTTTAGACAGCGGTCAGATGGGATGAAGGCCGAAAACTCCAAGCTCCGGGAAGAGCTGTCCCAAGTCAAGGTGGAGAAGGATACCCTGGAAGCCCGCTTGCAATCAAAAAACGATCTCCTCCTTAAGTGGCAAGAGGAATATTCCACTCTTCAGAGTAAGCTGCACGAGGAGGAGCAACTCCATAAGAGGAGCAGGGATCTCGTGTCTATGCTGCAGTTGGGGCTCGCCAAGAAGGATAAGGAGATCGGGGCCTTGCAATTCACTGCCAGGGGGCATGTGACCGAGAAGCAATCCGTGCTGAACCAAAATAGGGAGCAGCGCAAGGAGATTGATTCTCTTAAGGGGGAGCGGGATGCCTCCAAGGCCGAAATGGAAAAATTGAGGGCCCAACTAACTGTCGCGGAAGCACAGCTGGCAACCTCCAAGGCGGAGCGCTTGAAGGAGAAGGAGGATGCTGAGGTGATACTGAACAGGACGATTAATATATCGCATGTGGTCCTCATGCATCAACTCTGGAAAGTGAACCCGGAGGTATTAGGCTATCTGGGAGATGATGCCGAAGCCATGAGGGAGAAGCTACTCGTGTGGGATCAGGGCCCAGAGGCGTACGTCCAAACTTACAACATTGACGAACGTGCTGAAGCTCCTGAGGCGGGAGATCCCGGAGAGGCGGGGACCTCTGAACCTTCTCATGACCAAGTTCCTCCTTCTGATGAGCCGACTTCGCCAGTCTCCGTTGAAACCGATGCCCCCGAAGCTGCGGTCGTGGAAGCTGTAGTTACCCCCAATGCTTGAAGGGGTTTTATCTTTAATTATTTTTCATTTTGAGTTTTTCATTGCGGACATTTTTACCATAATCATAGCATTCTCCTTTCTTTTCTGCCGAGTTCTTTATTTATCCTTGCGCTTAGGGTAGACATTTATACGGTAGAAACTGTTGTAGGGGCGTATGGGGTTTTGGTTCCAACGGCCAAAACCTATGCACTTCCCACTTGAAGCTTTAACGGATGATGTCTTTTCCCATGTAGTTTCTAGGTTACGAAGGTTTCCTGGTTCCAACGGCCAGGCTCCTTTCACCGTATTTTAGCTTTCCTAAGGCAAATAGCCAATCCCGGGACTTGTAGTTATACTGTTCGCTGGGATTGCTAAGGTGAGTCGTTCCATTGTTTGGAACGGGAGTTCTTTTGGTGAGCGTCGCTAGACTTAACGTTAGATCTTTGCGAAGCAAAACTAACTGTTGTTGCGAACCTCATTGTGGCTGACTTCAGGGACCTGGCATGGAGCCTTGCAAGGCAAGGCTTATTGCTGTCGGGGAAATCGCCACGCCCACCAGGTGTGATCCTGGAGCAGGGGCTTTGCGAAGCAAAGCCGGCTGTGAGTGGGGGGATCAAGCATGTCTGCTTCTGGAGCTGAAACTTGCAATGGCCATGGAGCTTGCCATGCATTATTTTGTGAGATCTGGAGTTGGAGCCTGCGAAGCAAGGCTTACAACGGTCGCGGATCTTGCCATCTTTCGCCTCGCTGGACCCGGAGCTGGAGCTTGCGAAGCAACGCTCTACAGCGCTCACGGATCTTGCCATCTTTCGCCTTGCGGGATCCGGAGCTGGAGCTTGCGAAGCAAAGCTCTACAGCGCTCGCGGATCTTGCCATCTTTCGCCTTGCGGGACCCGGAGCTGGAGCTTGCGAAGCAAAGCTCTACAGCGCTCGCGGATCTTGCCATCTTTCGCCTTGCGGGATCCGGAGTTGGAGCTTTGCGAAGCAAAGCTCTACAGCGCTCGCGGATCTTGCCATCTTTCGCCTTGCGGGACCCGGAGCTGGAGCTTGCGAAGCAAAGCTCTACAGCGTTCGCGGATCTTGCCATCTTTCGCCTTGCGGGATCCGGAGCTGGAGCTTTGCGAAGCAAAGCTCTACAGCGCTCGCGGATCTTGCCATCTTTCGCCTTGCGGGACCCGGAGCTGGAGCTTGCAAAGCAAAGCTCTACAGCGTTCGCGGATCTTGCCATTTTTTGCCTTCCGAGACCCGGAGCTGGAGTTTGCGAAGCAAAGATCTACAGCGATCGCGGAGAATTCTGCAAAGGACTTGTCAGGGAGTTGGGGGTGTTTTGGCGTAGCTCTATGAACGTGCCTCAACCCCCAGTCCCGTCCATCGCTGGGCTACACAGGAGGTAATTCTTATGATACATAATGGCAGGCATTTCCATGGCAATTTTCACATAAGCACATAATGCACATACGACACGTAATGCAAGCATGTTCATGGCAACAAATAAACCTAAGCTCAACAATTTAAACATTTCAAACAATTTAAAAATTTCAAACACAATGCTAGCACATAAGTGGTGTTCTGTGTACGTTTTGTTCAAGGGGCGTATGGTTATGCCTTAGCCATGTATACCCCCCAAGTGAGCGTGGGGTCCGGACGTCTCCGGACCGCGTGGTCACTTGTTAAAACGCAGCTTTGAACACAGGGATAAAAAGTGCAGTAAAAGCGGAGTGAATCTCTCCGTGTTTCATTAAATTAGCCTGCTAAGCGTGAGTTTTACAACAGGGAGGATTATTTCCACATTTTTTCACTTTTGTTATTTTCACCAAGGACTTCCGACTGCATGGTCCGGGGCCTACTGGTAGTAACGACGGAGGTGCTCCGCGTTCCAGGCGCGCGGGACTTTAGATCCGTCGAGTCTCTTTAAGTGATACGTCCCATGGCCCACTTTTTCTTGGACTTCGTAGGGGCCTTCCCAGTTGGGTCCGAGGACTCCTACTCCCGGGTCCTGTGTAGCAGGAAATACTCTCCATAGGACAAGATCCCCAACTTCGAATGTACGGCTCTGGACTCTCATGTTAAAGTGTCGGGCTATCTTGCCTTGGTACATTTTTAGTTGGACCTGCGACTGCTCCCGGAGCTCCTCGATCATGTCCAAGGACTCCTGGAGGAGGGCATGGTTCCGGGTAGGATCGTAGGTGTCTTGCCTGTGAGAGGGGATCATAGCTTCTACTGGGATGACGGCCTCGCAACCGAAGGTCATGGAATAAGGCGTGTGCCCCGTCGAAGTTCTCTCTGTTGTGCGATAGGCCCAAAGTACTCGCGGAAGTTCTTCCGGCCAGTGAGCCTTGCAGGCTTGGAGTTTTTTCTTCAACGTGGTCTTTAATATTTTGTTTACAGCTTCCACTTGCCCATTAGCCTGGGGTCTGGCGACTGCGGAAAAGCTTTTGATAATTCCATGCGAAGCACAGAAGTTCGTGAAGTGTTCACTGTCAAACTGCCTTCCGTTGTCGGACACAATTTTCCGTGGAAGCCCAAAACGACACACTATATTCCTGATGACAAAATCCAGTGCTTTTTTTGATGTGACCGTGTTCATAGGTTCAGCTTCAGCCCATTTGGTGAAGTAGTCTACCGCGACTATGGCGTACTTCACTCCACCCTTTCCAGTTGGGAGGGAACCTACTAGGTCAATGCCCCAAATGGCGAACGGCCAGGGGCTGGTCATTAGGGTAATTTCTGTAGGCGGCGCTCGCGGAACCTTGGTGTACCTCTGGCACTGCTCACACTTCCTGACATAATCCACACAATCCTTCTTCATGGTGGGCCAGAAGTATCCTTGTCGAAGGATCTTTTTGGAGAGGCTCAGCCCGGAGGTATGATCGCCACAGAAGCCTCCGTGAATCTCATGGATGATGGTGCTGACTTCGGTTCCGGCAACACACCTAAGGAAGGGTATGGACAACCCCCTGCGGTAAAGCTTTCCATCCATAACCACGTATCGGGGAGCTTGATATTGGAGCTTCCTTGCGTCAGCTTTATCAGTGGGGAGCTCTCCGGTGGTGAGAAATCTGAGGATGGGTCCTATCCAGGAGTGGGAATGGTCGATGATGGCGTTTATCCTTCGTGTCTCAGTACTGGGGGCTTCTAAGTGCTCGATGGGGACTAAGCCATACTGTTCAATCTCCGGGTCCGTTGCAAGCTTGGCCAGCGTGTCCGCGAGTGAGTTCTGGTCCCGGGGGACCTGGCGGATTTGGTAGCCTTTGAAATGCTGCAGTAGATCATGGGAGAGAGACACGTAGGCAGCCATCCTTTCGCCCTTCGTCTGGTATTCCCCGGATATTTGGTTTACCACAAGTAAGGAGTCGCTGTATACTTCGATTTTTTGGGCTCCGACTTCTCTGGCCAGTCGTAACCCAGCTAACATGGCTTCGTGTTCTGCCTCATTGTTGGATGCTGGGAACGCGAAACGGATGGCGCTCTGGAGCTGATGCCCTTGGGGAGATATCAAGATGACCCCTGCTCCAGCTCCTTTTTCATTCGAGGCTCCGTCTACATAGACCTTCCAGGTGGGAAGTTCCGGGACAGTATCTTCCGGGAGGTCATTCATTCCCGAGCATTCCACAATAAAGTCCCCGAGAGCTTGGCCTTTTATGGAAACACGTGGTTGGTAGTGGACGTCGAACTGGCTCAGTTCCATAGCCCACTTAAGCAATCTGCCAGAAGACTCGGGCTTCTGCAGGACTTGTCGGAGAGGGTGGTTGGTGAGTACTTTGATGGTGTGCGCCTGGAAATATGGCCTCAGCTTCCGTGAGGCGATCAGCAAGCAGAGGGAGAGTTTCTCGATCATCGAATATCTGGACTCGGCGTCCAATAACCTCTTGCTTACGTAATACACAGGGAGCTGGATACGGCCATCTTCCCGGACGAGAGCGGCACTTACTGCGTGCTCAGTCACAGCTAAGTATAAGAACAACGCCTCTCCTTCGACAGGTTTGGACAGAATGGGAGCTTGGGTTAAATGTTCTTTGAGGTGTTGGAAGGCTGCTTCGCATTCGGGGGTCCACTCGAACTTCTTGTTTCCTCGCAACACATTGAAGAAGGGGATACACTTGTCAGTGGCCTTGGATACGAAGCGGCTGAGAGCAGCTATCCTTCCGGTAACGCTCTGGACATCTTTATGTTTCCGGGGGGAAGGCATATCTATGAACGCCTTTATTTTCTCAGGGTTGGCTTCCACTCCGCGGGAGCTGACAATGAAACCGAGGAACTTCCCAGACGAGACCCCGAAAGTACATTTCTTTGGATTTAGTTTCATCCCGTACTTTCGGATCACGGCGAAAGCTTCCTCAAGGTCGTCACTGTGGTCCCCGGAGGTCTTGGACTTTACCAACATGTCATCCACGTACACCTCCATGTTCCTCCCCAGTTGGTCCTTGAACATTCTGTTTACCAGACGCTGGTACGTCGCCCCAGCATTCTTCAAACCGAAAGGCATGACCACGTAACAGTAGACACCCTTGTCCGTGAGGAAGCTGGTGTGTTCCTGGTCCGCGACATGCATCTTGATCTGGTTGTATCCGGAGTACGCATCCATGAAGGATAAGAGTTCGTACCCGGAAGTAGCGTCTACCATTTGATCGATTCGCGGGAGAGGGAAACAATCTTTCGGGCAGGCCTTGTTTAGGTCCGTGAAGTCAATGCACATTCTCCAGGACCCATCGGGTTTCGGGACCAGAACTGGGTTGGCCAACCACACGGGATAGTGCGACTCCTGGAGAAAGCCTATGGACATCAATTTGTCCACTTCAGCTTTGACGGCTTCGGCTCTCACTGGGTCTAGCGGCCTCCTCTTTTGGCGAATTGGAGTTGCAGATGGGTCTATGTTGAGTGCGTGGCACGCAACATTGGGATTAATCCCCGTCATATCAGCGTGGCACCATGCCAGGATATCCTGATTATCCTTCACAGTGGCCACGATCTTATCTCGAACGGCCGACGGCAGGTTTTTCCCCACCTGAATGACCTTGGTGGGCTCTCCCGGGTTGAGGATCACCTCTTCGACTTCCTCCATCGGCTCTATTGCCTTCTCGACTCCCACTCTTGGGTCGAGTTCGTCAAAGTATGCCTCCTGAGCACCCCCAGTTTCTGGCAATTCTTCCGCCAAAGGAATGGCAGCAAACGTCTCTTGGACCGTGTAGACGGATCGGACGGAGACGTTATAACAGCTCCGCGCACTTCTTTGGTCTCCTCGGAGGGTGCCAATACGCCCATCGTCGCATGGAAACTTCAAACATAAGTGGTGTATCGAGGTTATGGCCCCACAATCGATCAGGACTGGTCGGCCTAAGATGGCATTATACGCCGTGGGGCAGTCGACCACCACGAATGTGCTATGCTTGAAGGCACAAGCGTCGCTTTCTCCTCTGAGGGTGACTGGAAGTTGAATTTTGCCTAATGGCATGAGTGCGTCCCCATTGAACCCTTGAAGCTGGATGGGGCATGGGGCCAGGTCCATCTCGGTCAATCCGATCGCGTGGAAGGCCGCTTTGAAGAGGATGTTCACGGAGCTTCCGTTATCGATCAAGATCCGTGAGACCTTCTTATTGGCAATCTGGGCTTCCACTATGAGGGGATCGTTGTGGGGGAAGTGCACATGTCGAGCATCGTCCTCCGTGAAGGTGATGGGAAGATCCATCATTCGGGGACGTTGAGCAGGTGATTGGACCAAAGCGCACATCTCCTCGGCGTGCTCTAACTCCTTCAAGTACCTCTTCTGGGAGTTGCGGGTACTTCCGGCAAGGTGTGGTCCTCCGGAAATGGTGGCGACGTGTCCGTCAACGGGTGGCGGAGCAAGGCCGGGCGGATATGGGTTGCCTGGTCCTAGAGCCAACAAGGCAATGGGCGCCGGAGCGGGTGGAGCAGGAAGTGCTGGGAACTGAGACCCGGGAGCTTGGGGGTGACCGGCTCCAGGAGCGCTAGCGGCCCCCCTCTGTCTCGGGGAATATGCAGCTCCGTGAACTACCCCCTGTCCGGGATAGATAATGGGTATCCTCACCCACTGACCGAGGTGTCCCGCTCTTGCCAGGGACTCGATCTCATCCTTCAGCTGAAGGCACTCATTCGTGGTGTGCCCCACGTCTCCGTGAAACTCACACCTCTTATTGGAGTCTCGCGGACGCCTTCCTCCGTGAGACACTTTCGGGGGCTTCCTGTAGTTGACCATATTACAGGTCGCCCGATAGACATTCTCTCGCGAGTCTATCAAACTGGTATATTCCGTGAACTTGGGCTCATAGTCCTTTCGGGGTTTCTTTGAATGGTCTCCCCGGTTGGAGTTTCTTCCGCTTCGTTTGCTCCGCGATTGGCTCAAATTTCGTTCTGGGGCTTCCGCTTGCGGCTGCGGCATGCCAGGAGCGATACTACATCCGGTTTGTACTGCTCCGTACCCAGAGAAATGGGTTTGACTCGGCATCTGAGCAGCGCGGAAGGCCCATACACACTTGGAGTGAATCGGGCTCCTGGAAGCGTGAGGGCTGGTGCGGGAGCTTGCGAAGCAAAGCTCGGCGCAGTCACGGAAGGGGTTGGAGCCGGGGGAACTCCAAAGGCCTGCTGGTAGGCATCCTCAAGGTTGATGATTCCCTGAGCTTTTGACATGAATTCGGACAGTGTTTCTGCCCGTCTCCTTTGCATTTCCCCCCATAGCAGGGAGCCGACAGTAAGGCCCGATTGAAGGGCGATCAGCTTCATGTCATCGCTGACCTTGGTTTTTGCAGCAGCTTCCATCATTCTCTGAATGAAAGCTTTGAGGTTCTCAGTGGGTTGCTGCTTGATGTTGGTTAAGGAACCAACCTCCATGTCGTGGTCGCGGGCAGCAATAAACTGCCTCCTAAACGCGGACTGTAGCTCCTTCCAACTGTGGATTGATCCGGGAGCTAATCTTTTCCACCAGTCCTCCGCGGACTTGGTAAGGGTGAGTGAGAAGCACATGCATTTGGCGTCCTCACTGACACGCGCCACTTGCATCATTTTATTGTATTTAGCTAGGTGGGTACGCGGGTCTGTCCTCTCATCATATAATTCTATGTGAGGCATTTTGAAGTTATCCGGGAGGGACGTTTCCGCGATCCTCCTAATACATGGTTCCGGGTCTTCCTCCTCAGAATCTGACAGGGCCCCACTTTGCTTCCGGACCAGCTTGGTCAAGGCAGCAATCTGTTCCTCGAGCCTCTTCGTATCACTTTCCGGGAGGTCACGTCCCCGGAGCTTGTCATTAATATGATTTCGGAGGTCATCTCCGCGAGGCCGGGCCTTTTCCCCTTTGGCCTTTTCATACTTGGCCTCCAACCTTCTTCTTAGGTCCACCGTGGACCAGCTATCTTCGGAGTACGAGTTCGCAGCCCGACCGTCCTGATTGACGGAATCACTGGGGCGGTTGTTCCTTCCCCTAGGCCTGGGTGCCTTAGCACCGGGCCCTTTAGGCACAGAGTGCCCCCTTGGGGCTGAAGGACGTCTGGGCTTAGGAGCGCCAGAGACCTTCTGCACGCGGGGGGGGCAGTCGGCCTGGTGATTCACGCCTTTAGGAGGTGCAGGGGCGTCAGCGCGCACAGGCTCTCCAACTTTTTCTTTGCCCTTGTTAGGGGCGGCTTTGGATGGTCCAGCAGTGGCTGGATCCGGCATGGGGGCATCAGCACCACCTAGAACAGAGGTATCCTCGTCCGAGTCGCCTAGATCTCCGAACTTACTTTGGAGGCGTTCCATCATGCGTTGCATTCTTTCGGAGACGCGCTCCTGCTCAGCAAGCTTGGCCTTAGTGGCCACCAGTTCTTCGGCTACTTGGACCAGTTCTGGGTCCTTCTCATAGTAGCAGCCGTCCTTGTAATAACCGTCTTGGACATACTCTTCTTCGTCTTCTAAGTATGTTGTATCTTCGGTACTGACCTGATCCTGGCGGGATGTCGGGTCTTCACCTTGGTAGTCTAAGGGTTCGCTTTGCACCACATCTTCCATCACGGTATCGGGGTTGACCGTAGCATTTTTGTCAACAGCGGATTTTCTCGTAGTCACCATCTCTTTAGTACGAAGTGAATACAAAAAACGTACACAGAAAAAGAGCTGACTAACAACTTCCTACAGCTCTCAATGAAAGCACCAAAATGTTTACCGAGTTTTTCGGAAACGAATAACTAACGGAATAATAAAAAGATAAGAACTGTAGAAATGCTTAAATATAACTAAACAAACAGCGTTTTTACGTGGTTCAGGCGTTAACAAGCCCTAGTCCACGAGTCGATGTTATTATACTTGGAAAAGGTTACAGTAAGATGGCTGGTGCACAAGAACTTCACACACTCACAGTGTTTCTCTCAGGTTCTCTTGAAGAAGATGAAGCTAGAGAGATTTTAGTAGAGTTTTTTCTATATGATTTGTTCGTCCTTCTTCTTGTAGAATGAAGGGGTCTTTATAGCTAGGGTTTTGGATTAGGGTTTTTCTCTACGTACATGAGTCTTAATTACACCAGCCATAAATAGGGATACAATTACTGTAGTAGCATGGCTACAAGACTCTATGTGGGTATATTTACGTGAAAGTATGGGGAACACACAAAGTCAGCCGTCTTTTCCAAGTTGTCAGCGGAACAGTAGGCGAAAAGGTACCCTTAGGCGTGCTGGGATGTGTGCGGCTTTGACCTGACGGGCGTGTCAGGCGGGATCCTGTGTCAGGCGGATATCATTCCAAATATGCCTCCTCCAGGACTCGACCGTTTGGCTTTGTTCCGTGCGAGGCACGGAACTGCTTCCGCGGAGACCACTCGAAGAGCTTCTCCTGGAAGGAGCTTCCCCGAAGGATACCCCTTCGGGAGTCCGGGAGAGTTGACGAGTTTCCGTATTGTGTTTGCTTGGAAGAGTAATCCGGACACCAAGCGGGAGAGGTGAAGCCTTTCTGTTCATCCGCGAGCTCTGGTCACCTATCGTGAAAGACATCGATAATTCTGCTTCCCTGAGGCCATCAATCTAAACGCTATCCGGAAATCTGGATAACATTTACAAATTTGTAGCACCAAATATGTTACATTATTTGGATATATCTCATATATCTAAATATTGTAACTCTCTATTATATGTTACAATATGTGACACTCTTTGTCACATTTATTTAATCTAAAACATTATATTATAATATAATATAATATTACATTATATTATAAAATAATATAACATTCCCCCACTAGATTAAATAGTTATCTATTGTAACACTTATTTAATCAATCATTATATTTTAAAATATAACATATCCCCCACTTGATTAAATAAGAACTCTCTTATAGGAGTCATTGCATTAGTGCATAAAGCAAAGTGTTTTTCAACTTGAACTTTACTATAGTGTAATTATCACAAAATTTGTCGAAAATTAGGTTGCACTAGGCATTGAACCATCTTTTCATGATAACAAATCGGTGATAACACACACACCTTTGCGATATTCACTTGAGACCTCTATGTCTCGCTTTGCACCGTTAATAGCCATGTGCACTTTCCATTCATGGACATTCTTGATAATACTCTCAATTCTCATGAGAGGCGGCACCACCCCTAGGTCCATATAGGTAGAATTCTTACAGTATTTCGTTACCAAAAATACTTGTCTTTACAAGACTGAATTCTATTAAAAAACCTTCCGGTTTTAACCCTCCACTTGGTAACACACAAGTACTCAATATCTCAGATGGGATTTGTTTTGAGTACAACTAATATTCACTTGATTGACTTGTTATTACCTATTGAACCTAACACTAGTTAAATAAATAGTGTTAAGATAGGTTACCATCAATCGTGAATCTCTTTAGGGAGTTTAAGTCCCATCCCTCGAGATGATGCAGCCACTAAATCCCTCGTTAGTGGCTTAGTGAAAGGATCCGCCAGATTTTCACTTGTTCTCACATAGGATATTGAGATGACTCCTCTTTGAATAAATTCTCTTACATATCCATGTCTTAGACTAATGTGTCTAGACTTCCCATTATACACTCCGCTGTATGCTCTAGCCAATGTCGCTTGGCTATCACAATGTATCGATATAGTAGATACATTCTCTTTGATTAGGGGAATCTCTATCAACAGATCCCTTAACCATTCAGCCTCTTTGCCGGTAGCAGCTAGAGCTATGAACTCTGCTTCCATAGTGGAATGAGATATATAGGTTTTTTTCTTGGAACCCCAAGAAATTGCACCTCCACCAAGTGTAAATACCCAACCAGTTGTGGACAGGTTGTCCCCAAGATTGGATATCCAACTTGCATCTGTATATCCTTCTAATATCGAAGGAAATTTGGAGTAGTGAAGGCTTAGTCCTTTGGTTTTCTTGAGATAACCTAGGACTTTTCCAATTTCCTTCCAGTGATCCACACTTGGATTACTTGTAAACCTACTAAGTTTACTTACCGCAAATGCTATATCAGGTCTAGTACACTAGGCAGCGTACATTAGACTCCCTATAGCACTAGCATACTCCAATTGAGCCACCGCTCTTCCTTCATTCTTCTCTAGTTTTACACTATGATCGAATGGAGTATTGGCATCTTTAATACCGAGTATGGTATCAACTTCTACAAGATCTTTCATCTTGAAGGTTGATGATAGAAACCTCTTCGTTTCTTCTATCCCTTTCATGCTATTACTTAGAATAAGCATGTCATCCACAAATAAGCAAACAATGATCACATAACCCTTACAAGTTTTGGAATACAAACACTTGTCTCCATTGTTATGTCTAAACCCATTAGACATGATGGCTTGATCAAATTTCTCATGCCATTGCTTAGGAGCTTGTTTCAATCCATATAAGGATTTTACAAGTCTACAAACTTTATGTTCATATTTTGGTAGGACAAACCCTTCGGGTTGTTCCATATAGATCTCCTCATTGGGGTCACCATTAAGGAATGCCGTTTTGACATCCATTTGATGAACATACAAGTTGTGTATAAAAGCTAAAGCGAACAAAATTCTTATAGAAGTTGTTATTGCAACAGGCGCATAGGTATCAAAATAATCGATACCCTCTTTTTGCCTAAACCCTTTAGCTACTAATCTAGCTTTAAAGGTTTGGATAGTGCCATCAGTGTGGTATTTTCTCCTAAATACCCACTTACACCCAATTGGCTTAGATCCTGGTGGGAGGTCTACCAATTCCCAAGTGTTATTGGAAAGAATGGAATCCATCTCATCATTGATGGCTTCTTTCCAAAATGCACTATCTCTCGATTGCATAGCTTCTCTATAAGTCTTAGGATCATCCTCAACAAGAAGTACAATAGGAATTTTCCTAATGACTTCCTCTCTATTTCCTTCTACCATGTAGAATGAAATTCGTTGAGAATCTATCTCATCCATTACTAGACTTTTATGATTTTTAAGCCTTTGACTTATTCTAGGTTCAAAGGGTTGCTTGACATCTTTTTGAGAATTCTCCTCTTGAGAATCAACTTTGGATGTAGAAGCTTGAGAATTGTTCTCATATAACAAATTCTCCTTTAGATATGTTGAGGCTTGAGAATTGTTGTCACATAACATATTCTCAAAAAATTCAACTTCTCTAGATTCAATCACAATATTAGACTCTAAGTCTAATAGCCTATAAGCTTTACTATTGTTGGCATAACCAACAAAAGCACATTTTATGGCTCTTGAACCTAACTTTGTTCTATTAGGTTCATTTTTCTTGCAATATGCAAGACACCCCCACACTTTGAAGTACCCTATGTTGGGTTTTCTTCCTTTTCATAACTCATATGGAGATATCTCATTTTTCTTCATCGGTATTCGATTAAGAATGTGACAAGTGGTTAAAAGCGCTTCACCCCATAAGTTGAAGTTCAACTTAGAAAACACCAACATAGAATTTATCATCTCTAGATAAGTCCTATTTTTCCTTTCGGCAACACCATTGTGTTGTGGTGTATAAGGTGCAGTGCACTCATGAATTATACCATTTTCTTCACAAAATGTATTGAATTCATTAGAGAAGTACTCTCCTCCTCTATCACTTCTTAGCACCTTAATCTTTTTATTTAGTTGATTTTCAACTTCTAATTTATACAATTTAAAAGCATCAAAAGTTTCATCTTTATGTTTTAAAAGAAACACATAGGTATATCTACTAAAATCATCTATAAAAGTAAGAAATTACCTTTTACCACCTCTAGTTAAAACACCATTTAATTCACAAAGATTACTATGGATTAAATCTAGTAAATTAGATGATCTTTCTACACTAGGAAATGGTTTCTTAATCATTTTCGCCTTAACACATGTTTCACATTTACCATAGTTTTTAATATTGCATGCAATCATACCACATTTTACTACTCTTTTCATGGTTGAAAAACTTATATGCGATAGTCTAAGATGCCATAAAAATAAAGAATCATACTCAACAATATAGGCGGAATTAGCATTTTTATTGATAACATTGAAAGTTACATCATTGGTGCACAATTTAACCATTCCCTCACAAGAGTACCCTTTTCCCAAGAATACATTTGATTTGGTAAGTATAAGTTTACCAGACTCAAAAACGACTTTAATGCCGGGCTTGCCAAGTAAATCACCACTTACCAAGTTTCTACTCATTTCGGGAACATAAAGTACATTCACTAATGTAACTTTCTTGCCGGAGGTGAAGTAGACTTCAATAGTACCTTTGCCAAGTACCTTGGATTTGCCCTCATTGCCCATTTGTATCTCATGGTTGCCCTTTGACTCTTCAAAGGTCTTGAACAATGATTTGTCATAGGTGACATGGACGATGGCACATATATCATACCACCACCATTATACCTTGCCTTGGACCGCATTCACCTCACTAAGGGTAGCAACTATGTTTTCCTCTTGAGTTGCGTTCACCTTAGGTCCTTGTTGGTCTTTTCTATGCCTACACTCTCTAGCATAGTGACCCTTTTTCCCACACACAAAGCAAGGACCTTTCTCGCCCTTAAACTTGTTTGGGTTGGTTTTTGGACCCAAAGGTTTCTCGTTACCCTTTTTCCCTTTGTTTTTGGGATGTTTTGGTTGTGACACCGCATTTGCTTTGGAAGTCTCACCATTAGACCCCTCCACAAGTTTATCTCTACATATCAATTCCTCTTCGATTCGAATATGTTTTTGGATTTCCTCTAAAGAATAATCCTCATTTTTATGAAGGATTCTTTTCCTATAGCTCTTCCAAGTTGGTAGTAATTTAGCCACTATAGCACCAACTTGAAAGGCCTCGGGAAGCTCAATCTTTAACACTTTCAATTTGTTAACAATTATTTGCATTTCATGAATTTGAGGAAGAATAGGTTTATCACCAAAAAAATTGAAATCGAAGTATTGAGATATCAAGAACGTTTTGGTACCTTCCTCTTCAACCTTAAACTTTTTCTCAAGTGCATCCCATATCTCCTTGGCTGATTTGGTCTCGGTGTAGAGGTCATAGAGCCTATCGGATAGGGCGTTGAGGATATGACCCCTACAAAGGAGATTGTCCTCCTCCCTCTTCCTTCTTTTCTCCACCTCCTCGGGAGTGTCTTTGTCGGATGGCTCGGCTAGAGGTGCCAAGGAAGACTCAAGGATGTAGGCGATTTTGAGAGTGGTTAAAAGAAACCTCACCTTGTCTTGCCACCTAGTAAAATTGGATCCATCAAACCTATCCAATCTCACTAGGTCTTGGTTCATGATCTTGATTGTCTCCCCTTCCATTGAAACAAAAAGGGTTAAGCTTTTGAATGTTAGTAAAATATAAATTTGCCTCAATGGAAATAGTAAGAAATTACAACTCTATGCAATATATTATAAATAATAATGATTGATTAAAAGGAGTTACAACTCTATAACTGAAAATTACAATTATACAAAGGAAATGAAGAAGATGATGAAGAAGAAGAGAATAGTAAAATACAACTCTAAGCAAAAGGTTACAAATAAAGTAAAGTGTTTGAAACAAAAGAAAAGAAAAGATTACAACTCTTGAACAAGAAATACAAGTAAAAAGAACAAGAGAATAAGAAGAAAACAATACAATAGAATGGAAAACAGAAATACAAGAAAACTCTCACTTACACAACCTAAGTGAAGAGGGTTGGGGATCACCAACTTGAACAAGGTTTAAAACCTTTGTCCAAAAGCTTATTTCCCCTTAACTCAAGCACTAAGGGATCTCTCCTGGATATTGGAAAAGCTTTCTGGAATTATCAAGCCTCAAGGTGTTTCTAGCCAAGTGCTCTAATTGATAGAAATGCTGTGTCTTACAAGTGAGCTATAGGCTCCTATTTCTAGAGTTTAGAGACACCCTTTGAATTTCAAATTCCACCAACCCCCATGGCTGTTACCAATGTTTAATTGGATTAATATGGAATTAAAAATGAGATTTGAGAGTTATTTGGGTTTTTTGAGCCGTTCAACAAAGATTGAAAAAACTGAAAAATTGGTCAGTTTTTGGCCTGTGGCCGCAGCCAAAGACATTAGTGGCTGCAGCCACTAGCCTCTGTCCCACAGGCCACGACCACCAACATTCAGTGGCCGCGACCACTAACCATTTTCAGCACTAAAAAATGTGTTGTTTTTCCAAACCCTCTCAAATGATTTTGTAACTCCCAAAACACATTATTGGGGTTAAAATCATATCTCTAACAGCCATATCACATATGACTTTATGAAATTCATCTCAATATTGTGTAACAACAAATTTACACAATAAAGGGTAATATTTGGAAGTTACAAATTAATAACACCAAATATGTTACATTATTTGGATATATCTCATATATCTAAATATTGTAACTCTCTATTATATGTTACAATATGTGACACTCTTTGTCACATTTATTTAATCTAAAACATTATATTATAATATAATATTACATTATATTATAAAATAATATAACAATGAGGTTTGAATTTCAAATGCTAAAAGTGATTTCTGAGAGGCAGTTCTCGAGTTTTATACTCGAAGAGCTTAGGGTGGAAGTAACTCCACCCCGACTATTGATTACCTACAACATAAGCACTCAAGAGTAATCCAACGGTCAGGATCCAAAAGGCGTGGACCGTGATCATTAGCATGGGAAAAGACGCCTCGGGTATGGGGTGAAATGACACCTAGGGTACGAATTAGACGTTTTGGGTCATAAAGTGGACTCCTCGTTAATGGCATAGATTTATGGGCCCAGCAATAAGGAGTCGACGCGTGGCACTAAATTTTCAAGAGAGTGACGTCATGAAGAGCCCAAGCGTCTCCTCCCAAAAACCTTTCGAATTAATCCTCTCCATTTAAGTCTCCACTGTCCTAGGACGAGCGAAGACTTGGGGGGAAAATGTTGTCCTTGTTTTCAACACTGGACACATTGCAGTCTTTAGAGGAGTAATGAAGCTCCTCGAACGTTAATGAGGTTTCGTACAGCTCACGTAGAGCTCCTCAGAGTGTAAAACTCTGAGTGCTGTGGTCCAGCCAGACGTGGATGTCTCCAAGTGAGGCACGCTCCGAGGTCCGTCCTCGAGGCACGGATGTCTCCGAGCGAGGCCACGTTCTGTGGTCTGTTTCCAAGGCATTGATGTCTCCATATGAGGCCACGCCCTAAGGTTCATCCTCAAGGCGCAAATGTCTCCAGGAGAGGCCACGCCCCGTGATCTATTTCTAAGGCATGGATGTATCCACATGAAGCCATGCCCCAAGGACTGTTCAGGTGGTCTTCTCACCTTCTTCATTCACTAATTCCAGGTCTAGGATTCTTGTCTTTGAACCTATAGTAGCTCCAAGTGTGGCCCACCAAGAGTTCGTTTGACAATTTTTGGTGAGCGTCGAGTAGTGGTGTCTAGTTCGAACACTTGACAATCGACTTTTCCCACAACGCCGCCTGACATGGGCGAATGTGTAGCCGCATCCTGACACTATCAGGATACCTATTCCCCATAAAGTTAGTGGGCAGTTGTAACGTCCCAAATTCCTTAACATGGCTTAGTGCCTGGATTAGGAGGCCAGGAGGGCAATAATTGATTTAATGCATTATTATGTGATGCTATGCATGATTATGTGTGTTGTATTGTTATATGACTGTATTTGCATATATGTGGGCCATTTCTTATAAAAAGGGCATTTTTGTAATTTTGGCCCATTGAGGGCGTATTTGTATATTTATGTGCATGCATGTGATATATGGGTGAGACCACATTATTATGTGGATATAGTTGAGCTATTCGGCATGAGACGATCCTAGGAAGCAAGTTAGCGGTTTAGTCATAACAGGGTTAATTACCGGGCTCGGGTTGAGCATAGGGGTAATTTGGTACTTAGTACATTACCGAGATTGAGCGGGTAATGGAAAATTATTGGTAATTATTTGAGGATATTGGGAGTAATAGGAATTGTGTGACGTTAACTATGATTAACGAGGTAGGTCGTAATGACAAAATTGCCCTTGGGTGGCTTTGAGGGATTAGGTTGGCCTTAGGGGTATTTTAATCATTTTAGGTTAAATGCGATAGGCTTAACTAAAGGTTGGTTGTAGAAAGAACCAAGGAAAAATAGAAACAGGGTACTCTCCTTCTCTCTCTCGACCATTCTCTTTCTTCTCTCTCTCGGTGTGATTTTTGGAGGCTAAGGTTAAGGATTCAAGCTTGGAGTTCTAGAGCTTGAGGTTTAGAATTGAATTGCAGCAACTAGAGGGATTCAATTCATAGTTGAGGTAATGATTCTAAGCTTGAAATTTGAGTTTTCCTTTGTTTTTATGTTGTTTATAAGCTTGGAAGTTTGATCATGGAATTGGGTTTTGAGGGTTTCTAAGCTTGGGTTTTGTTGCTGGTTTGGTGATGATGTGGTTTTGAGGTTTGGTTTTTATATTGGGATTGTTTAGAAGTATTTTACATTGAGTATGAATTGGAGAAAATGCAGGGGAGCTGGGTTCGCAGGGTCAAGTCACGGCTGAGTTCTTAGGCCCCGCGACCTAAGCGAACCTCAGAGCTTTGTTAGGGCTGTGTCTGCATGGTGCGTCGTGACCCTCAAGGGCAAGTCGCGGCCCGCCCCTGGCACCCAGACATGGGGGCTGTCTGTTTGGGAGGTGCGCCGCGACCCTTGGGGGCAGGTCGTAGCCCGCCTGTTCTTTTTGAGCCAATGTTGGTTTTAAGAGCGAGTTTTCAAACCTTAAGGCTCAAGATCCAATCTACTGCCCCGTTTGGTAGAATTTGAGGTCCTAAGGGCTAGGACTTAGTTCGGGAATTTTTTATTACTCTTTTTATTGATGGGATTTCATATTTGGTTATAATTAGGTTACCGCTAAGGGCCCAAGGTCAGGATCGTTCTCAAGGGTCGTTCTTAACTATTTTACGCTCAAGCCTGAGGTAAGAAAACTGCATCCATTATGTGACATACATGATTATTGATGAAGCAAGTTGAGTGCTCTATATATGGATATCTATTGCATCATGAATGCCTGGTTGCATTGTTTACTTGAGAAATGCACTGACTTATCAGTCAGAAATGACAATAGTGCTGAGTGCTGGTTGTGAAGCTTTGACTTATCAGTTAGGAACGACAATAGTGCTGAGCACTGGTTGTATGGCATTGACTTATGAGTCAAGAGCGGCAATAGCGCAATGAGCGTTGGTCGATATGATTAGATCTAATCAACAGAGCATTATACGCTCATCCGACCCAATGGTCGAAGAAAACTAAAGCGCTTGGCTAGTCTATGGCTAGTTACTTAGAGCCAGGGATAAAAGGCCCAGGTGACTTGATGGTCACATAGCTAGGGCACAAAATCCCAGGATGACTTTACAATCATCATTTAATGGCACAAAGCCCCAGGATGACTTAACAGTCATCTATTCAGGGCACATGACCCCAAGATGACTTAACAATCATCTATTCAAGGCACAGGACCCCATGATCATTTATTAAGACTTGTATACATGCAATAATAAGTTTTCTTGCTGATCCTTGACTCACGGGTGCTATATGGTACAGGTAAAGGGAAAATAAAGCTTACCTAGTCTTGAGTGGAGAGCTTAGGTGGCGACGTGCACATATGTGGCCACTTGACCACCACGACCAAGGTGTTTCAGGGGAACTAGGGTTTAACCCTGGCCATTAATAATACTTAGATGCATGTTTATGACCTAATGACTTGTTTAACGAGTTAAACACTATTTAAAATACACAGTGTGACGATTTTGGTTATCTAGGGCATTACAACAACTTTCTGCAAATGGGCCTGTGCAATTTTCCTGAGCCCATAGTCTTTATTAGTGCATCCCTATGTAATCAATTAACATTTTACTCCCAAAATAATGATGAATATTGTATTAATTGTCCATTAGGTACATTAATGACCCAGACCCTTATAAATAAGACTGTGATATCTCTTTGTAAAGGGTTTAGATTTTTGGCTAGTTAAACATTGTAAACTCAGAGCAATATATACACTGCTCGAGACTATTGAAGCTTGCTCAAACAAGCTTTAAACTCTCTAATACCAAATACTCATGGATTATGGCTTTTTTATATCCTGAACCACGTAAAACCTCTGTGTTATTTTCTTTTATTTTTTGTCAAGTTTTTAGATTAGGTTGATAGCGAAAAAAACAGTCAACAAAAATATAGAGAAGTTTTTGTGTGGTATAATGTAAATATTTGGTGTAAAATAAATAATGTGAGGTTAGGTGATGTCATTTTTTAGGATAAAGTGGACATTGTGTTGGTAGGTAAAATGTAATAAGAATGGAAGTTGGGGGCAATAATAGGAGTAGCCAAAAGAAATTAATAAAGTTTAAAAGTTTGGCGCGTGATTTACACTCTATGTCGATTTTCTCTTCCCGCTCCATTTGCTCTATCTGCTTCTTCAAATTCCGGTTTCTTAAACCCTAAACTTCGTCCATGGAGATTACGGACGACCAGAGGAAACGAGCCGAAGCGAACCGCCTGGCAGCCTTAGCAAAGCGCAAGGCACTTATCGAATCCTCCAATGGACAACAACAACAGAACCGCCCCTCTACGCTCGCCAAGTGCCCCAAGCTTTCCCATCAACCGCACGAACTCGTCCGTACAGACCCGATTTCCAATACCCATTTACCTGAAAAGTTCAGGGTCAGGCTTGAAGTATGCTCCCCCGACTCATTCTCGATTACCCCACTCAAGCTTGGGGGTTTTGATTATCCGGGAGAAGAGGAATGCTTGCGGAGACTAGCCGATTGCTTGTCCATGGTGAGCAGTTTTTTTTTTCTTTTTTTAATTTTCTGTTTGGTTCTAGACATAAAAATAAAAAGAGAGAGAGAATCAAAAACGAAATAGTATGTTGGGTTTTCTAGATTTTGGTGTTTTTTCTCTCTTTCTGAAAAACGTGATTTTTTAAAATAATAAAAGGAATTTTGCTGTTTATAATGGGAGTAATGAAAAATGAAATCATGGATCTTCTGAATTTTGGTTTTAAACTCTGGAAAGGTGAAGAATTTAAGGCTGTAGTGTATGGAAGTGAATTGAGTTTCTGTTGTGTTATTTTATTGTTAATCTTCTTTTCAGGTTATTTCGTCTCACTATACTCAAAATCATGGTGGTGGAAAGGCTTGCGTATATAAGGTGAGGGATTATGGTGCAGTGTTGAAGTGTTTAAAGAGCAGCAAGAATGTTGAAGTTGAGGAGATACCTTGGGCAACTTTTAATGTTGTTGAGAGACTTTCACACTCATTGGAGAGATGGATGCCATGCCGGCCGGAACACTTTTCTGATGAAAAGGTTAACGAGTTGATTGGAAAGCTACCGAAGACTCTGTTGGAAGCACTCTTGCCTTTTCAACTTGATGGTATTAAATTTGGGTTGCAGAGGGGAGGCCGGTGTCTTATTGCTGATGAAATGGGACTTGGGAAAACACTGCAGGTATTTCTCCATTATTAATATTTTAATTTCTTTAAATTTGAGATGAATGGTTTGTGCCTTTTGGCTGGACATGTGAAAATTTAAGTTGAATTGGGCTCTGAGAAAGCACTGCAGGTACTACTTACTAGGGATGTTTGCATAGCTTAAATATATGTTTTATTGCTTGTTTATGATCATATAAATTAAAATTTCTTTAATGTGTTTTGGAAGCAGTGAACGTCTGTCCTGATGATTCTACCTAAATAGGAAACCTCTGTGCTTGAATTATAGATGCTACTTAACAAATGCAGTTACAACTTTTAATAAGATGTTGAATTGCTGTTCTTATGTACATTGTGGATTTATCTTGGTTTTACCTTTTCTTTCTAAACGATACCTTTTATAATGAAGTATAATTAGATCATGCTGGGAATGCAAAAATGGAGAAAATCGTATAGTTATTCACGAATGATAAAAGGAGAAATAAAAAGGCAACCTATGTTATCAAGCTGGAAACATCAAACTGCTCTGCTGTTTTTACTATTTGCTCTGAAAGATCCTAGACAATTTAAAATTGTCTTTATTTTCCGTAAATTAGCTGAAAATTGCATGCTGCTCTTTTTTCAACTCAGGCTATTGCAATTGCTTGCTGTCTTATGGATGAAGGTTCTGTTCTCGTTGTTTGCCCAGCTATTTTGCGTTTTTCATGGGCCGAAGAATTGGAGCATTGGGTTCCATTTCTTTTGCCTTCTGATATCCATCTAGGTAATGCTTTCTTTCTTCTTATGTATCTAATTTGTTCTGCTCCTTCGACTCATTTTTTATTTATATTATAGGCATAACTGGATTGTCCTGATAAACTTGCCAGTCAATCCTATTTATTTGCTGAAATGAATCAGTCATTTTGCTTAATGCTCATAGTTGTTAAATAGCTTAATAACTTTATCTTGTTTTTCTTAGAATTCACTTGTCCACTTTTGCTCCAGTTTTTGGTCATCAAAATAATCCTGTCCTTTTGAAGAGGTTTCCCAAAGTAGTTGTTATTTCTTATACTATGCTTTACCGCTTGAGGAAAAGCATGCTTGAGCGAGAATGGGCTCTTTTAGTAGTTGATGAATCTCACCATGTACGATGTACAAAGAAAGCAGAACCAGGAGAGGTACATCATGTTCTTATTTGTAGGTGCATAATTTAATTAGTAGTTCTAGATGCACCATCTCTTTACTATGTTAAGAATTGACTAAAAATGATTTTTGAATCATCCAGAATTTCAAATGAGAGTTTTTTTACTGTATTTTGGCCATGCTAGTCAATATTGGCATACGATGGAAACTAGTTGTTCATATGCCAATGAATCATAAATTTCATGTAAATGTTTTAAAAAAAAACATGTAAATGTAAAATAATTCTTATACTTCTATAATTATATAACAACTTATCCTTAAGTCATAATTACTTCTCTAGCTAGTTGATAGATTGGTAGATCTTGATGTAACTTATTTCTGTTTGAAGTTTGTAGTTGCTGTGTTTTCAGTTACTTAAATTTTGGTTGAGTTTGTGATGGTGTGTTATTCATCAAAATTTCTTTGGCAGTAATATTATTCTCAATTTCTTCAATGTTTGACAATCTAGTCTATGAGAAATGCTTTTTAACAATCAAGTTTTTGAGTTCTAAATACAGTAGCAATTAGCTCTAATAATTTTCTTTTTGATGAATGTTCTCATGACTTTTGTAACGCCCTGGATAGCCAAGACCATTACACTGTGTATTTTAAATAGTACTGGACTTGTCAATCAAGTTATTTGGATATAAACGTGTAACTAAGGTAATTAACAGATTAGGGTTTAAAATTTTGATTATAGGAATAGTTATTTTCATTTAAAAGTTTGAGTCTATAAATAGGATCCCAAAATAAACATTTACAAGGCATTTACAACTCCCAAAAGTAATTACAACATAAACCAGCCTAAGCGGCAAAATTAAGGTTTGACTCTAGTCCCTCTGGAATCCTCGACCGTGGCAGTCGAGCAGTTGCAAATGTACATGCTGCCCCTAAAACTCTCAAACTCATAGCTGGTTCAACTTTCCCTTTCCCTTACTTGCAACACATAGCACACGTGAGCCAAGACTGAGCAATAAAACTTAAATCAACAGGTTCAATAAGTAACAAAATATAAACAAGCTTAGCAGCAATAGTTTGCTCAAACAAACACATAATCCAATTTGACAGTTAATGAGTTAGACAAGTGTAGTTTGCACTTCTGATTATTTAGGTGGCGTTCAGGCGAGCCAAGTGCATATAGCACTCCCAGGTTGCCCTAGCCAAATGGCCTGCGTTTCGCACGCTTATTGCTGTCCCCAGCGCCCTTGGGCCGAGCTTTTAGATTAGATATAATAAAACATATAGATTGTATAACGCATAATCAGATGTAGCATATACAAGCATGCCTAGCCAGATAATCACAAGTATAGTCATATTCATATTTATTAACAGGGCCTGAGCCCTAACCACAACTAGGGTGCAATTTTCTTACCTCGAGTTTCGTGCGATAGATGATATGACCTCAAGTATGATTTTGATCCCGAGTCTTGTTATAATCTAGTCACAGCATAAACATACTCTTATTAGGGATCGACTTCAAGTCCTGAGCCTCACCCCAGACCATACTCTTAAGCTTACTATTCCTAGCTATCGGGATGTTAGAAACATCCCCAAGTCCCCAAGTGGGCCACCATATGGATTCCTGAACTCCCCGAGCCCAAATCCTAAAAATCCAGCAAAACCACATTTCGGGGCACCTGGCGCGATTGTGCCCACATAAAATTTGGGCTTTCTGGGGTACTGGCGCAGTCGTGCCGTAACCCAACGCCACCGACTCCGAAACCCAAAATTGAGTTCAAAATCCCCACTCCCTGAGACACTAGCGCGATCGTGCCCCAACCTAGCATGATTGCGCTAGGTTGCCAGAAACCTAAAAACGAGCCCATGTTCCTATGTTCTTCCCCAAACCAAGCCCTTGCAATTCTCCTGCATACCAGACCTAGAAAATCTACCCAAAATTGACTTTTCAACAGGTTTTGGCCACAAAACAACCCACAAGTCAGTACTACAACATCAAAACACCATCATAGCATCACTAATAACATCAAAAACCCAAAGATACAAAAATTCATAACATAGAGCTCTTGAACCCAAGCTCTTACTCAAATCTGAAAATTATAACCACAACTCATGATTCCAATCCAATTTCGAATCCCAAATCCACTCTAGAACATATTCTATGCCTACCCAATTCCCTTAAACATAGCAAACTTACCAATTTCGAAAATCAAACCCAAAAGTTCCCATAAAACTCATCAAGAATACTCCAACAAGTGAAAAGAAAACACTAGGCATAGCTCACCTTAGGATTCCGAAAATTCTTGGTTGAATGCAGCTTCAACAGCTTCTAATCTCTCTCTTGTTGCTCAGTTGCTCAATCATTACTCCAAAATTCCAAGAATTTCCCTCCAATTCAAGTGTCCTTCCTAGGGTGAGTTGAGAAAAACCAAGAGAGGGAGAGCTTGAGGAAAAAACAAAAGTCCTTCACTACCCAGCCACCTAGTGGATCTTCTCTAATTCCCTTGGTCAAATGACCATAATACCCTCACTCTATACTCCTACTCAAAGTATCCCTAAGGGCAAATTAGTCATTTTGCCACTAATCCTACTAAACCTTAATTTACACTCCTAATTTCCCACTTAGATTACTAACCCTCTAAATATGAATATTTTCTCCAATAATGCTCCACTAATTCCCTTAGTACCTATGCAAAATTACTAAAATACTCCTTGGCTCACCCTGAGCCGGGTACAAGTCCCCGTTGTGACTTTTCCGCCAAATCGCTCTAAAGGATTGACCTAAGCCCGTTATTGTAAATATATTCATATAATAATGTGGTCTCAATCACATAACACATATATTTACAATTATACCCTTAATGGGTCAAAATTACGAAAATGCTCATTTTTCACAAAAACAAGTCCACAATCACATTTAATACACATAAGCATGCATAAGTAGTTATATCTTAATGTAACTCATATTTTACATAATCACATATATAATTAAATCCATATATAAATCCATTTATGCTCCTGACATGCTAATCAAGGCACTAAGTCTTATTAATAGTTGTTCTTTAATCATACACTTCCTTAGTATGTGAGATGACTAGTGTATCTTAGAACAGTTTGAGGAGATCGTTCTGATATGTCTAGGTCAAGAGTGCACCATAACCCTTCTGGTTATGGGAAGAAATCTGTCCATTTCCCCACTGGATTTGGACAAAAATCTGGATCGGTGATTCCCAATTCGTTTTCTGGTCAAAGGTATTGGAGTTTTAGAATAGTTCATAAGGTGTTCATGCTGACCCTTTCTAGGGATGGTGGTTCAATTCGAATTTGTGAAAGGACAAGGTTAACAAGCTTTGAGATTTCGCTAACTTTAGATGCATCTTTGTGGCTGTTAGAAGAGGTGGAAGGGATGCTTGGTGCTGGAGTTAATCTTAATGTATTTCGGAGGAGAACTTTCAGAAATAATTCCATGAGGGTGCTGCTGGATTGTGTCCAGAATGTTAGAGGAGTTTTTTTGAAGATTTCAGTCCTAAAAGACAGCGTTTTTAATTCGATCATCATTCCTGAGGAGGATTTCGGCAAGGGTTGGAGAGGTTTAGTGGGCTGTTTGATTCAATTGGTTAGGAAGAGAAAGGTTGAATCTCAAGGGACACTCGGAAGGAAGGTGGACAAGTCGGCTACTTGAGCTTCCATTGTTAAGAGGAAAGCAATTCCGACAACCATGGCAGAGAAGGAAGCGATTGACATAGATGAAAAGAGGATATTGGGAGAGTGCCAATCAGTTGAATCAGGGGATGAGGCAATTTTCGATTGGCGTTTGGCTGTTTTTATGTTTAGATTGGATAGTCGATCATCTTGGTTGTTTATTTAGGATGGAGTGCAGAGATGGATGGGACAAAAGTTAAGGGTTTCTTCATTCTCAGATGACAGAGTCATAATTTGGTGTGCAAATGAGAGGGAGCAGGAGAAGTTGGTCTCCACTGATTCGGTCACCATTCCTAGACTCTCAACAATTTCCTTTGTCAAATGGAGTTGGGCGAGTCAATCGTTGGAAAGGAGAATTTCGTGTAAACATGAGTCGATCGGTATTGAAGGGATTCCTTTGAATATTTGGAACCATCATGTTTTTAAGGTGATTGGTACAACTTGTGGAGGGTTGTTAGAAATTGATGGAGATACATTGAAGGGGAAGAATCACTTCTGTGCTCGCCTTAAAGTGGTGGGGGATGGCTCTGGTTTTATCCCCAGCCGCATTTCACTTCCGTTCGATGGGGAAAGTCTTTCCTTGCGCCTGTTCAGATGCCAACAAAATGGAAGGAAGCAGACCCAGCGAACCAGACAAGTTTGGATGAGGATAATGCCTCTGAAGACGTCGACTGATCAGGAAGCTCCAGTAGGGTTTCTCTCGAAGGAGTAAGGGGGTTCATTCACGAAAGAAAGGAGGCTAGGGAGGAAGACGATGAGTTCAAGGGAGGCGTTACGGAGGTCAACGACGGTCCGAGAGCGAATTACTCGGGCCAGTTAGATACGCCATTTTCGGCAGATTCCCAGGAATTAGTCAATCTTTCACGTAACGGATGCATGCCATTAAAGGAAATTTTTAAGAGATTAAAGTCAAGACTTATTTTTTAAAAATTCAGAGTTGAACAACACGTGTTCAGTTTTTAAAAACAAAGAAATGACTATCTTAAGCACGTGGCAGATTGATGGCTTCAGGTTCTCTTTTTTAGCTAATTCTTTGGGCTGGGTTTCAGTTTTTGTGGCAAATGGGCCTTGTTATTTCAAAGTGGATTTAACGCAAAGGGCTCTCTTCAATCCAACGATTGATTTTAAAAATCTGGGCCACGGGGGTTTGGACTGGCCATTTTCGTTTGTCTTTCTTCGAGTCCTTTAGGGAATTAAACCAAAGAGACGAGATAGTTTCTCTCCAGGGAAATTTTTTTACTGGAATGCTTCGGTGAGGAAGAACCCCTCTAGTAAACATAGTGTTCTGTTGAAGAGTTCAGAGGACAATGAGTCACAAATTGAAGCAGAGATGGCTGGCTGGAAAGTGTACTCACGTAAGCCTTCTCAGTGTAGCACAACAAGACTTACTGTCTCAGAAGAAGAGGGAGGAGGGATGCCTTTGTTTGACCCAGCTTTGGAAGAGGATAATTTTATTTATCCAGTGATTGAAGATCTTGATTCGGGCAGCTCAGAAGATGATTATGTGGATGATGATACTGATGGTGTAAAGGAGGATGGGGAGGATACATGGTTACAAGTGAGTAGCTTGTGGGATGGATATAGTCTTCAAGGAGAATCCTCGCTTGAGGTTGATGTCAAGGGTGAAGGCGAGAGTGAGGTGCTAGAGGAAGGTTCCACTTCCAAGCAGGAAAATTTAGCAGCTTTGGGCACTTTTATGAGAAGGGAGGAAAACGTGTTGACTGAGTCATTTCGACTTATTAGTACCATGGACTCTCTGGGTATTTCGATGATACCTTGTGTCAAGGGAGAGGAAGATAAAGGTGGTTCAGTAAGTCTTTCTCAGAAAAGTCCCTGTGAATTACGAAAACTAAGTTTCAATGTCAACTATGATAAAAGAAAGAAGAATGTTGTGGGGTATAATTATGATTAATGAAGATTCTTTCTTGGAATGTGAGGGGATGTGGTACCAAAGGAAAACGTAAAACGATTAAGGAATTAATCTGTAAAGTTAATCCAGATATTATCGTTCTTCAAGAGGTCAAAAAGGCGTCAATAGATAGGAGGTTCATTGAAAGCATTTGGAGGTCTAGGTTTAAAGCCTGGATTCTTCGGCAGGCGATAGGTCGTTCGGGAGGTACCTTGGTAGTTTGGGATACAAGGAGTGTCTCCATTATTGACTCTTTAGTTGGGGATTTCTCAATTTCTGTTTGCTTGGTGGCTGAGGGGAAGGAACCTTGGCGGTTCTTTGGTGTTTATGGGCTTGTAGTGTATGATAAGAGAGATAGCTTTTTGGATGAATTAGCAGGATTGAGCGCTATCTGTGGTAATAACTGGTGTGTTGGGGGAGATTTTAATGTGGTTAGGAGTGTTGAGAAACTGAATAGCAAGTCAAATACTATAAGTATGAAGAAGTTTGATGCTTTGATTAGAGAGTTAAAATTGGTTGACCCCAAACTTCAAAATGGGAGGTTCACGTGGTCGAATTATAGACATGAGCCTATTTGTTGTAGGCTGGATAGATTCCTTCATACTCCCTCTTGGTCAGGAATATATTCCTTCGTTCGGCAGGAAGTTCAGGTTCGAATAGTTTCTGATCATAGTCCGGTGGTGTTAGATTCGAGCCCTCCTTCATGGGGGCCTTCTCCTTTCAGGTTTGATAATTCTTGGTTGGAGCATAGGGAGTTCTCTAGTAATTTCCAACATTGGTGGGATTCGGCTAAGGTGCAAGGATGGCCGGATTTTCAATTTATGTCAAAGCTTGCAATGGTTCGAGATAAACTTAAGGTATGGAGTCGGCAGGTCTATGGGACTAGGAAAGAGCAAAAACATCTGCTAGAAAGGAGGTTGTTTGAGTTGGACAGATTAGAGGAAGGGGGATTGTGGAATGAGCATTATCGTATGGAACACTCTAAGGTGAAGGAAGAATGGCAACAGATTGTCTTTGAGGAGGAAAGGAGTGTTTGGTTTAAAGTGAAGTGTCAATGGGCCAAGGAAGGGGATGCTAATTCCAAACTTTTCCATAGTATCCTTAGTGCTCAGAAAGCGAGAAACTTTATCTCTAGGGTTGAGGAAGAAGATAGAACTGTTTGGGTTGAAGATGCTGATATTGAAAAGGCTATTGTGGGTTTTTATTCTTCTTTGTATTCAGCGGTTCCCAGAGTTTGGATTGGGGTGGATGGCATTTCTTGGTCTCCGATTACAGCGGTTATGGCTTCTTTTATTGAGCGGCCTTTCGCGGAAGATGAAATTAGACAAGCGGTTTTCGTGTGTGACGGCTCTAAATCCCCGGGGCCAGATGGTTTCTCCATGGCTGTGTATCAGAATAATTGGGATGTTGTGAAAAGTGATCTTCTCGAAGTTTTTTGAGGTTTTTTCGATGACGAAATCATTCATGGGAGAACCAATGAAACTTTTATTTGTCTTATTCCTAAGAAATTAAATAGCTGTCGGGTGAGGGATTATAGGCTGGTCACTAGTCTTTACAAAATCATATCAAAGGTGTTGGCTTATAGACTTCGAAGAGTTCTTTCGGACACAATTGCGGAAACTCAAGGAGCTTTTGTGGAGGGTAGGCAAATTTTGGATGCAATTTTAATCGCAAACGAGGCAGTAGAGGAGTACAGGAGCAAGGGTAGAAAAGGTTGGGTGTTCAAATTGATTTTACTAAGGCTTATGATTGTGTGGATTGGGGTTTCTTGGATTTAGTTCTGGAAAAGAAAGGGTTTGGCGATCTTTGGAGGAGGTGGATTCGTGGTTGTCTATCCTCCACATCTTTTTCTGTCTTTTTAAATGGGCGTCCAAGGGGAAAGTTCAAAGGTTCGAGGGGTCTTCGCCAAGGGGATTCCTTGTCCCCTTTCTTGTTTACTTTGGTAGCAGATGTTCTGGGCAGAATAATTGATAAGGCTAAAAATACTTCAGCTTTTAGAGGTTTCTCAGTGGGTAAGGATAACGTGGACGTCAGTCATCTTCAGTTTGCCGATGATACGATATTTTTTGCGAACGATGAGGAGTCCTTGGTTGTGCTTTTGGATATCCTTAAGGTTTTCAGCGTTGTGTCTGGTGTATCTATCATTTTGCAGAAATGTCAATTGTTGGGGATCAATTTGCTTGAGGAGGTAGTGGAGCGGCAAGCAAAAGAGATAGGTTGTGAGGTGGGACAGTGGCCGATACAGTATTTGGGACTTCCTTTGGGGGCTTCTCCTTGCTCCAAGGGATTTTGGGAGCCTGTTATCTCGAAATGTGCTAATCATTTGGATTCTTGGAAGAGTGCTTTTTTGTCTAGAGGTTGTAGGTTGACTCTTATTCAATCGGTTTTGTCTTCAATCCCAATTTATTATTTGTCGTTGTTCTGTATCCCTAAGAGTGTGGTGGGGATTATTGAAAAGTTGATGCGTGACTTTTTGTGGGAAGGTGCGGAACAGTCAGGGGCAAACCACTTGGTATCTTGGCACGAAGTCTGTAAATCTCATAGTCATGGGGGCTTGGGAATTGGAAATTTAGTGTTGAGGAAAAAGGCTTTTCTCTTGAAGTGGTTGTGGCGGTTTCCTTTGGAGAGTACTTCTTTGTGGCATAGGGTGGTTAAAAGCAGGTATGGGATTGATGGGGGCCACTGGGATACAAATGTGGGAGGTAGACTGTCTGTTCGTGGTCTTTGGAGAGACATCTCGGCTCTGTATGAGGAGTTTAGACGCTTGGTCTATTTTAAAGTTGGAAGGGGAGACAGGATTCGTTTTTGGGAGGATGTTTGGATTGGTGATTGTTCTTTGAAATCGAAATTCCCTGATTTATTCAGGGTAACCGAGGCCAAGAATTATTTGATTAAGGACATGGTAGTGGGGGAGGAGGACAACAGTTCGGGTGGCCTGGACTGGGACTTTCGATTCAAAAGGAATTTATTTGATAGGGAGGTTCCTAGTTTGGTTGAGCTGTTAAATTTGATTAAGTTTGTGAATTTAGCGTCAATCTTGGAGGATAAGAGGATTTGGAATCCAGACAATAGTGGAGTTTTCAGCTGCAAGACTGCCTTTCATAGTTTGACCTATGCTCATTAAGGTCCAGAGTTGCCTTGGGCTAAGAGGTTATGGAAGAGTGTGGTCCCTTTGAAAGTGAAAGTGTTTGGTTGGCTGTCATTCTTGGATAAGTTAAGTGTCCATGACATTTTGCAGAGAAGAAGACCTTATCATTATTTGTCACCAAATTGGTGTGTTTGTTGTAAAAACAAAGGTGAATCAATTACTCATCTTTTTCTAGAGTGCTCTTTCTCCACGGCTCTTTGGGGTAAAGTGTTAAACGAGTTCGGGGTATCTTGGTGTATGCCTTCCTTGTGTTCACAATTGTTCCTGTGTCAACTAGAGGGAGAGAAGAGAATGGCTCGTCTTTGGCAGAGTACCGTGTTGGCCACTTTCTGGGTTGTTTGGTTGGAGAGAAATAGCAGGATCTTTGAAGAGTCCTCGTGTCCAGTCGATTCTCTTTGGGATAAAATTAGATTCTGGGTGGCTACGTGGGTGTATAGGTCGAAAGGATTTGATGGTGTTTTCTTTTTGGATCTTTGTAGGGAATGGGTGTATTTGTGGTCGTAATCTTTCTAGTTCTGGTTTTTTGAAAGGCTTTGTATCTTTCTTATTTTTTGTTTTCACGGTATTCCTCCGCCAAAAGTGAGGGTTGTCAATGTTTTGAGAGGAGGTCTTATTTGACCTCTGGCTCTTCTTTTCCAAAAAAAAAAAAGAAGTACTAAGCCTTATTAACAAATTTGGGATGCTACAGCTTCATTTTTAAAAAAAAAATATTTATATACTGGATCATGTTATATATTATTCTTCCTTGATAGGAGGACTCAGCTGTAAGCTATTTGAATCTATTTCTCATTTCCACATGGGCCTGAAATATCAGCAGATTATAAATATTTGTTGAATTACAACAGGGTATTTTTTAAGTAATCTCCTCATTCTTTGTGCAATATATACTTTTATGCTTGTTTTTTATTGGGTGTGTTTTGTAGTGATATTGAAATAGGTTATGTAACATAGGTGATATCATAACAAGAAAGGGAATATATCAATTTAGCATCTTCTTATTTGGTTCATTACCTGCATACACCCCTCTAGTTTAGTTTATACCAAAATAACAAATCAGTATAAAAACATCATTTAGTATTGTTTTGGTCAAATTTATTTTTAATATGATCATAACATCTTTATTTAACTTCATATTATATATAATATTTAAAAAAAAAAAATCAAAGTTCAATATTTAATTTTTTTTTAAAATTCCAACTTTAAAAATAGAACAATAATTTTAATCACTTAAAAATCTAAAATTTTAATAATTTGTTTTCCTTTTAGAATTTTAACTAATTAAAGTAATGATATTTTATTTTATTTTTAATTTTTAGGAATTTAATTATTAAAAATTTAAACTTAGATTTTAATTTTTTAAAGAAAATTAAATAATAAAATTGAGTTTGTATTTATTTATATACACATATTAGATATATTATCATTATGTAATCAAAATATGAGTAATTTAATCATATTTAAAATAAATAGCCAAAACTGCACTTAAGTGATGGTTTTATATTGATTTGTCTAAAATAAGATAGTGTTTTGGTATTACCTAAACTAAGGGGTGTAAACAAGTAATAACATAAATAAGATACTAGTAAAGTGGTATAAACCCTATAAGAAAATCTGCATCCAAAATTTTGTTGATTTGTTTCTTATCTTTGCAAGTGTTCAAGTAGTGTGATTTGCTTATACTTGTAAAAGTTGGTGCTGTACATTATTTGATTAATTTTTTAGTGAATTGACAGACGAAAGCTGTACTTGACATGGCAACCAAGGTGAAGCATGTAGTTCTACTATCAGGGACGCCGTCTTTGTCAAGGTTGTAGCATGTGCCTTTAAGTAGAAAAGCAATATTAGTTCTGGAATATTATTACTTATGCAATAAATTGCTTCTATTAGTGTGCAATGTTTATTTATTTATCTTTGTTATGCTTTATTTTGGTCTAGTTAACTATCAATGCATGTTAATAGCTCACTTTGCATAATTTCCTAGGTGACCACAGGCCATTCGACATTTTTCATCAGATAAATATGCTATGGCAAGTTTTCTTCCTACCTCTATTTCTTACTTGATTTACTTAGTATGGGAAATCCGGATTTATTGTTATGTTTTTTAGGGATTAATTGGCTGTAATAAACAGGTTTATTTTTTTTACTAAATCTGGTAGATTAGGAGTTTTATTGTACATCCCTTCATTAAGGGATTGTTATTTCCATTTATTTGTTTTCATGTTAGGAGATTTCATACAGCAGACCAGCTGCTATTTTTCAACAATTCTCCTTGTATTTTGTGTTGTATTTTGCATTCAGAATAATTAGAAAATATTCTCCTAAATAATCTTTATGGTATTAGAGCTGGACACCTGATTCTTCCTCTCTAAAATAGTGAACTACGGTGCTGCCATGACCGCTTGAGAGAAATAACAGACTATTTGAACATATTTCTAATTCTGTAGAGACTATTTGGAATAAGATAAAATTTGGGTGGCTACTTGGGTGTATAGAAACAAATGTTTTGAGGGGGTTGCCTTCTATGACCTTATTAGAGATTGGGGCAACTTCTGGATTTAATTTCTAGGGGTGGGGTTTGTTGTGGTTTTTTTTTGGCTGTTTTGTTGTTTTATTTGTAACCACGGTGTTCCTCCACCATAAGTGAGGGTTTTCAACTATTTGAGTAGAGGTCAGCCTTTTGACCTTTGTCTCTTTTTCAAAAAAAAAAGAAATAACTCTAAATCCACAACTTCCGACCAGTCCCAAGTCCAAGTTGAGAAATTCCTAACTTTCGACCAATCCCAAGTCCAAATTGAGACATTTAATCCCTCTCCCATCACTTCTCCTTTGGTAGCGATCTTTCTTCTCTTCATATCACAGCCCACAAGTTGGATGGGAAAAACTATCTTCAGTGGGCTCAATCTGCCAAGATATTAATATGTGGCCAAGGCAAACTTGGTTACATTATAGGTGATCTTGCCGCTTCCTCACCAACCAATCACACCTACAACGTTTGGATGGCTGAAAATTCTATATTGTTCTTACATGGCTTATCAACTCATTGGAGCCAAAGGTTAGTCATCGCTATCTGTACTTCAAAACAACGAAAGAAGTTTGGGATGTAGCTCATACAATGTATTCAGACCTTGGGAATGCTTCTTAAATATTTGAAATCTGCACAAAGTTAAAGGATTTAAAGCAAGGTACCAATTCAGTGACTCAATATTTTTCTGATCTCCAAGATTTATGGCAAGAACTTGATCTATTTACCGATGATGTTTCCAGTTGTGCTGAGTGAGTGTATGGTCAAACAATGGCGCTAGCCTGAGAATGAATGGGTGTACGGTTTTCTGGCTGGACTTAACCGAAATCTTGATGAAGTTCGTGGTTGCGTGGTGGCTAGAACTCCATTTCGTTCGACTGAGGAGGCGTTTGCTGAAGTTCGATGTGAAGAGGGACGTTTTAAGGTGATGTTATCTGATGATCCTTCTTCTCATTCATCAAACTCAGAAGGGTCAGCCTTGGCAGCCAATAAATTTAATTCAAATGGAAGATCCAACCATGATCCATGCATGACAAGCGAGGTGAGCAACCTTGGGGTGATTATTGCAACAGACCTGGTCATACCCGTGAGAAATGTTGGAAACTCCATGGCAAACCTCTAGGTTGGAAGCCAAAGGGAGCATCAGAAAGTCATGGATATATCTCAGCTAGAGAAACACCATTGCCTACACCCGAGACAAATTTGTTCAGCAAAGGACAGCTAGAGCTACTTCAGAAAATGTTTAGCTCTTCTTCAACTGGACTACAATCCTCTCAACATGACCTTACTGTGAGCACAAGTTTGGTGGCACAAAGAGGTAATCTAGCAGTGGCTTTAAAATCAAATATGGAGATTTCAACTCCTTGGATAATAGAATTCGGTGCATCAGACCACATGATTGGTAATGCTTCACTTTTCCATACATGAGGAAACTTTATGGTGAGAATAGTTGATCGATCTCTATCTAAGGTTGTAGGGGAATGGGTTCAGTGGTCATTTCCAATAATTTGACACTAAAATCTATTATGTTGGTTCCCAAATTATCTTGTAGCCTATTGTCTATTAGTAAACTCACGAGGGATATGAAATGTGTTACTAAATTCTTCTCTACTCACTGTGAATTTCAAGTGGAATTAGTTTGGAGTTTGGACAATTGGCAATGCTAAGGAGTGTGGCGGACTTTATCTTCTTAAAACTCCTAGTAATTCGGTTGAACAAACTCCATCTATTAGTAGTGTTTCATTTCTCGTTTTGTCAAATAAAGAAAATGCTATTATGTTATGGCATGATAGGCTAGGGCATCTTAATCTTCTTTAGTTAAAAAAGTTGTTTCCTGGTTTATTCAATAATAAAAATGTCAAAACACTTTTCATTGTGAGGCATGTCAAATTTCAAAACATGTGAGAAATAATTATCCAATCGAAGGTTATAAATTGTCTCATCCTTTTTCTATCATTTATAGTGATATTTGGGGCCTCTTGGGTCAGTAATATTTTCGGATTTAAATGGTTTATCTCATTAATTGATAATCATACTAGAGAGAGTAACAATAATGTATTTTATTTTGACAAAAATTAGATGCTACAATTATTTTTTAAAATTTCTTTAGTATGATCAAAAATCAATTTCAAGCAAATATCAATATCCTTAGGACATAACGCCATAGATAATTTCAATTCAATTCTAGGAGGCTATCTTTCTACTCTTGGAATAATCTACCGAAGTTCTTGTGTGGATATACCCCAACAAAATGGGGTTGCAGAAAGAAATAACAAACATCTTTTGGAGGTGGCCTGCTCCATTTTGTACCATGAATGCCCCAAGTTATTTTTGGGGAGAGGTAGTTCTCACAGCCACCTACCTCATCAATAGAGTCCTCTAGAGTCATCCATTTTCAAACACCATGGAAAACCCTTGATGAATCCTATCCTCAGGTTTGAATACTCTCTTTGCTTCCACTCAAAGTATTTGGGTGTATGGCTTTTGTCCATAACCACTAACCTAATTCTAGCAAACTTGATCCTAGAGCTATAAAATGTTTGTTTCTAGGATATTCCTCCACACTAAAAGGGTATAAATGTTACTCTCATGTTACCAAGAAAACCCATGTCACCATGGATGTAGCCTTCTTTGAAAATCAACCTTATTATGAGAAAACTGACATTCAGGAAGAGAACTCAAACACAAATGAATGTGGTTTTTGGCTACCTAGCACACCACTGGAGCCTATTTTTCTCCTACATCTAACAAGTTGGGAATAGAGCCTCCTCCTTCATAAGAGTCATCCTTCATGAGCCATATCACTCTTCATCTGAGTCTACTTTACCGCCAATTGAGCCCACCTTGCCTAGCACACCCACTCTAGAAATCCACACTCAGACTATTACCAACAAAGAGAGCGTTGCATGTTTATTCTAGGAGGAAAAGAGTCCTAAAAGAAGGATCTCCCACTCTTGGAGCAAGCTCAGGAGTCCAATTCGACTAATCCAAGTTTAGAACTTCCAGGTAACACAACTAATGACTCTCATACTGATGATAACTTAGGCATTCCGATTGCATTAAGAAAGGGAGTAAGATCCTGCACACAACATCCTATACACCAGTTCATTTCATATAAAGGATTGTCTTCTCAATATCGGGCCTTTGTTACTAATCTTTCTATTGTCGAAGTACCTTGAGAATTTTAGAGATGAAATGGAAAAATCTTCTTATTCTTAACGATATGTACAACCTAATATTTTATATTATAAACTATACAATATTGTGAAATATAAATCCCCGAATCTAAGGAGTAATCGTATAAAAAATAAATAGCAAAATAAGTGAGGAAAATATCCTCCACTAAACTAGGAAGCAAACAGAGAGTTAGTGTAACTGAGCTCTGTATTAAATAAAATAATTCATAATATTCTATACGAATTTTATGATATTTCCACACAACCCCTCAAGCTGGGTGGTGAATATCATACATTCCCAATTTGCAATTTAGATCTTCGAAATTAGTTCTTGGAAGAGCTTTAGTAAGTATATCTGCAACTTGAGCCATTGAAGGAATATACACTGGTTCCACAGTAGCATTTTCAATCTTCTCACAAATGAAGTGCTTATCTATCTCGTTGTGTTTGGTCCTGTCACGATGAACAAGATTCTTTGCAATACTTATAGTAGCATGGTTGTCACAATGCATTTTGATAGGCTTTTCCATTATCACCCCTAGCTCATTAAGCAGTCTTCTTAACCACATCCCTTCACAAATGCCAAGAGCAAATGCTCTGAATTCAGCTTCAGCTGTGCTTCTTGAAACAACTCTCTATTTCCTGCTCCTCTATGTCACACGATTTCCCCACACATATGAACAATATCCTGAAGTTGACCTCCTGTCAGATATGTCACATGCCCAATCTACATCTGTGTAGATTTCAACTTCTTTGCTAGCATGCTTCTTGTACAATAAGCCTTTTCCCAGGGTCGTCATAAGATACCTTAAGATTCTATTAACAACTTCCACGTGTTCTTCAGTTGGGCTAATCATATACTGGCTGACAACACTCACTGCGAAGCCAATATCAGGTCGAGTGTGTGACAAATAGATAAGACGACCAACTAATCTTTGGTATCTCCCCCTGTCCACTGGAACACTATCTTTTTCTAATCCAATTTTCTTGATTGAGTCCATCAGTGTTGCTGCAGGTTTGCATCCAAGCATACTCGTCTCTTTAAGTAAATCTAGAGTGTATTTACGTTGAGAGACAAATGTACCATTCCTTGAACGTGCTATCTCCATACCAAGAAAATACTTGAGATGCCCAATTTCTTTTATTTCAAATTCCCTTGCTAGTATTGTCTTTAATCTGACAAGCTCTTCATAATTCCTAGTAAGAATGATATCATCCACGTACACTATTAGAATAGCTACCTTCGCTTCTGGGGAAAATTTCACAAAGAAAGTGTGGTTTGTCTGACATTGAATGTACCCACTTCTAATCACTGACTTAGCAAATTTATCAAACCATGCTCGTGGAGACTGCTTCAGCCCATGTAATGACTTTCTTAACTTGCATACTTTGTTGTGATTGAGAGAATCCTCCAGCCCTGGTGGAATTTCCATGTAAACTTCTTCCTCTAGATCGCCATTTAAGAATGCATTTTTAACATCAAGTTGATATAGTAGCCAGTCTTGATTTGCAGTAAGAGAAAATAGAACTCTAACAGTATTAAGCTTTGCCACTGGGGCAAAAGTCTCTTGATAGTCAATTCCATATGATTGAGTATAATCCTTAGCAACCAGTCAGGCCTTTAGTCTCTCTATGCTGCCATCCACCTTGTATTTAACAGTGAAGATCCATTTACAACTCACTGACCGCTTGCCATCAAAGAGATCTATGATATACCATGTGTCATTTCTGATCAAAGCTTGAACCTCATCATTCACAACCTTCTTCCATCCTAGGTTAGCAAGTGCTTCTTGAATAGTCCTCGGTGTCTGTATACTATCAAGAGACGAAACAAAGGCATGATAGGATGGAGATAACTTGTCATAGGTCACAAAATTGGAAATGGGATTCCTGAGAGCAATAGGTTTGTCTTAATCATCAAGAATAGGAGCTATATTGCTATGATTACAATCTTCCATACCTAATTGAATTACATCATTTTCTGAGTCCAGTTCAGGTTCATGGCCATGATTGAGATGTGTTAAGTGTAACATGCCGGCCTTGAGGGCATGTTACAAGCTAGGATGGTGCTCGGTCAGATGCGCACGCGAGGGTGCAGGTTGGTGAGCATGCTGATGCCTAGTTTGTACGGCAGTGGCATTTTCGTAAATATCTTCAATATTGCCCGGAAATGGACGGGACTTGGTAGGTTCCATATTGAAGGGTTAATGAACGCAATGGTATGATCGGATTTAGGAGATTCGAAGAATTGGCGAGCTGAGAGCCAAATATGTCTCCCAAGCAAAAATCATATATGTTCCTGGTAGAAGGCTAAATGCTCTTTGCAGGGGGAGCACCTGGTGTCAGCTCTCCACCACCCCCTGGCGCAGGTGCGTCAAGTGAGCTACTACTAGTTGGGAGGACTAGTAGGGCGGGCATATGAGGACCACGAGGGGACTCATATGTCTCCATGAGTAGAAGTACTCATGGACAATATCGGGCCGCCCTGGTAGGCGTCGAAGTGTGCTGCCAGAGGTTTAGGGGTACGGTTCCCTTGGCTTGGCGGGATGCCGCTTGCATGGAACGTGGCCCAAACCTTCGAGAGACGTCGTGGTGCGCCATGGCCACGAGTCTCGACACGAGATGGCACGGGAAGTCATTCGTGGGACTTGTTAGCATGCAAGCATTGGAGGGTGCACTATGCTTGAGTAGGACAGAGGTCCAGTGTGTGCTACTAGTCTGGCAGCTAGTCTCGAGGGCCTGCCAACATGCATGAAGGCATGGTGCCTTGAGGATTGGACCATGGACGTATGGGAGTCCTTAGTTTGTGACGTGAGCTAATCGGATAGTATCGAATGGGACATGATGAGAGGTGTTGGTATGTCAGCTTGGTGTTGGCTCTTAGGCACACATGCTACCTTGACTTGCGAATGTCTGGGTGAGCATCGGTGTTGGGATTTGGCTTGCCATAGTGAGAACCTATAGACAGTGCGAGTGTCTTGGCTAGATATCCTTGATGCATGATTGCACTCATAGATGCTTGAGAGCATGACTCAACGAGAGTTGTTCGAGAGACGGAAGTGTGCAGAGGCACACGGTCGCGTGAAAAATGTGTCAATTGTTATTCGAAGGTTGGAAGGCTGACCTTGGCTCAGAGGAGTCAAGGTGCCGCACGGGCATTTCCGCTGTCAAAATGTCAGCCCGTGACATTAAGCACTATATTTCCCTGTCAGATTTCTTCCTCTAAGCATAGACACGAAGCTCTTTGTTTAAAGGCTATTGTGGAGTTGGTGATGTGTCATCGAAAGGGAATTGAGATAAATGAGTTTGAGGCTGTTCTGAAATTGTAATCGATGGTGTAATTGGTGGGTGTGAAGTAGTTGGTGGCTACAGAGACAAGTTAGAAGGCAGAATAGAAATGTTATTCCAAAACTGAAATTCTCTCATTTTCTCCCCCTGAATTTCAGATTTGTAATAAGCTTGATTTTCAAAAAATGTTACATCCATGGTGGTGTAAAATTTTCTAGTAACAGGAGAATAACATTTGTAACTCTTTTGATGAGAAGAATACCCAATGAAAAGGAACCTGATAGATTTTTGATCTAACTTGCTGCGATTATGTTGATATACCTGCACAAAGACCGTGCAGCCAAAAATCTTTGGATCCAAGAATGAGAGGAATTTTGTAGTTGGGAAGGAGTGGAGAAGTACTTCACAAGGAGTTCTAAATTTAAGGACTCTAGATGGCATCCTATTGATAAGATGAGCTTAGATGAATGATTCCTTGACTTAGAGATAATTACCAAGAATAGAATTAAAGTATTCTTTGACATTCTCAGTTTTTAAAACCTGAATTTTTGTCTGAAATTGTGTTTGGATCATAGAGTTGAAATTTTGAAAGATTAGATTAACTTCAGTTTTTTCTTTCATAAGGAATATCCAAGTTACCCGAGTGTGATCATCAATGAATGATACAAACCATCGCTTCCCTGTTACCTAAATATCACTGTGAATCATGGAAAAAGGATGAGAGGGTCGATATGTAATACTAGGGTAAACATTGCGAGCATGTTTTGAGAATTTACAAATTTCACAACTAAAACTTGTAGGACTTTTATTGATAAAAAGAGAAGGAAATAGTTTTGACAAATACACAAAATTTGGATGACCAAGACGATAGTGCCATAACATAACTTCATTATTTTAATTGACACTAGAGTTTAAAGCTGACTGACTTTTCAAAGACACCAATCGCCCTTAGAACTTGTCTTACTAGAGGAGTTTCACCCTTGAGGATATAGAGACCAGAACACATCTCAGCACTATCAATCTTCCTCCCCAAAGCCAAATCCTGAAATTCACACAGATTTGAAAAGAATTTAGTCACACAATTCAAATTATGAGTCAATTTACTAATTGAGAGTAAATTGCAGTCAAGATTAGGAATATATAAAACAGAGTTTTATGTCAGATCTTGTGTTATCTTGATTGATCCTGTACCCTCCAATTGAGAGCCATCTGCTGATTGAACTGTGTGATTTTTGTCACAAGGATAAAATTCATGAAACATGGTTGCATCTCCCGTCATGTGATCTAAAGCCCTAGAGTCTAAAATCTATGGTTTCGAGACTTTTCTATTTACTGCGTGGGCTGTTGAAATATTACCTTTCATGGCTGACATGCCACTGTTGATAGTTGGATTTGGCTGCAAAGATCTGGGCTGATTTAGGAGCTGTTGAAGGGCTTCCAACTGCTCCTTTGATAAAGGACTTGATACAAAAGCTGGAGGATGGTTTTCAACAACATTTGCCTGGATTTCTCTATCATTTGTGAACCTGGATGGCTTCCAATAAGTTGGTTTTCCATGAATCTTCCAACACTTTTCTTTGTAATGACCTGGTTTATGGGTATGGTCTCACCAAGGACGACCTTTTCTTTGTTTGTTGTCGTTATAGTTTGTTGAATTGAACCCACGGGCAGCAAGGGCAGATCCTTCAAGAGTTAAAGCAGGGTTTTGAGTTCCCATCATCACTTTCTTTCGGATCTCTTCTCTGCGCACTTCTGAGAAAGCTTCACCTAGGCTTGGAGCGGGCTTGGTACTCAATCATTCTCCCTCCAACTTCATCCATGTTTTTGTTGAGCCCTAAAAGAAATTTAAATGTTCTTTTCCGCTCCACGATTCTGTTGTATAACCCCGTGTCCTCCGAGCACTTCCAAGGATGAACTTCAAACATGTCCAATTATTGCCAATAATGAGTGAGGATGTTGAAGTAATCGGTGACTGAGAGATCTCCTTAGTGCAAATCATGTAAAATGGTTTCTATTTCAGAAAGTTCACAAGTGTTGTCAGAGCTTGAGTACCTGTTTCTTGCTGTATCCCAAATTTCTTTGGTAGTTTTGTATAGAAGAAAATTTTCTCCTATGTCGTTATTCATTGAATTAATCAGCCAAGACATCACCATGTGATTCTCGGCTTTCCAAACCTTGAATCTAGGATCATTTTTCTCTGGAGCAAAGATTTCACCTGTAAGGTATTCATCTTTCCCTTTCCCACTGATGAACATCATCACGGACCAATACCATTGGAGAAAATTATGGCCATTGGGTCCGTGTCCAGTAATGAGAAGAGAAGTACCTTATGATCCTCCAAGGTTGACTGCAACAGAAGGTGCTTCTGGGCTGGAGGCGACTTCGGATGGGCACTTTGTCTATCAGTAGCCAAATGGTATTTTACCATGAGAAAATGAGTTGATTTTTAACAACTAGCTCTAATACCATGAGAATTTTAGAGAAGATTGGAATAATCTTCTTATTCCTAACTATATGTACAACCCAATATTTTATATTATAAACTATACAATATTGGGAAATACAAATCCCTGAATCTAAGGAGTAACTGTATAAAAAATGAGGAAAATATCCTCCATTAAACTAGGAAGCAAACAGAGTGTTTGTGTAACTGATCTCTATATTAAATAAAATAATTAATAATATTCTATACTAATTTTATGATATTTCCACAAGAAGTGTTCATGAAGCTCTAGGGAAACTTAAGTGGAGGACAGCTGTTGGAGAAGAGATCAAAGCTCTTAAAAAGAATGGAACATGGGAACTCTTTGACCTACTGCAAGGAAAACGACCAGTGGGATGTAAATGGGTTTTCAACATCAAATACAAACCAATTGGAAGTATAGATTGATATAAAGCCAAATTAAATTGGTAGCAAAATGATTCACTCCAACTTACGGTATTAGCTATCGAGAAACCTTCTCACTAGTTGTTAAGTTAAATACAACTCGTGTTCTACTCTCCTTGGCAACAGATCTTGACTGGCCCCTACATAAAATGAATCTCAAGAATGCTTTTTTAAATGGCGACTTAGAGGAAGAAGTGTATATGGAGATTCCACTAGCTTTTGAGACCAAGAACAACGCCCACAAAATGTGCAAACTTTATGGGCTTAAACAATCACCAAGAGCTTGGTTTGATAGATTCACAAAAGTAGTCAAGCAACATGGATACATACAAGGGCAAGCTGATCGTACCCTGTATGTCAAACACTTTATAGGTGGGAGGATTTCTGTTCTTATTGTTTATATAGATGATATAATTATTACCGGGGATTGCCATGAATAAATTGAAAATCTAGAGAAGGGTCTTGCTAAAGAATTTGAAATTAAAGATCTAGGATGTCTCAAATATTTCCTAGGTATGGAGGTAACAAGATCAAGAGCAGGTATCGTAATTTCTCAACGAAAATACATCTTGGACCTACTTAAGGAGACAAGTATGTTAGGGTGTAAGCCAGTTGATACGTCTGGGGAACTTTGTTACAAAACACTCTTAGAAAAAAAGTCTTTTAGTTGACAAAGGTGAGTACCAATGCCTAGTGGGAAAACTCATCTATCTCTCCCACACTAGGCCTGACATTGGGTTCACTATTAGCATTGTAAGTCAGTTTATGAATGATCCAAAGGAAGTTCACAGAGAGGCAGCAAATAGAATCGAAAAATGTCGCCAGGAGAAGGGTTGTTTTTCAAAAAGAATACCAACAAAGAGATTGAGATCTTCACTGATGCTGATTGGCTGAAAACATTACTGATAGAAGATCTATAACCGGTTATTGCACTTATGTCTGAGGAAATTTAATCACATAGAGGAGTAAAAGGAAAACAGTAGTAGCAAGGAGTAGTGCTGAAGCAGAATTTCAAGCTTTAGCACAAGGTATCTACGAAGGAATTTGGCTGAAGAGAATTCTTGAAGAATTGAAAATTACAAACACTTCAATGGAGTTATTTTGTGATAACATGGCTGCAATCAGTATTGCTAAAAAATCCAGTCCATCATGATAGAATGAAACATGTGGAGCTGGATCAACATTTTATCAAAGAAAAGATTGAGGGTGGAATTCTTAGTCTCAACCATACTTCAACAAACCTTCAAATAGCTGATGTTCTAACAAAAGGCCTTCCAAGAGTTAAATTTGAACCACTAATATCCAAGTTGGGAATGATTGACATTTATACCCTTGCTTGAGGGGGAGTGGAAAATCCGGATTTATTGTTATGTTTTTTAGGGATTAATTGGCTGCAATAAACAGATTTATTCTTTGACTAAATCTGGTAGATTAGGAGTTTTATTGTACATCCCTTGATTTAAGGGATTGTTAATTTCATTTATTTGTTTCCATGTTTAGGAGATTTCATACAGCAGACCAGCTGCTATTTTTCTATAAATTTCCTTGTATATTGTACTGTATTATGCATTCAGAATAATATGAAAATATTATCCTAAATAATCTTTACTTAGTATTCTCTACGCTTATTGCTATGGTTTACTATTTCTTTACAATGCTTTTGCTTTTACAGGCCTGGTATGTTGGGAAAAAACAAGTTTGAATTTGGAAAAACATACTGTGATGCCAAATTTATCCATGGCTTGGATGGAAAAATTTTCCAGGTAATGTTCAGAGCAAAGATAAAACTATATTATAAAGTTACTATGGGGGCCTACCCTTGTATTGTTTTGGTAGTTAAGTTGTAATGTTTTTCCTATTTAATCAGAGGGCACCCTGCTACTCATGCTTGTTGGTGACGAAAGACTTCTGTTTCTTTGTTGATACTCTTTTTCCTATAATATTATTTCATGGGTTTACAGGTGTATGTTTGTCAAAATTTATATATATATATATGTACATATTCATTTATGTATGTAGATTTTCAAAGAACAAGTGTAGATAACTTTTATTGGCATAAAAAATGTTTTCCTCGATGATTTGATTGCTGTCTGTGGAAGTTCTAAGATACTCCCTGAGGTGCTGCAGGATTTCTCAAAGGGCACTCGATTGGAGGAGTTGAATGTGCTACTAAAGCAGACTGTTATGGTATACTCTAGTTCATATGCTTGCAAGTATACAAACTTTTTAAATTTTCATAGTTGGAGTCTGGAAATGTTAGTTTTATTTTGGTAAACTAGATCATTGCTAATTATAGTATTAGTATCATGAAATCTTGTCCTTATAAATATGTACAACACAGCAGTTCCAGTTCTTATGTTTTATATTAACGGTAATTGACAGGTTTAACTCTTAGTGGTTCATTACTTCATTTTAATTTTTCTGAAAGTTTTATGATAGCTTTTATTTGGTTACTTTTCATTAATGTCATTTTGTAATGTTCTTGCAAAGTTGCAAGTCATGTACTCTGCATGACATATACAATATAAACTGTGGGAATATCAGTTTTGTCTCTGTAATGTATGGTAAGTTATGTTGAGAATCGTCTGATTTATTGAAGCTTAAATATCTACGTAGATTAGACGTTTGAAGGAGCATGTCATGCTTCAGTTACCACCCAAACGCAGGCAAATTATAAGAGTTCTTTTGAAGAGATCCGACATAGTTGCAGCAAAGGCTGCTGTTGGGCAGAAGACAGTTGATGAAAGAAGTGCTCCTCAAGATGTATCATTAAAAGATATAGATGATTCTGATGGTAACTTGTAGATGTTTTGCATTTTTACATTTACAGTCAAGATGTTGTTACTTCTTAATATCTCATGTCATGCCAGTTTGTGTAATAGTTTCTGAAGCCAATATTCTCCACAAACTTTTCTCTTCTTTTGATATGGCAAAGTATCAAAATGATATTAGCGGTAATTATAATAATAGTTGACTATTAAAGAAAAGAAATGTGATTAGTTAAAGATTAATCTCATATTCTTTTCCAACCAAACAACTATCAAATGCCCGTGCACATTATTCCTCCCTCCCCCCAGTTTCCCTTTTTGGTTGATTGTGCAGTGCAGCTCATAAATCACTGTTTTCTTGCAGAAGGTGGGGATTCTCATAGTTCAGGGCAGCTTTCTCACCAAGAACTTGGTATTGCAAAGCTGTCTAGGTTTAGTGAATGGCTTTCCATTCATCCACTCGTTGTGGAGTCAGATGGTGCAACAAACTTGGACTTAGACTTGAACTCTAGTTCTCATAAAATGATCATTTTTGCACATCATCATAAAGTTCTAAATGGAGTGCAGGTGAAAAATCTTTACAGCTGATGCTTCCTCTTCACTTCTAGAATAAAGACCGCATAAACAATACACACACTCTACTATCAAGTAGCATTATCCTTTTGCTATATTGGCGTCATCTCTATGGTTTCTTTATAATTGTCTACCTTTCTCTGAAGGCTATGGTAGGGAAGCCAAGGTTCTGTTTATCAATGGATAAACTATAAATTTGGGAGATAAAAGTATGTTTTTATTTCAGTGTATTTTACAACCTAAAATAGAGAGTATATATAGGGAAAATACAATTAATCACCCTCAAAAGCTGAAACGATTAGAATACTAAATAATAGAAACTATTCATATTCGTAACTGTGAACACCTCTTCAAGTTGGACTGTAGATATTGATAAGTCCAAGCTTGTTTACAAGAAAATCAAATACTCGCTCGGACAGCCCCTTTGTGAGAATATCGACTAGCTGTTGATTTGTATGTACATATCTAATACTTATGATTTCTCCATCAATCTTCTCTTTGATGAAGTGACGATCCACTTCTACATGTTTAGTTCGATCATGATGTACAAGATTATGTGCAATGCTGATGGTAGACGGATTATCACAATAAAGCTGAATGGGAGCTACATACTCAATTTTTAACTCCTCTAGTAGGCATTTAATCCAAATTGCTTTGCATACTCCATGGGCCATGGCTCTATATTCTGCTTCTGCTACTCGTAACTACTGTTTGCTTTTTACTTTGCCATGTAACTACATTACCCCAAACAATCGTACAATACCCAGATGTAGACTTTCTATTATCAACTGACCTAGCTCAATCTGCATTTGTGAACACTTCAACCTTCTTCTTGTTTGTCTTTTTGAAGAAAAGACCTTTTCCTGGTATTTGCTTGAGATACCTCATAATTCTCCATACTGCATTGAGATGTCCTTGACATGGATCATGCAAATGTTGACTTATTAGACTCATAGCAAAAGTAATGTCAGGTCTAGTATGTGAGGTAGATAAGCTTCCCTACTAGCTGTTGGTACCTCCCTTTGTCAACTGGACTTCCTTCAAATATTTTCCTCTTGTCTCCGAGCTCAATTGGGGTCTTACTGGGCTTGCTACTGAGCATTCCTGTCTCCTTTAAGAGATCAAGAGTGTATTTCCTTTGGGACACAAATCGTTCTTTTGCTTCTAGCAAATTCCATTCCCAGAAAATACCAGTTAGCACTGAGATTTTTGACTTCAAACTCTTTGCCAACCTTCCTTTAATCATACTCATCTCTTCAGTATGGTTGCCAGTGACAATTATATCATCAACATACACGATCAGAATTGACATTTTCCCTTCGACTGAGTGTTTGATAGAGAGTATGGACAGTCTGACCTTGCACATATCCAAGTCCCTTGACAGCCTTTAGAAAACGATTGAATCATGCTCGAGGAGATTGTTTTAGACCGTAGAGAGATTTGTTTAGTTTGCATACTTTAGTTGAATTGGGAGATTTTTCAAAACCTGGAGGCCGACTCATGTACACCTCTTCTTCCAGCTCGCCATTCAAGAAAGCATTTTTTTACATCAAGTTGATGCAATTCCCAATCCAAGTTGACTGCTAACGAGAGCATTACTTTAATAGTATTGAGTTTCGCAACCGGAGTGAATGTCTCAGTGTAGTCAATTCCTTGGCAACTAATCGAGCTTTATATCTCTCAATGGATCCATTTGCATTGTACTTGACTGTAAACACCCATTTGCACCCTATTATCTTCTTATATGGTAGTAACTCCACCAATCTCCCCATTCTGTTCTAGTGCTTTTATCTCTTCGAGAACTGCTACCTTCCATTGAGGAGTATCAAGTGCTTCATTGATGTTCCTGGGAATCACAACATCTGATAGACTAGAGGTAAAAGCTTTAAATGGAGATGATAATTTTGAATAAGAGATAAATTTCAAAATAGGGTGTTGAGTACAAAATCTAGTTCATTTTCTTAATGCAATAGGAATGTCTAGATTTGACTTAGTGTTTGAGGGAGGAGTACCTAAATCATTGGCGGGAAGTGGTTCTATCACCGGATCAGACTCTTGACTGTGATGGGGATTTGTGACTTGTTTATTTCTTTTGGAATACATCCGAATTTCTTTCTGTAAGTCTTGAGGAGGTCTTTCTGTTTCTAAGATGTTCTCAGAAGAAGAAGGATTTACTTTTTTTGGATTTGAAGAGGAGGAAGAATAAGGATTTTCTTTTCCTGGATCTGAAGAGAATGGAGTGTCTAGAGGTAATTCTAAACCCCAGGACCACTAAGCTTGTTGCTTGTGATGACTGCGCTTCCCCTGAAGCAAGGTGGGAGTGAAATATGGAACTTTTTCAAAAAAAGTTACATCACTTGAGATGTATGATTTCTTTGTGAGTGGACAATAGCAACGATAACCTTTTTGGGTAGGAGAATAACCCAGGAATACTGTTTTTATTGCTCTAGGATCAAGTTAACTACGATTGTGAGGGTGAACGTGAACGAAGGCAGTGCAACCAAAGACTTTGATTGGCATAGCATTTGAAGAAGTGTGTGATAGGCCCCCGTTGACTTACGTTTACGCTAGGAGGCATAGGAGGCCATACGTGGGAGGGAGTGTAGGGAATCCTATTCACTAATTCTGTTATGAGGGCTGTAATTGGGTAGCACGTAGGTGCAGGGGAAATACTATAGACTACATATAAATAATTGTTTGATTGAATTTGTATGGGTCTGGTAATTTTGTAAGAACTATTGTAAGGAGAGTCCAGGCTCTCTGCTTCCTGGTTATTACGTAAAATTTGATGAGAAATTCTGCAGATATTTGGGTTGTTTTCTCTGTGTTACTGTTCTAGATTCATTGTTCGATAGACTAGGGTCTATCAATTGGTATCAGAGCCGTCGACGATGGGGCCTAAGAAGGATACGGTGGTGGAGCTAATTGATGAACGCGTGGGAGGTCTCTGATCTTCGCCTGGATGTGGTCAAATTGAATGATGGGCTTACAAAGTTACAGCAGGAGCTTCATTCTTCAATCGGACAGTCGGTAGCCAAACACATGGAGTTTATGACTGCCCAGCTGGCCCAGATGTTGAACACGCAGTCACGGAGCCCGTCGGAACCAGTTGCCGCAAGCGCCGATCGCCAACGCCGTGCAGTCGAAGGTCACGCCTCTTCGATCGGCGAACCCAGTTCAGTCGAACCACCACCAGCTGCTCAGCACTCTCCCGGGCAACCACGACCGACTATGACCCATTCGATTCCTATGGGTCTGCATATTCCACCGATTCAGTTGGGTTCGTTCTCTTCGAATCCGACAACTGGCCAAGATTTTCGTCCGCCGCGGATGGAAATTCCAGTGTTTAACGGCGATAATTCGGACGGATGGATCTACCGTGTGGAACGGTATTTTCTGATTTCGAAGATGACGGAGGCGTTGATGTTGGAAACGGCCATCGCGGGCCTTGATGGAGACGCTTTATCTTGGTTCCAGTGGGAGAACCAACGGAGGCCCATTACGTCTTGGGCGATGCTGAAACAACTGTTACTTCTTCGATTCCGGGAGGTTCCAGTTGGATCGCTCTATGAAGAATTCCTCTCTGTTACTCAAACTGGCAACGTGAAGGACTATCGAGTCCGTTGGGAGGTGCTAGCATCTCGGGTTCCAGATGTACCAGACCACATCCTTGAAGGATCATTTGTGAAGGGACTCAAAGAGGAAGTGAAAGCAGCGTTGCATATACTTCAACCCAGGGGCTTGGCCCAGGTGATGGAAACTGCCCAACGGATTGAGGAGGGCCATTTCTTGCTTCAATCGACCCCGAGCAACAAACCAGTTTTCTCCAAGGCCAGTTTGAGCCCAATTATTCCCACGCGACCCCTGTCCAACTCTTATGTGACTCGACCAGCTCCTCCTGCACCTTCGATGAAATCTGAGACGTCGTCCACTGTATCGATGGGAACCACGGCTTTCAAATCCCTCAGTCCTCGTCCTGCCAGTTCGTCCACCTATCGTCGCTTGTCTGAAACTGAATATCAAGAAAAAAAGGCATGGGGGCTGTGCTTTAAATGCGACAAGAAGTTTCATCCGGGTCATGATTGTCAACAAAAACTTCTCCAAATTGAGCTTATACCTGACTGTGAGGATTTGGGCCAGATTGCAGACACACCTCCGTTATCGCCGGACTCGGGAGACACGGCGGTTTCCGATGAAACCTTGGCCACGCTGTCTTTGAACTCCCTTATTGGCATTACTTCCGCGCACACAATGAAATTAGTAGGTCAGATTGGACAACAGCGGGTCACAGTTCTGATTGACAGCGGCGCAACCCATAATTTTGTGTCCACCGAGGTCGTTTGGGCAGCGGGTCTTTCGATTACAGCAACAACCTGTTATGGGGTCTTGTTAGGGACTGGCGGCAAGGTGCGAACGGAGGGCATTTGTGCGCAAGTTGCGCTTGATTTGGGGGCTATTCGAGTGGTGACCGATTTTTTGCCGTTGGATCTTGGGGGAGCCGATTTCATATTGGGTATAAAGTGGCTTGAAACTCTCGGAAATATGCAAGTAAATTGGAGATCCATGGTGATGAAGTTTCAGGTGGCTGGTTCTTGGGTTACCCTCCAAGGGGACCCGAGCCTTTGTAAGTCGCCCATTTCGTTGAAAGCGATGGTTCTCGCTGTGGAAAAGGGAGCCGAGGGATACTGGGTTCAACTAGGTACTTTATCCACTGATTTAGCCGCCGTTACACCTCCAGTACACCCATTTGTGGCGCCATTATTGGAGCAATTTCAGGATGTATTTGAGATGCCTGGGGGTCTGCCACCTATCCGAGCGAAGGAGCATTCCATAATTTTAAAACCTGGAACGGGACCCATTTCGGTGAGGCCGTATCGATATGCTCACGTCCAAAAGACAGCGATCGAACAGATGGTGCGCGATATGTTTCAGACCGGTATTATTCAGCCAAGTAAGAGCCCTTTTTCAAGCCCAGTTTTGCTAGTGAAAAAGAAAGATGGGAGTTGGCGTTTTTGTGTGGATTATCGCACCTTGAACCGCGAAACAGTGGCGGATAAATTCCCTATTCCGGTCATTGATGAACTCTTGGATGAACTTCATGGCGCTAAGATCTTTTCAAAGCTCGATTTAAAATCTGGGTATCATCAAATACGAATGGCTGATTGTGATGTTCAGAAAACTGCCTTTCGCACGCATGAAGGGCACTACGAATTTCTGGTTATGCCATTCGGCCTTACTAATGCACCCGCAACGTTTCAGGCTCTTATGAATGATGTTTTCCAGGATTTCTTACGCCAATTTGTGCTGGTTTTTTTTGATGATATTCTTGTTAATAGTTCATCTTTGGAGACACATTTAACTCACTTGGGACTGGTTTTGCAGCGTTTACGGGATCATAAACTGTATGCCAATCACAAGAAATGCGTTTTTGGGCAGCCGCAGGTTGAATATCTAGGCCATGTTATTACAGAAAAGGGGGTCGCTGCCGATCAATCTAAGGTGGAAGCTATGCAGAGTTGGCCGACTCCACGCACAATCAAGGAGCTACGAGGGTTCTTGGGTCTCACAGGTTACTATCGGAAGTTTGTACGCAACTATGGTAGTATTGCCCGCCCACTCACCGATCAACTCAAGAAGGACTCTTTTCTTTGGTCTTCCGAAGCTCAAGAGGGGTTTGATAAGTTGAAGGAAGCTATGTGTTCAACTCCGGTATTGGCGCTGCCTGATTTCACAGCCCCTTTCACAGTGGAGGCTGATGCGTCTGGCATGGGTTTGGGGGCTGTCTTGATGCAAGCGGGTCGCCCAATAGCTTATTTCAGCTGTGTTTTATCACCTCGGGCTCGCTTGAAATCTATCTATGAACGGGAGTTAATGGCCATTGTTTTAGCCATTCAAAAATGGCGGCCTTATTTGTTGGGCCGAAGGTTTACTGTGCAGACTGATCAACGTAGTTTAAAGTACCTCCTCGAGCAGCGACTAGTGGCCATGGACCATAAAAAATGGCTCACGAAAATTCTGGGTTACGATTTTGATATTCAATACAAACCAGGTGGGGAAAATCGCGCAGCAGATGCTTTATCTCGGCTGGATCCAGCCGCTTCTTTCGCTGCCATTACAGTTCCCAGCATTGTGTCCATTCCTGACTTGCAGAACCATGTTTCCACCGACCCAGCACTTTCCAAAATCATTCGCGAGTTGACTACAGGCGCTGATTATGGGGGGTATTCCTTGGATCATGGCTGTCTCAAGTTTAGAGGGCGTCTCGTGCTTCCCTCCTCTTCTCCATTTATTACTTTACTTTTGCAGGAGTATCATGGCAGTTCCGTTGGTGGCCACTCCGGGGTTTTTAAAACTTTTCAACGCCTCGCTGCGGAATTTTATTGGCGTGGCATGCGACGCGATGTGGAAAAATATGTGGCTGAATGTGCAGTTTGTCAACAGAATAAATATTTGGCACAGTCTCCAGCGGGTTTATTACAGCCCTTGCCTATCCCGGACCAAATTTGGGAGGATATCTCCATGGATTTCATTGAAGGTCTTCCTCTATCCAAGGGCTTTGATTCGATTTTGGTGGTTGTTGATCGGTTGTCGAAATACAGCCATTTTATTCCTCTTAAGCACCCGTTTTCAGCTTTGACAGTGGCTGAGATTTTTGTTCGCGACATTGTGAAACTTCATGGCATACCCTGCTCTATTGTGTCGGATAGGGACAAGATTTTCATCAGTTTGTTTTGGAAAGAATTGTTTCGGCTTCAAGGCACCTCTTTACAACATAGCACGGCCTATCATCCACAGTCCGATGGCCAAACGGAAGTGGTAAATCGCTGCCTTGAGACCTATTTACGCTGTTTTGTTAGTACCAAACCCAGCCAGTGGGTCAAATGGGTGCCATGGTCTGAATATTGGTACAATACATCCTATCATACTTCTATTGGAATGACTCCTTTCCGTGCTGTCTATAACCGCGACCCCCTCCATTGCTGCGTTTTGAGCCCACCAACACCAGAGTTTCTGCAGTAGACCAGGAACTGCGATCCCGTGATGAGGTCCTTCAATTATTGAAGCAGAATTTGCTCCGCGCACAACAGAAAATGAAGGCCCAGGCTGACCGGAAACGTCGCGATGTTCACTTTCAGGTGGGGGACATGGTTTATGTGAAGCTCCGCCCCTACCGGCAGCGTTCTCTCGCTAAGAGACCGAATGAAAAACTGTCTCCTCGATTTTTTGGCCCTTTTTCAGTCTTGGCAAAAATAGGCAACGCCGCGTACCGTCTTCAGTTGCCAGCCCACTCCTCTATTCACCCGGTGTTCCACGTTTCTTGCTTACGAGCAGCACTCGGTCAGCACCAGCAGGCTTCCTGCCTTCCTCCAGGCCTTACTGCGGACCTTGAGTGGCTCCTAGAACCCGAATCTGTGCTAGCGATTCGCCCTAGCTCCTGCAAGACGAGCCCGCAGGCCCTTATCAAATGGCAGCACCTGCCCGAATTCGAAGCCACCTGGGAAGATTTCGACGTGATCCAGTAGCAATTTCCTCACTTTCACCTTGTGGACAAGGTGAAACTTCAGGCCGGCGGTATTGATAGGCTCCCGTTGACTTACGTTTACGCTAGGAGGCATAGGAGGCCATATGTGGGAGGGAGTGTAGGGAATCCTATTCACTAATTCTGTTATGAGGGTTGTAATTGGGTAGCACGTAGGTGCAGGGGAAATACTATAGACTACATATAAATAATTGTTTGATTGAATTTGTATGGGTCTGGTAATTTTGTAAGAACTATTGTAAGGAGAGTCCAAGCTCTCTGCTTCCTGGTTATTACGTAAAATTTGATGAGAAATTCTGCAGATATTTGGGTTGTTTTCTCTGTGTTACTGTTCTAGATTCATTGTTCGATAGACTAGGGTCTATTAGTGTGAGGATAGAGTGATTGAAGGACAGAATATGGTGTCTTGAATTGAAGGTGTCGACTTGGAAGGCGGTTAATGAGGTAAGTAGCAGTGAGAACAACATCGCCCCAAATATATTTTGGAACATGTATAGTGAGCATGAGAGCACGGGCTA